>NC_087447.1:29764256-30076087 GCF_036321535.1 Camelus dromedarius
CTGTGGCACACTGCCAATGCATTTCCCGTGGCTCGCCAGGAACTTTCTTCTAGAAGAGAACCTTCTTCCCTTTTGTTAATCAAAACTCTCCCTCACTGACTGAAGAGAAAAGGAGGAATCACTGTTCCTTGACCTGTCCATAGATATTTGCCTGTTAAAACCCCCACCTGAATCTCTAAGTGGTGAAATTTCACTTGAAATAAAACTGGACTGCACCCACTTCCATCAGTGTATTGGGCTGCAGTTCTGGGAGTTTGAAGATAGACCCACCATGCAGATCACCGATGTTGTTAATTTCCCCCATACGGTGCTCTCCTCACAGATTCTTTCCATTTACTCTAAAATCTGCATTTCAGCAAACTGCTAAAATGAGTGTGTGTCATATATGTGGCAGGGAAGGTAGAGGAAGAGTGAATCAAAAACTTAACTTGAACCCTAGTTTTGTATCCTTAATATAGCAAATCTACTAATAAAATCTCAAAATTTGCAGCCATCTTCAAAGTGCAACACTCTTCCTCCATCTAATGCTTATTATTAACCCTTTCACAAATTAGTTACAGTGGCCAAGGGCTTCAAAACCAGAGTGCGTAGGAATGGAACGTTTGGCGAACAAGTTTAAGGAAATGTAGTTCTAAGGTCAATAAAGAATGTTCTAGGCAGGTGTCCTTTCCATGTCACTCTTCTCACTGTTCCCCTGACTCTCGTGTCCCCACCAGATTCTCTACACAGGGGTGGTGGTGTACGCTCCTGCCCTGGCCCTCAATCAAGGTGAGTGAGTTAGCAACACTCTCTTGGTACTTTCCACCATTTTCATACCTGCATCCCCACCTTGAAGATACACGTACAACACCTTGTTGGGAGACGTTCCTGTGGTTAGAGTGCTCTGAATTACTGTGGTAGTCACAAAATAAAGCTCTAAAAATTGAACATTGAAATTAATGCAAATAACTAGTTACTTGATTTTGCCCACATGGCAAACATCCATTTTGATTGTTGTTTGTTTTTTTAACTGAAGTGATGGCAGTTTTAAAAATTGAAGTACAGTTAATTTACAATATTGTGTTAGTTTCAAGTGTACAGCAAAGCAATATATATATTTTTTTCAGATTATTTTCCATTCTAGATTATTACAAGATACTGAATATGGTTCCCTGTAGATATAGTAAATCCTTGTTGCTTATCTTTTTCATGTATAGTGGTTTATATCAGTAATCCCATACTCCCAATTTATCTGTACCCTCCTTCCTTTCCCCTTTGATAACCATACATTTGACAATTTTGTATTATATACACACAACCACTAAATACAGGTCATCTATAATATGTGATCCTTTCTCAGTTATTTCAAGAAGTAGATAATCTGAATACATGAGTAAAAGGTGCTTGTAGTAATTATTTTAAGATTTATACTTGACCTTTTTGAAAGAATTGAATCCTAGAAAAAAAGGAAAGAAAAAACAAAAGTGAAAGAAATGTCATAATTATACATACACTATTAGAGGTCCTCAGTAGTCAATATAACTGTGCGATATTGAGAAATAGGTATTCATGGTCAATGTTTAGGTGGTTTCAAAGTTCTCAGTCTAACTTTGTTAAGAAAAACAAGTAAAGAAACAATTGGTGAAAAGGTTGGAAGCCTCAGAACTTAAGAGGAAGAATTTGGCTTTTGACATTATGGACTGCATTGAGGTATAATAATGTAATAAAATAATCATTATTAGTGATGAGAAAATGTAATAAGAGAACTCGAAGTTGATTTCCATTTGCCCACAAAGAACACAGACAAAAATATTGTGACTTTTCCCTCATAGAGCTGTTTTTTTTACTTTCCTTAGAGAAACTTCTTTCAATATTTTTTCTCCTTTCATAGTGACTGGGTTTGATCTCTGGGGCTCTGTGTTTGCGACAGGAATTGTCTGCACATTCTACTGCACCCTGGTATGTATCCAGCTGTGAAAAAGTACCCGGCACTATTTCCTAATATGGGATAAGGGCAGATTTCCAACAACAGGGCATCTAGTTACAACAGAAGTTGCTATTCCAAAATTAAATAGAAATGTGCCGGCTTATCTGTCACAGCTTTCTGGGAAAGATGCTGTTGTTCTTTTAAATTTTGTTTCAGTACCAAGCATTGGTAGAATTTGGGCTCTGGGCTCACTGGAAAAGCCATGGCTAAGAGGAGATTTAATGATAGAAATACCTCCTTGCTCAGAGGATTGGTGGCCATATGCAACTGCTGATAAAAAAGTGTGCTCATTAACGGTGATTGTAAATCATAGGTAGCAGTTATACATCACTGTCTACTGACTGCGAAGTATAAACTGCCTGAATGAATAGTCTAGGATGGCATGTATTTTATAAACTTGTGGCTTCCACAGCTGGACTTGTCTCTTATTGATGGAAGAGCTTGCATTGCATTTACCATTTGGCTTTACACATGCTCGGTTTTAACCAAGAAATTTGGGTAGTATTGGTAATATATTTTTGTAATTGTTACAATCAGTTTAGTTTAACAAACGTTCATTGAGCACCTATTATTTGCCATGCTCTGCAGTAGGATTCTTTATTCTTCTAAGTCATTGGTACCATCTGTGGAGGCTGTAAGTAATCAATGAAGAATGTGGCAGTGGTTCTCAGATGATTGGATTCTCTTTCCTCCTTTATAGAGAAAAATACAGTAATTGATAAATTATCGTATAGCAGACCATCCATGTATTTTGGCATTGTGTGCCTATCAACTACTCTTTTAACATGTATCATGATAATATACGATTTAAATAGGCTCATATCTCTCTTCCTCATACTTGCAAATCCCACCATTTCTTTGCACTGCAAAGTTTTATCTTATTTTTTTTCCATTCCATTCTCACTACCATAATTCTATCCCAGACACACATCTCCTACCTAAGTTAAAAATATACTCCTACGTCTTTCATGTCTGGTTATATGTGACAGATTAGTGGCTCTGAGCATCCTTCCATAGAAGGATAACTAGATGCATTGCTAGGGACACTGAAGGCAGACTTCCTAGCAACAGTAATAGAAGCCAGAAACAGTGAATAATATCTTCAACGCACTGAAAGGAAACGATTGTCAACTATAATTGTGCACTCAGCAAAACTGTCTTTAGGATACTGACTGTCAAGAATGGAGAGAATTTACCACTTAAGTATCTTCCCCTAAGAAAAGCCTAGAGGAAATACTGTGAAGAAGGAAAATTATCCAATTTTACTTAGAAGAAGTAATGATAAGAAAATAAAATAGTAAACATTTAGTAAGGTTAATCAAATGATTTTTGGTGATTAATGATAATTTTATAGTATAGTATAATTTATATAATATCTAATAATATAATTTATAATATTATAAATATAATAATTATTATTATAGGTAATTTTGGAGTTAAGAAAAAGAATAACTTTCATTTGGACAACAATAGCATGTAAATCAGGAAGAGAGTAATTTGATTTAGAGATTTTATAATCCTTGAATTGTTGGAGATTAAGACCTTTTGAAAATTTAGGCTCTAAATTAAAAATTCATGGCAACATTTCAAAGAGACTAATTTAAATAAAGCAGTCAAAGTAGAAAAAGGAAATTAAAACAAATCTCAACTGATTTAAGAAAAGAAAATCATTCAAAAAAAGAAAAGGAAAAAAAAAGCATAGAAAAAGTAGAACAAACAGAAACCAAAAAGTAAAATAACAAAAAAAAAACCAAGTCTGGATATTTTAATCATCACAATAAACTAAAATGAACTAAATTTACTACCTCAATTGATTTCAGTGCTTCCCTCCACCTCGCATGCCTCTGTCAGCTTAATCTTCTTAAAACATCCATTTCTTCATGCCACTTGACTGAACTAATTCTCTCTTTGCTTCGCATTGTTCACAGGATAAAGTATAAGCTTCTTAGCTTAGTGCTGAAAACCTTGCCCTTTGTGAGTCAGTCCACCCATCCAATCTCTTCTCATCACACCTCTGTTCCATCTCCCCTCTCTCTGGCCAGACTGTAGGCTTCAGTGTCTCACCAACATGGCAGCTTCTTTCTCTAACACTTTTGCTCATATGGCAGTCCTTTTACACTCATAGTCCTGTGGATGTGTAACATAGTTAAAATAACTAGTAGGAAATATTAAAAAAAAAAAAAAAAAAAAGAAGAAGAAGAAGAAGAAGAAGTGATCCTTGCCATCCAGGAGTTTGCAGTCCAGTGAGGTAAATACAGACTGATTAATTACCTAAGTAGCCCTCAAGGGACGATCAGGATTATAGATGAGTGGAGTGTGGGTGTGTGTATCTTGCTGTATGAAGCAGTAATATTGTCAGAGAAGTTTCCCTGAGAGCTATAATCTGTCTTTTGATACACAGTTGATAAAGCAATAAAGTGGTTTATGTTCTTGCCTTAGGTCTAGCTGAAGTTCAGGTTTATGCATATTTTTACATCCCCCAGGCCAAATCACCTCTGAAAACTGAGGTCTTTGACATTTGGTCTTCATATCACTAAAATCTGATGCTGTGATTTGGGTTTGGAAGGCTTAACATCTTTAAAGAAAATCAAAATAACACTATTTGGGAGGTGGGAGTAAGAGACTGAATATTCCTCAAATCAGAATTTGAACAGAATCTACTAGTACAACCATCCGGCAGGGGCTTCAATGTCTGTCTTTCAGTCGCATGCTGATCTTAATTACACAAGAAATGATGAGACAACCTCCATGTCTTCTTTCTTCTCAAGATAAAGATGAAGCCTGTCATCTTTTCACGGAAGTTCTTGACACTCTGGAGGAGGAACCAAGGATGATAATTCTATTTTTCAATGTTAAAAATACCATGTCCTTTCATTCGCATGAAATGAATGCTTATCCATTTTCAAGGCACCTTTTAAATATATCACTTCATTTAATCTTCCCTAATTTGCTTATTCCACCTTCACCATGGTCGTAAGGGATTGGCCAGCAGCCTCGTTTTTTCCTCCTTTCTTCTTGCCCACGTATTTTCACCTCGAATTGTACACTGGAATCACTAGGGAGCTTTCAGAAACACTTCGGACTGGGTCCCAGCCCAGACCTCAGTTTATTTAGAGTTCCTGGGAAGGGAGATTAGACCCTGGTTCTTGATTTATTTGTTTTCCAATTCCCCATGTGACTCTAAAGAGGGTGCAAGTTTCACAACCACTGCACTAACCTCTTGTCTAATCATTCTCTCCTGAGTCCTACTGTCAGATTCATCCTCCTGAAACTCTGGTTTGCTCGCCTATTTGATCATCCCCTCACTCTTAAAACTCCTTTCTCCGTGAACGTCTGGAATCTATCATTCCTTTCTAGTACTCTTCTTTCTCAGTAAGCTACCATCTCGATTTCCCCAAATTTGTTCACTGTCACTAAATTTACAAAAGGGAATCTCAAATTGTACAACCAGACCCAGGTGATTATCCTCAATTCCTTCTCTTCCTCATCCCCTATATTCAGTTACTCACGAGCTGTGTTGATTTGACCTCCCAAATATCTTTCAAATCCATCGACTTCTTTCCATCTCTGTCCTACTTCTGACTGCTGTTATCTTGGACATGGACGGCTAAGAAAACTCTGAGCTGATCTCCCAACTCTTTTCCTTCAATGGTCCTACAATCTGTTGTCCATATAATCATCACAGAAATTACTGTGAATCAAACATAATCTCCCATCATATAAATCTCCTTAATGCTCTTACTACTCTTGAGAAATCATGTAAGTGGCCTTGTAAAAATCTCTGTGTCCTGGCCTCTAGCAAGTTTAGCAACCTCCCTTTGGGTATTCTATACATCCTGAAAGAATGCTAGAACATACATCCTTTCATTTCTTCAGGCTTACCTTCCTTCACACATGCTGCTCCCCTTTCCTCTTTGACCTCTGTATCTGGTCAGTTCCTACTCATTCTTCAGAATTTAGCTCAAATGCCACTTCCCCAAGACCAGGTCAGGACTCCCGGCTATATGCTCCCAGAGTAACCTGTCCTTCTCTATTGTACTTTCTTACAGTTTTAAGTAAATAGCTGTATTATTATGTAGTATCTGCTTCTTCCACTAGGGTATAAACTTTATGAAATTAAGGAAGGAATCTGTCTCTTTCACTTACCATTTTATTCTCATGTTTAACATAGTACTTGGCACATAAAAGGTGCTCAGTGACCAGGAAAGAAAGGAAAAAAGAGAAAGAGAGAGAGAGGGAGAAGAAAGAAAGAAAGAAAGAAAGAAAGAAAGAAAGAAAGAAAGAAAGAAAGAAAGAAAGAAAGAAAGAAAGAAAGAAAGAAAGAAAGAAAGAAAGAAAGAGAGAGAGAGAGAGAGAGAGAGAGAGGGAGGAAGGGAGGAAGGGAGGAAGGGAGGAAGGGAGGAAGAAAGGAAGAAAGGAAAGAAAGAAAGAAAGAAAGAAAGAAAGAAAGAAAGAAAGAAAGAAAGAAAGAAAGAAAGAAAGAAAGAAAGAAAGGAAGAAAGGAAGAAAGAAAGGAAGAAAGAAAGGAAGGAGGCAGGAGGGAGGGAGACAGAGGGAAGGAGGAAAAAAGAGAGACTGCTTTGGCAGAGAGGTTGTGCAGAAATGGAAAAGTTGCAGGTTTCGTTTTTAAGAACTCACGCACATTCTCTCCATTTCAGGGAGGATTAAAAGCAGTGGTGTGGACCGATGCTTTTCAGATGGTTGTCATGGTTGTGGGCTTCTTAACAGTTCTCGTTCAAGGATCAATTCATGCTGGTGGATTACACAATGTATTAGAGCACTCTGCAAATGGATCTCGACTAAATATATTTGAGTATGTCAAGTGCTACTTTTTCATGTTTTACAAAGATTTAGCTGTATGACCTCATCACCTAAAATAATATTTGGGCATCAGAGGACCATATTTGTTCACTCACTGCTCTCTCTCATAGCTTTGACATAGATCCTCTCCGGCGGCACACTTTCTGGACCATCTCCGTGGGAGGAACTTTTACATGGCTTGGGATTTATGGAGTCAATCAGTCGACCATCCAGCGCTGCATCTCTTGCAAAACAGAAAAACATGCCAAGCTGTGAGTTGTTAATAAACATTTTAATGTTTTTCTCTGCCCTTCTTGGGGACTTATTATATGCTTCCCTTCCCAATGTTTTGGGTGTGTGTGGGTGTGGGTGTGTGTGTGTGGGTGTGTGTGTGGGTGTGTGTGTGTGTGTGTGTGTGTAAAAGAGAGAAAGAAATAAAAAAATTCATTTATAATTTCAACAACTTTTTGAGGAAGGCATTACCATTCCCTTCTCTACGAGGAGGTGGCAGCAGTGGGGTTTGAACTTAACATCGTTCTGTCTTCCTTTGCTCGCCATCATTCACTGCCTTCATTTTCTGAGAAATTCTTTGGTTAGACTAGATTCTGCGGGTGGCAATGCAGAGATAAGGAGCCCATATTTCTTACTTACAGTTTCTATGATGAGATGGTTCTTATCACTATCTTCATTCAGCATGCGGTCTTTTATTATTTTGATGGATGTATCATAAAAGTTTCCAAAGAGGAGTTAAAAGAAGAAAACCCAAGATAGTGAAGCAAGTCCTAACTGGGGTTTGGCTGCTCCAACTCTTGCCAGGGCAGCCAGTCCCCAGTCAGGCCAGACCTGCTTACCCTGAAGGACTCCACAGAGTCACAACTGGTTAAGCTTTTTTCAAACCATGGAAGTCATCCCACACTTTAGAACGGGGACCAAAGGAAGTTAAGCACCTTTTTTTTTTTGCAAAACTGGCAGAAGTAAGCTAGAATTGCATTCCAAATGGGCATTTCATCGTTCGTAGCTGCTACCCAAGTTTCCAGCCTCCAGAGATTTGTCAGAATGCCTTTAACTTTTCTTAGAGTGAGAAACAGCCACTATGAATATTTCCCCAGTGGATCTTAAAATACTTTCAATGCACAGTTTCTTATTTAAACTGAATAAAAGATAAAATTGCCTGGACATGGTTCAACATTTTGTAACAGGAATCTCAAAAGGGAATGTATTACTTACCGAGTCCACACAGAAGGAAGAAGTGAAAGCATCCTTTATTACTCTATAAATTCCCTGGTAACATATTCTTATCCTATTACAATAAGTGACAGTAACAAACTCTCTACACACACGACATCATTTTGTCACGTAGTTGAATTACTGAAAATGTGTTTAAGATCAAAAGTGATTTTGATCTTAAAATTCACTTAAAATTCTTTTAAAATTCTGCCTTAAAATAGAGTGGACTATTATCTGTCAAGGGAAGTCTTTTGGTGAAATAAATAATAATTCTCTGTTAAAACCAGGCATTTAAAAACCCGATATGCTTGTGTTATTACTTTTTTTTTCTTTTTTGAGAACTTGCCTAGTTTCTCTCTATTACCATAACAGTACTTAAAAGTTAGGAAATGTATCTTTTTATCATTTTTTTCCCACAAGGCCAGTAACAATGCTTTGTGCTTATTAAATATTGATTACTTATTAAACAAATAATGCTTCCAGAATGTCATGCTTGTGTGTGTGAATGTAGAAGCACATAAATGAACATATATATATAAAATATGTGTGTGTATGTGTGTGTGTGTAAGAGTTTATATATGTGGACTCCTACATGTGTACTTGTGTTTGTGTATGTTTAAGTCTCATTTAGTAGATTGGTTTAAATGAAATACTCATTCATAGTAGTTTCTTGGAATTGGGAATTTGCTACGTTAGTATTTGATGGGTATGAAAGCTGTCAGAGAAGGAAAGATGCTCATGAAGACAGGAATACATATATGTCATTCCCTGAGCGCTTTGGATTGCCTCAAGTGCTGGCTCTACTCATCTCCGTTCCCATGGAGGGACCAGAGCTGTGATAGGAATTTTGTTAGAATAAGGAAAGCTGAAAAAAATAACTGTCTTTAGAAAAGACTTTTCTAAATCCAAGTTGATTTAGTTGAGACAATTCAGGAGAGAGAAATCAGCCCAAATGGTCAGTGCACTTGAAGTGCACAGAGCTGGAGGGGAGACAGCTGTCATGGTATGGATATGGTGTAAGTTCCCATTTGTTGAGGGCACTACTGGGGCAGCTGGAGGACTCTCAGAGCTATCTTACCTAGACTCTGCAGAAAGTGGATTAAATGCACTACTTCTGCACAATTATCTGAGAGCCTGTTGTAGTTAAAACATTCCATCAGGGTCTAGAAAAATCTCTGCAACATAGGTAAGTACAAGTAGACCCATAAAGCTCATACGGAATGTGGCCATGGATTAAAACCAGCACACATGCATTTAATTGCATGGTCAGAATGCTGATTACTCAACAAAGACACCTTCATCTGAAGCCAGGTCTTCCTTGCACCGAGGAACAGTGTCACTTATCAGGTCCTTTGAGATGTGCTCCCTGGAAGCTGACTTGGACTCTTGTTTCTGGACGTCAGTGTATGTTTCAGGTCTGCTGATGGTGAACGGTGCTGAGGGAAGGAGTAGCTGGTGCAGGTTACCAAGTGCTTTCCCATCAGCGTTCTCATCTCCCAGCCAAGAAGAGCACGTCCACACCCAGTCACTTTTGTTCCCTTCCCATTGCCTTTGTTTATTTTCTTTATCTCTTTCATCACATCTAAAATCATCTTGTTTATTTCATTGCAGTGACCATTACCTGCCTCTAATCCCAGAACACCATCTCCATGAGGGTGGGTTCGGTGTTGCTCACTGCTCTGTCCTCAGTACCTAGAAGAGCCTGCTCTATGGTGACGCCTAAGAAATATTTTCTGAATGAATCAGCGAAGTGGCTTAAGTGGCAAATGGGAGAATTAGCCCTGGAGACAATTAAAGTCTATTTCTAGTGAAAAATAAACTCACAATGCAGGGACTTAAACATTCTAATAGACAGTTTTGCCATTGATTTCTCATTTCCCCTAGTTGACTGGTGAAATTTTAAAATTGTTCTAGATAATGTATGAAAATCCTCTATAAGGGGTGGGGAGCAGGGTATATATAGCTCAAGTGATACAGGGCGTGCTTAGCATGCATGAGGACCTGGGTTCAATCCCCAGTACCTCCTCCTCCTCCTCTGATAGATAGATAGATAGATAGATAGATAGATAGATAGATAGATAAACAAAACTAGTTGCCACCCCTCCAAATAAATAAATAAATAAATAAATAAATAAATAAATAAATAAAATTTTAAAACATAGCATCAGTTGTATTTTTTAAAAAGGAAAAAAGAATATATATATACACATAAATACATACATATGTGTATATATACATGTTTATATAAATCCTCTATATGACTGTATAACCTACATATATTTTTACAGAGAATAATTCATTCAATCCTCACATTAGTCCTGTAATAAGAAGTAAGGCAGGTGTGTTACACTCTTCTTACTGATGATGTAACTGGCTCAGAATGTTAGTGACTTATCTGAAGTCCCACGGTTGTTGAAGATATAGTCTTCTGATTCCAGATCCAATGCTCCTTTCAAAAAAGAAATGATGTAAAGACTACAAGCATACAGTAACGGATTTCTACCATTCATGTATTCATTCAGTCACTCATTACCAAAAACAGAATCATTTTATGCCTGCTATATGCCAGCACCATTGTGCGCTCTAGGGACACAGCCCTGTGTTTGAATAGAGTTTGTCTGAAAGGCAGAAGCAAGAGTACTTCTTATTCAGTTCACAGATATTGATCCCTTCCTGTATCAATTGTCCTCTCCAAAGGCTATGTCTAAATCAAATCCCTCCAAACAAAAGCAAACAAACAACTAAAACTCAAGGATAGACATGCTTGGAAGACTCCCATGGAAGGAATTCCACAGATAGAATCCTTTCTTAATGTAAGTAGCATAAAATAAAAACTTCCAAATGGGTTATTTAACATATTTGCTTCTTCAAAGAGTACTTTGATTTAAAGGTCTTCCCAAAGTCAGGTACACCCGTACAGTAGGGGTTTTAGGGGACTTTGAAATGAATACGTGTCCTTACATTGGAGTGTGGATGCATCGGAATCCCTTCAAATAATGACTGACTCCAAGGAAATGCCTCCTGTTGCTTTCCTGGCCGTTAGTACCTTGAAACTCTCTCCAGAACAAGATTGTTCTCTCAGAGAACCAATGTGAGGCCAGCCAGCTTTCAAGCCTTCCCTGAGATTTAGAAAATATGTAATATTTTAATTTTCAAAGGACAAAAATAAATACAAAATAGCCACAGGATACTATAAATGCACTCAAATCGAAATTAAATATATTTGTGTTGTAGAATCAAAAGAATTGCTCCAAAGAATATGGATAAAAATGACTTCAGGTTTTTCATACTTTCTATTGCCGTTTTGAAAACTGAACTTTAAATTTCATTCAAATTAATCTCCAAAGTGAGTATTTCCAAAATGTGTCTACTTCTACATTTATCTCATCATCCCTCTGGGGAAAAAAAAAAGATGTTAAAATGTACATTGGCTTTTTGACAGTTTCATGAATTGATTGGGGGGAAATTACTCGAAGTTATGTAATAGGAGTGACTGATAACGTGAAATTTCATCTAAGGAACTAGACCTACGCCACACGTTGAGGCTTTACAGAAAAACTCCCGATTTCAAAAGAAAACCTATCAAAACTCTACCTCATTCAAATTTCATTCTCACTGTAAAAACATAGTGTTCCCAAACAAAAAAAATATGCAAAAGGATAAAATGCAGTGATTTTTTTATTGGAGTATAACTGACTTACAATATTAAGTTAGTTTCAGGTGTACAGCATAGTGATTTGATATCAAAATGGAATGATTCTTGAAGGTGGAAGTATTTTATAGCCAAAAGGCGCCCCAGATTTTACCTTGAGTCTTGATCTCACCAGACTGCAATACGCCACAGGGGCTACCCATAGGTCCCTGTGTTCTCTTTTAGAGCCTTGTACTTCAACTTGCTGGGTCTTTGGATCATTTTGGTCTGTGCTGTCTTGTCTGGCTTAATCATGTACTCCCACTTCAGAGACTGTGACCCTTGGACTTCCGGTATCATCTCAGCACCAGACCAGGTACGCGCTCCCTCGGGGCCCGAGGGGACTGGCGGAGATGCGCGTGCTTCCCGAGTCGTGTTAGGCCTTTCTGTTTTTCCCGCACGGGCCTCTAGCTATTTCCCAAGCCCCAAACACTTGCTTTCTTTCCTCTCTTCCTGGGTGATATTTTCACATGTCAGTTTCCTATACTGGAGAGTGAACGTGTAAAAGGAAGGTACCTTACCTTGTCCTTGAAGGCCAGGCCTGGAGCCAGGGCGGGGCTGGGGAGAGTGGAAGGTGGGCTTGAAGCCATAGCTTTGGTTGTCAGTGCCACCTTTCTACTCTTTTTTTCATATCCATCTCAAGGTTTGCTAATTATGCTTTCATCTCCAATTGAACAAAATGACCCTTATATCTGTAATGCGTCCGTTCGTGTCTTCCCATTATAGCTTAAACGGTGTCAGCTCAATAGACTACATTCAACATGATTTTAAAACTCCACTTATGGAGAACGTGCTGAGGAGGAGCAGTCATCCCCCCCTCTGCCTCCACATAGTCGTGTGTCCCACTGTGTCCTATGGGGGCTCCTGTCCCACAAATGTGGCCACAGAGTGGAACCATAATACCTACATTCCCTGAAGACCTGTTCTAAGTGTTTGCTTTTGGGGTTGAATTGCTAATATTAATGGTAAACCAGCATGAAAATAGCCTACATTGCAAACATAAGAAAAAGTTTAAAGTTCTTGAACGTTCTAAAGTTCCTCCAATCCTTTTTCCTAGTATGGCTGCTCCCTTCCTACCCCTCCCTCCCCTACACCCGGACCTCAGGGCCATGGAGTTGGACTGATCATCACCTCATCTGCTAGCCTGTAACCACTGTAGTCCATGCAAACTCCTCTATTATTATTTTATTTTGTTTTTCTTTTTTCCCACCTCTTCTTGCTAAAAGTTACCTTCGTGCATTTCAGACGCTGCTGATGGGACCACTAATCCTACTTTGTTTTGCCTCCCCTTCAGCTGATGCCATATTTCGTCATGGAGATATTTGCCACCATGCCAGGACTCCCAGGACTTTTTGTGGCTTGTGCCTTCAGTGGAACTCTGAGGTTAGTGGACTGACAACACTCTGCCCTGATAATGATGATGGTGACAATGGTGATGGCAAAGCAACCAAGATGACAAGGGTAACAGTGATAGTCGCCACCAGTATGATTGAGTACCTACTGTGTCAGCTGCCCTGCTGAATGTGTTGTGTGTATTTGCTCATGAGTTGTCACACAATATGTGAGACTGAAACTACTCAAATTACCATCAGTTTATAGAAAAGGAAACTGAGATTTAGCCAGGTAGATAACTTACCTGTTGAGAGGCAGTAAACCTCAGAGGCACCAGACCTCTCTTCGTTTTCTCGACCTTGCCTGCTGCCAGCCGTTCCCGCGATTTTGCATCACCTTTACACGTGGCAGCTCACTCTGCTGGCTTTCTCACTCAGCTGCAGTATATTCTTGCAGATCTATCCTTTGCAATCCACTCTCTCCAGCTTTAATAACACACTCAAGCAGCTAACAGTATCCATCTTTGAAATGTACACATTATTCTACATACAAAATTACTCACACTTTTATTCTGACAAATACCTTAGAAGGTTTACATTACACCAGGCACAGTTGGTGACAGCGGGGCTACTGCAGAGAGCAAAACTGACATATTCATTGAACTTACACAGAGTCTGCATTCTGGTAGACATGGAAGATGGACAGTATATAACTAAACAAACAAAAAACCAAGGTTTTGTTTGATAATAGCAAATAGTATAATGGAAATGACAGAGTGATATCCTAGAGACAGGGAAGGCTTGGAAGTCCTGTCTTTAATGGGGTTTTAGGGAACTCCTCTTTGAATACATGACATCTGTGTTGAGAGCTAAAGGATGAGCAGACGCCTGCTCTGTGGGGAGCACAGGCAGAAGCTTTTACAGGCCGAGCAGAGAGCAAATACCAAAGCCTGGAGGAGATCACCCGTGTGGAATAATTCAGGATCAGGGAGGAGCTGGAGGATAAGGAACCAGGAGGAGAGCAGACAGGGAGGAGCTTGGAGAGGGGAGCAGGCATTGGATCATGAAGAGACTTCACGAAATGGTAAAGAGTTTGCGTTTCATCTTAGGTAAGAAGGCATTAGAAGGTTTGCAGTGAGTGATGTGATACAGTTGGAGACTCAGTCTTCCATGTGGAGGGAAGGGACTCTGACAAAAGCCAGCGTGGTGAAAGTAGGTGACTTTTTAGGAGGCTTTTACCTTAACCCAGGTGAGACAGGATAGTGACTTGGAGAATGGTGAGGGCAACAGTGTTGAGAGCAAGGGACTGAAACATTAAAATGTATCATTACTTTCTTTTAAGGCAGACCCTCTGCCTTTATGAATCAAAGGTTCATCTGATGGGAAAAGCTTTATTTTCCCTTCCTGGAGCTCAATTGCAAAGTATCAATTATAGGATTTCTCAAGGGCTAATGTTAAGATAGTAAAATGATTAGGGTCAAAATTTAAACGATTCCCCAGGATAAAAGTAGGAACTTTATATCTGATTTCTCAGATTCCTGGTCTCACTGCACAGTGTTAACCACTGTTAATAATTTCTTGTCAATAAACCCGAACGTTTCTTTGCCTAGGTGAACATATAAACCTTTTAGTGTGCAAAACAGAGATCAGTTGCATATATACTGTTATTTCTTTAAGTTAATATAATTTAGAAATCTTTCAGTATCAGTAGATTCACCCTATTCTTTTTTGATCTACTGTGATACTATAGGACATGCTTCCTGGTTCATACATGGCCATCTTCACGTTGCGTCCTCCATGGTGGAAGGGCTGAGGGAGTGTTCTGGGGTCTCTCTTATAAAGTCACTAATTCCATTTGTGGAGCCTCTACCATTGGGACCTGATCAGGTCCTCAAAGCCCCTCCTCCAAATACCATCACATTGAGGATTGGGCTTCAAGATATGAGTTTGCGGGGGATATAAACATTCAGTTCATAGCATATTACAATGTATATGTTTGTAAAATTGTGCAAAGATGGATGTAGGCTACATTCCAAGGAGTGGAATTACTGTGTCAAAATATTTATTTATTTAAAGTTTTCATGGACACTGCTAAGTTGACCTCCAAAAATTTGCACCAGTTTGTACACCAAATAGAAAATATTAAAGTGTCTTTTTCCCCATATTGCCATTAATATCAGGTACTCTGAAACTTTTACACTTGAGTATTTGATAGGTGAAAAATGGTAACTAAATTTAATATGAATTCCCTTGATCAGAAGTGGGATTGGCTACCTTTCCCTGTTTCATTAGTCATTTGAATTTCTTTTTCTATAAAATGAAAATTTATTTTCCCTGGTTTTTTTTTTTAAGTTTTCTTCTTTACATATATAGGAAAAATAGTTTATTGACGTGTCTCATTTGCATTTTGTGTATTTGCTAAAGATAGTTTTGAGTATATGGACATTCTGTTTCATATTAATCAATTTTTAAAAAAATTATGGTTTCTGAGTTAACATTCTTGTGAAGACTTCTCCATTCCATGTATATAATCAGCCAGACATCATTCTAATATACTTATGGTCTTATTGAGTGTTAAAATTATTAAATCATCTAGACTATATATGTGGTATAAGAAATAAAGTAGAATTCCTGACTTATTTTCCTTCTAAGTTAGTAGCCAGTTGTCCCATTATTTTTTAGTAAAAAGCCATGTTTTTCACCACTGACTTAAAATGCTACTTTTATTACATCTTACATTCTTTTATGTATTTGGAACTTTTTCTAGATTCTCTTTTATAGTCCTTTGATCCATTTGTGTACAGCTATGCCAGTATTAATAATTCTAATGACTAAGCTTTAATGTATGATTTTAAATGTGTTAGGTTAGTACATATTTCTTCTTTTTCTTTTACAGAATTTCCCTTGATATCATCTTTTCTCAGATTATTTTTAGTTACTTCTATGAGACTTGATTGTACTCAAATCATAATATCTACAAATATTTTGGGGTTTTCTCTTCTTTTCTAATAGTTAAACTTCTGTGTTCACTTTCTTATTTAACTGTGCTTTGAGAACAAAGATTAAAAAAAATGAAGGATGACAGAAATCCTTGTTTTGTTATGCACTTTAAAGGAAGTAGTTCTTGGATTTTACCATTAAATATGATACCAGGTTTTGACTTAAATGATATTATTTACATTTAAAATATTTATATAAAATTAATCAAATTATAAAAACAAAAATACATATACTTATTAAAATTTTAGGAAATGTTTTTATCAGGAGAGATTTTTGAATTTTGGTAAAATGTTGGCATTTTTGAAATGAGTATTTTTTCTTTTTTTGCTTTTGGCATATTACTATTAATATGTTGACAGATTTCCAAAATAGCAACATCTCTTAATTCTCACAATGACCTTAACTTGCTTATAGTGTAATTTTTTGTTCTGCTAAATTACTTTTAGTAATAGTCTTTTTAGGATTTTGCATCTATGACACAAAGTGATATTGTTCTGTGGTGTTGGTATTAGTATTTCAAGGAAACCAAGGTAGAAGCAATGAACACCAGATGATCAAACATAAGTAGGGAAGATGCTGTAGCTTTCACTTTATCCCTCTCTATAGAACTTGATTGGTTTATTTATTTTTCCTAAAGCTGAATCTATCCAGTCTGAACAGAGTCAACAGATTAGTTCCCCTATAAAAGAACAGTTGACTCTTTTGATCTCAATTCCAAATATTCCAAGAAAGACACACTGGGCAACACATATTATAGAAAGATTACTTTCGCTATAATGTTAAGGGGGGCATTGGGTTAGGGAAAGGGAAAGACAAGAATTGAGGAAGAATAAAGGGATGGTGGTTGAGTGATAGGGAACAAAAGATTTGCACCATCTTATAGCAGTTTTAGAATCTGAGAAATCGACATATGGATAATACATCTGACTGCAAAAGCAACCCAACAGAGCTTCTACAAATCTGATCTTTCTGCACCAAAATCGGTTTTTTGCTGCTTCCCTCCCAATGGATTCAAGGGTCAGCCCTAATGCTTGAAACTTTCAGATGATAAATTTGAGACTTATATGTTGGGAGCATGGAAGCTTATTTTATTTGATCATTTCCTTTCCTTATTTGACTTTCACGGAGCTGCAGATGGAAGCAGAGTCTTATAGGAAACAAATACTACGCCTTGATTCCTAGGAAAATGAGAATGGTACTTGGAAGTATTTGAAATTTCAATTCCCAGAAATGGGTCTCGGGAAGTTTCCACTTGCTGTGTCTGTCATTTAGGGAAGGAACTTTAAAATTTTCCACAAGATTCGCCTGGAACTATTCTAGCTAAAGTAAGCTACAAGGTAAAATTGATGACAATAGTATTGTCTTGCATTAGAGAAAGAAGACAAAGTTTGAATTTTCTTCCACACTGTTGGCACAGCTATAGCTTGTTATCATGTGAGAGCATTGGAAGATAACAAAAAAATTAGCTAATGTGCATCAATGGAAAACTTAACAAACAGCTGGCCAGGCTTTGTTCATTAGCTTGTTTCTTTTCCAGAACTTCTGTTTGTGATTGTGACTTTGCATCATATGTATTTAATACATACATCTTTTCTACAAGCTAAAATATTTCTGGTCAAGATGAGGAATTTAATAAGCTTTCATGCTGTTCAGCAAAGAAACCCCCAACTTCCAGGCTCTGTGTCACCTAAGCGAGTTTTAGGGCTATGAGACTGAACTCTGAGTGGCAAATTAAAGAAAGAATATCGGAGCTTTTATGTGCTTTTGGTCTTTGCCTACTTTCCAGTCTTATTTTTGCCCTTTTTCTCCCTTGCTTATTGTATGCTAACCACTCTGGTGCTTCTAGTTATTGAATGAAACAAGCTTTCCATCTTGAAGCATTTAATCGTAATTTTCCCTTTTTTTCTAAAACATCTTTTTTTCCCCAGTCTGCATGGGTCCTTTCAGTGCCTATCTTAACCATCACTTCCTTAGGGAAGCGTCCTCTAACTCCGTATCAGTTTAGATCTCGGCAAGACATGCTTCCACAGCACCTGTTATGTTCCTTCATAATAACAATTGTACACAATTGTATAATTGGTCGTTAAATATTGATGTCACTAAGTAAAGTCTCCGTCTTTCTGGTTCACCATTGTATGCCTAGTACCTAGAATGAACGGATGCATAAATGATATGAATGAATGAATGAATGAATGGCAAATTATACTGAGTCCTGGATTAAGATAGTCACTGCTTCCTGCCCCAAATCCAGCCTACACACACACACACACACACACACATAGACAAAATCTCTCTGGTACTGCATGCTGACTCATTTAGCGTCTTGTTAAGGAGAACTAGTAAGAGTTAGAACACAAAAGCCTAGCTTCTTCATTGGAGTTAGAGGACAATTTCTTTCTCAAAGAGCATTAAGCACAGAAGCCCCTTTGAAGCGTGAGTAGACAGGCCATGTAGTTTTCCTGAAGTCCCAGATTAAGGACACATCTATATCTGTTGTCTTTTTTTTTTTCCCTAGAGCCCTGCCTTTTCTATTTGCTCTGGACACCAGGGCAGTCTGGTCAGCCTTGTTTAGCTTGGACTATGTCTTGCTTTTCTCTCCCTGTAGCACCGTGGCTGCCAGCATCAATGCCTTAGCAACTGTGACGTTTGAGGATTTTGTCAAGTGCTGGTTTCCCCATCTCTCCGACAAGCTGAGCACCTGGATCAGTAAAGGCTTATGTAGGTACAGCTGGTGGATCTTCTATTCCATATAGTGAAATGCACGTGTGGTTATTCAGGGCACGCTGACAGGCACAAGTGCACGTGGAGATACAAGAGGAATTTCACATATAAATTCTTACACTTCCAAAGATACCAGGAAAGAATGAGCAACTAGCTTACCTTTCGCAACCTCACGTTCAACATTCTTCTGTGCCCATCCTACACCTTACATTCATAACATCAGCCTCTCTAGAGTACGCATGTTAGTCCCTCTAGAGAGGGACTGTGTTGATCCTCTTAGTCCCTCTACGAAGGAAGGTGTTCTGCTCACTATGGCTGGTCAATTTGTCTAATAGAGCCAGTTTTTTCCCTAAAGAATCCTTCACTATCAAACTCCCAGTAACTTCACCTCAGAGAATAACTGCTCCTTGCTCAATCACACTATTATATATCATGTTTATAATCACTGCAGCACCTACCATATATCCCCTCCCTCCACGTTTGCTGCTTTGTCTGGGGACCCACACACTCCAGGTCTCAATGGGATCCCCATCAGTTTCCCCTAAACTTCCTGCCTTGTAGGTTGCTGTTGTTTGTATTCTAGTGGAAGGACTAGGCGGGCGGACTGAATCAATTCTCACAAAAAATTGTAGAACCCCTGGATTGAGGGGTAGTTGCCTTGAATCCCATTTGAAACACATAACTGTTGGCCCAGCAAGATTGTAATTAGTAGTAAAAATGGCTTCTATTATTTTCTTCCTTATGCACGAAGCAATACACAATCAGGGCAAACACTATCTTCTGAAGTCTAATCTATCATCTTTAAAGATAGTGGGAATAGTTTTAGAATTCTGAAATGTGTTTGTTGATCAAACTTGGTATTCAGTATTGTTGCATGAATTTCCTTATTTTTCTGTGTTTCATTGAGAAGTTGGAAAATATAGTATCAAAAGTTGCTAGCGTGATTTCATCCTAAAAGTGAGTTCTTGATAATAAGTACCATGAATATCATGTACCAAATCTGAAATAATAATAATAATAATAATAATAATAGTAAACATATAGTTCTTGCTACGTAACAGGCACTGTTGGATAAATTAGTTTATTTATGTGCAGTCCCTTCCTAGAATGTGAGAGCTTTGAGGCAGTGGCTTTTATAGCACTGGCATTTAGTAAAGTGCCTAACATATGATCAGTATACAATAAAACTGAATTAGTGGTCACACTGGGAACTGAGCCAAATATTTAGCTGGGAGAGAATTTCAAACAAAATGAGAAAAATCATTTTTTCTGCTCCTGTCACTGTGTTTCTGTCTTTATCTGTCTCCAACTCCTTGTCTCTCTCCCTCTCTTATTTAGTTTATGGCTTATCATGGGAATTGAGTGACTTTTAAGATAGTTTTTAAACAAGGATATATTAAAAAATTATTTTTAAAAAGTGGCTTAAAAGAAGACAGCTTTAAATGACTGTGAAGACGTACTTGCTGATTCATTCGGCAAGATCCTACGATGTGAGAGGGATGCTGTGCATGGTGCCTCAGGGCCTGTGCTCTCGTGGCCCTCGGGGTCCCAGCACAGCCAGGTGAAAAAGGCATTGTTATGAAATATACCAGGATCCATTAGGAGGGTATGAATAAAGCATGAAGAGAGCAGAAAAACTCTCCCGATTTGCAAAAACCTGTGAGGTAAAATGTGTAGAGAGTTAGCCATTTTAAAGATGAACAACTATCTGTGTCCCAGGGAGGCCAGTCACTTCTCCAGCTGGTTGCTGGTGAGGGACCAAACTGGGTTCCGCTAACTCAGGCTCTCTTAGCCTAGACCTGTGCCCTTTCCACATTTTCATGTTGCTTCCACATGACAGCTTTCTTCTTCCTTTTTTAAATTAAAGTATAGTCGATTTACAACGTTGTGTTAGTTTCAGGTATACAGAAAAGTGATTCAGTTTCATATATATCTATATCTATATATCTATATCTATATATATTCTTTTTCAGACTCTTTTCTATTCTAGGTTATTACAAGACATTGAATATAATTTCCTGTGCTGTACAGTAGGCCCTTGTTGTTTATCTATTTTATATTTAGCAGTGTGACAGCTTTCTTCTTGAATCCTGGAGAGAAGGCTCCTTGAGACTGGATTCTAGCTCTTTCCACCTGGCCTAGGAAAGCAGGTCTTTAGGAGAAAAGTCTCTCCTGATGGCTAGGTGGGGAGGACAGACCTTCCTGAGACCGCATTTCAGTGGAGCTTGCGTGAGAGGCAGCCCTGGGCAGAAGCTCAGGGAGTCTCTCAAAGCCAGCTTGATGATCGGCATGAGTTTCCTTTCTTCCAGGTCTCTTGTTCGGCATGATTTGTACCTCCATGGCTGTGGCTGCGTCCCTCTTGGGGGGCGTCATCCAGGTAATGAAAGAGACAAAAGGCATATATATATTTGATTTCATAGCAACTTTTTATCCACTTTCTTTTCAAATACTTTGCTTTGTCCTCCAATCCCCAAATGCTGACACTCTCTGATACCAGGTCCAAATTACACATACATGTAAAATTTCAACCAAAATTACTTTCAAGAGGGGAAACTTTTCAAAACTAGTCATGAGACTCAGCGACAAGGTACACTGTAATGAAAGTAGAAACCCTTTTAAAGTCCAGATCTGAGAATGTATGATCCTGAAATAAAAATGGAACTATCATCATGATGGTAAGAACGATAATTACAATGAACATTTATGGAATGCGTATGATATTCTAGGAATAGTCCCAAATGTATTACTTCATTTAACCCTCATCACTACTGTAAGAGGTAGTATGATTAATGTACTAATTTTACAGATGAAGAATCTAAGAAGTAGAGAGGTGATAAATTGTCCCAAATTCACATGATTAAAGAGTGGTGGAGCTGGGGTATGAGCCCTCCTCACCTTATTATCCAGGCCAAACTGCCTCCCAGATGCCCAAGTCCCAGTTCCATAAAAGGTCAGCACCATAAGAAGTGTCAAGAATAATCTGTTCCAACATCCAGTTTGTAGATGTTTACATAAAAGAGTAAAATATCTTGCTCAAGTTTGTGGCTAAACCAGGTTTATTAACCAAGTCCCCTGAGCCATCCCTCCTTCCTCCCAAATTGCTCAACTTTCAAAGCACCATCAGATAAGCACATCTTCAGACTCTACTTAACCCTCTCAGTCCCACTGTATCTTTGTATAATATGAGCATCCTGTATATTTTCTTGGCCAGGCTTAGTTTTTTCAATAAATGCTGCTTAAATGAAAGAAAAAAAATGAAAAAGAGTGGGTGAATAGTAATCACTGACTTTTATAAAATGTAGTTTTAGTTCACAGAACAGTGAATCTTGCTTGATCCTTCTAGTGGCTGCTCACATACGTTCTGTTACTTTTCTGAAGGTTCAGGGAACTACGTCTGGGAGAACTGAGTGACATGATAATTCACTTGCCTATATAAGAGACACTGTGGTTCTGGAAACTCGGTGCCCTCTCTGCTAAGTAGGAACCTCCCCCCCGCCTCCAAATGGCTGATGCTTGCTGATCTCTTTACAACTTTTGAAGCACTTTGATATACACAGCATACTGGCAGGTTGGTGAGGTTTGTCTTTAGTGACCTCAGGAATTTTTTTTTAGATTCATTTTTCCCCATTTCCAAGTTGCCTCTGATGCTTTGTGCCCTTTTGTTTTTTCCCCTTTATCCAATCACTATTTACTTCATGGAAGTATTACCATGTCCAATTTAGTGAGAATTTGAATCACTAAATGGCTTTCCTTCAGAGATACTTACCTTTTAAGCTTATTTGCCTTTGCACTATGAAGGGCTCCAGGGTAGAGAAGGACTCCTGCAAGCCTGGTGTAAAACATAGAGCTTACAATGAAGAGGGAGACTGAGGTGGAGGTCATTAGTTGAGCTTTATCTTCCTCCAGTTAAACACCCCTAAGGATGACAAAAAGAAAGATAAGGACTTGAGGTCAGTTTAGTTTTGTGACTGATAGAAATACTTTTTTTTCAAATCCAGAGACTATCTTTTAGTTTTCTTTCTATTATATGAAGACCTTCCCCCCCAACCCAGAGCCTATTGGCTAATGACTTTATAAATTTTTTATTTTTCCTCCCCGCAGTGAAGGAAAAACATTTTTTCCTAACTTATTGACTCTCCCGTATAATAGCTAGTAAATTAGCTTCTAAATTCAACAACCACAGCAACTATGAATTAATACTATCAATCAGCAGAGCAAATGTCAAGAATATGAAGTTAAGTATTGATGTTGGGGAAAAGTATCTACTTTAATCTCATCTGCCTCCATCTTGTGAAAGATCTATCTGTGGCATTGACTTCTCTAAAAATTAACAACCGTAACAGTGCATTACAGCTCATCTTTCTGGGCAGAAGAATTTACATTACAGCTGGAGTGGATTTAAGACCCCTTGGTCCTGTTTCTGTTTTTTTTTATAGAGAAAGAGGACTCTCTGAAATGAATCTGAGTTAATAACTGAAGTTTAACCAAACCACAGGGACGTGTGGCAGCGCAAAATTAGAATCTAAGTATTCTATTAGTGATGGACTCTCTCAGGAACTTTTTTCCTTAAAGAAAAAAAAAAAAAAAAGAGGCCATGATGGTAGTTTGTGTTCTTGATCTTTTTTGTTTTTCTTTCTTCCCCTCGCCTTTTTTTTTTTTTTTTAGGACTGCTTTTAGGAGAAAAAAATATGGATTTAGGTTTTAGATCCAGACAAATTTGCTTAGAACTCCTAAATCTCACTTCTGCCACTTTCTAACTGGAAGTATACCTTTAATATATTTTCTCTTAGTCCAAGTTTCTCACCTATAAAATCCAGTTAGTGCTACCAGCTAAACAGGGTAACTGTGGGGATGACATGAGGTCATTTGTTTAGAGTGCTAGGGTTGTTCATCTCCACTGTCTGACACTTAGGTGGTGCCTGACAACAGGAAACATGTGTAAGATCTTTAGAGCATCTTTATTGCAGCCCCTTGATCTAGGAGCCCTGTGGCTGTATTGCTAGAACTAGAGGGGGCTGCACTGCAGAGTAGCTGTGCATGTGTGTGCGCGTGTGTGTACACACATATGTGTGTACGTGCTCACTTGCACACATCAGCCTTTGTATGTCCACGACTCTTGCAAAGCCTTGCCACAAGGTTGACAGCAAATTAGTTTGGTTAAGGCCCCTCACCAATTCACTGGGTTCAATAACTTAGAGGCTAAGAGATATGAAAATGCTTTTGTCAGACTCCCTCAATTTCTAACGGAGACAGAGCCTTAAAAAATGGGAGATAGGAAGTGGAACATCTAGTTACCTCCCCATCATGTCAAAACTGAAAGCTTCAACATCCCTGAGGCATCTGGTGGGAGAGCAGGAGTGGGGTAACAGACAATTGTTATTATCAAAATTACAGAATTGCTCAAGCTAAATGAGAACAGCTGAATCAAATGCAAAAGACATGCAACGTAAGTTATAGATGTATTTGTTAGGTACGTTATTAAAAAAGCTTTTTGATAAGATAGAAAATATAAACAAATCAATGAGTTCCAGCTTGAGGAAAAACTGCTTCTACCAAATCCAAATTACACACACACACACACACACACACACACACAAATGCATGTTTGTAGATATTTTTGGTTTTTTTACACAGTGCTTATCAATGAGCCTGGAAGGGAGAAATGATGCCAAGAAAGCGCATGACTAATGAGTGGCACACTCAGGACCAGGAGTGTATCTCATCCCAGGTCCAGGGAAGAGAGGTGGGCCCAGGTGGGCCTCAGATGCAGGGGAGCGGGGGTATCCATCTGACATGCTTTGCTTCGCAGGCTGCCCTGAGCATCCATGGCATGTGTGGGGGACCGATGCTGGGCTTGTTTTCGCTGGGGATCCTGTTCCCTTTTGTGAACTGGAAGGTAAGGCCCCCACACCCTCTTCACTCTTCCCAGCCGAGACTGGGCCCCAGCCACTTCCTCTCTCTTCTCTCTCCCCCTTGGAAAGGCCATTTGTCTTTGCCAGGGAAAAATGGGGGCTTCCTTCCACAGTAGAACTAAATAGAACCCTGGCCTTCCTGTCTCTGACTTTAGTGAAGCTGTTTTAGAAGCAGAAAGAAAAAAAAGGAAGAGGTGATCATGAAACACCATGTGTCGTGGCATCAAAAGGATTCTTTAGGGTTTAAATTGTCTTCTCTAAATTGAGCCCACAAAATGAAATTTGAAATAGGTTCTGAACTCAGAAATAGTTTAGTTAAAATACAGTTTTCAAAACTTTAAAAATGTAAATTTTCTTTTCTATATTTAGTTACCCCAAGTAATAACCAATGTAATTAAGTTAATTTCAGAAGGGGAGAAGACACCAGCCTGGTATATTCTGACAGCCGCACCTTCTTGGTTTTGCTGGCTGACAAGCTAATAGTATACCTTTAAATAAATGTTGGTTGCATGATTGTGTAGTGAGCATAAAGCAAAAGGAAAATTTATTTGGAAAAATAATGTAATAATTTTTTTTTAGTATTTAAAGTATCCTAATTTTTTCAATGTAATAAAATTGTCATTTTTCACTTATTGCCATCCATACACTTACATGCATACGTTTTTAGAAAGTCTTTAGACTCTAGAAAACCTGACTCTTTGCATGTTTTAAATATACTATACGATTCTCAATAAAACCCGAGTCATGTGGTATACCTAATTAGGTCTCTGTGGCTGCTTGACCCTTACTGACCTCTCTTCTAGATAAATCTCATGGGGTTAGACAAAAACGGCAGATAGGTATGGAACATTTGGGAATTTACAGTGCTTCCCCTGCGGTCTCATTAGGAGACACTTTGTTTTAATAAACCTTTCTGATACTGAGGTTGACAAAGATAGTTATATCCTCGGAAGGTACCATGAGGGAAGGCAATGTCCTAGCCACAAAAAAAACCTAATAACTGGTAACGTAACATCTCAGCGCATTTCTAAACATTAGTTTATCTATGTTAGTGAATTATGGTCCTTCTGTTTAGCCTGGGAAACCACCTTGTTCCAGGTAGAGGAAAGTAAATATCACCAGTCTGGGTCACCTCTCCCCTAGTCACTGACCCTCACCATCCCACTAATCAGTCATGGCCATCTCTCCACGGAACGTAGATGCAGCCTCAGAACCCTTCTCAGCATGGCTCTCCAGGCAGCTACTACAGATCGGCAAGGGTTGAACCTCCTGTTAAAATCTGTTCACCCTTTACTGGTAGACCAGGGATCAGCACATTGTACCCCTCAGGCCAAATCTAGTCAATCTCCCAGTTTTTGGATGACCTGCCAGCTGAAAATGGCTTTGACATTTTTAAATGGTTGGAATAAAATTAGAAGAAGAATATTTCATGACACATGACTATTATAGGAAATTTTTATTTCTGTGACCATAAATAGTTTTACTGGAACACAGCCACTCTCCTGTGTTTACGTACTGTCTATGGCTGTTATTGTGCTGCAGTGACAGAACTGAGTAGTTATGACAGACACGTCATGGCCCACACCACCTAAAATATCCCTTAGCTGTCTGTTTATGATGGAAATCTGCAGACTCCTGGTCTAGACAAAGATAAAAGTGTTCAAATCTCATACATTGCTTTGGTTTCCCCAAACAATAATGAACAGAACGTTCTGGTGCTGTAATTGAAGAGTCTTTTTTTTCTGAATAGATAAAGAAACCAACCAGTTGTTTTTCTGTCACAGAGAAGGCTCAGCTCTCTGGCCGAGACCAGGACCATCCAGATTTTAGTTTCCCGTGGTTCTAATCCCTGTAGATTGTTCTGTTTCCTTTACAGGAGAAATGACTTTTTAACTTTTTATCAAGAAGTAGAAGCCTTAACTGACAGAACTAGTAAATATACTTGCTAGTATTTAGACTCAAATAAAAACTCCAAGCTTGGGAATCAGAGGACTTGACCAGAATCACTCGGGAAGAAATATGGGAGTAAAAATTTCCATATAACGGACTATAATGTCTATAATGACTGTCAGTGAAAAATGTCCACATCTCTCCATTATCTGATGTTTTCCTGAACTTCTGAAACTCTTCTATTGGGAACCGAGGTTTAACAGATTTTTAAGTGATAAGAGGAAGAAGCCAAAAGGAGAAAAAAAATTCCTGCTAGGAATTTACATATAATGACCATGATAAAATCCTCCAGTGTCTTCATTTAAGGAACCATTTACTCCTAAATAAAACCGCATTGTGGGCAGTTTGAGTGGACTGTTTCTAGCACATGTGGCCAAGACTTGGGTGAAAAGCCAGAATCCCTGAGACACGGACTCCTCATCTCATTATTTTTTCAATGATTTTGTCAAATCTCTCATTAACTTTTTTCCTTCATCAAGGGTGCACTTGGAGGCATTCTGACTGGAATCACCTTGTCATTTTGGGTGGCCATTGGGGCCTTCATTTACCCTGCTCCAGCCTCCAAGACATGGCCTTTGCCTTTATCGACAGACCAGTGTGCCCCATCAAATGTGACGGAAGTGGTGTCTCCAGGGATGTCCAACAGGTATGCCTCCCTTAAAGATGGTGTCCAGTCCCAGAGGGAGGGTAACCAGGTTAGAGAAAGGAGGCATTTCAGCGCTCAGTCTGACCAGACCAATCTTGCTCTCCTGTGAGAATTGCTCTGGGTGGTACCCGGCACTGAAGAGAGCCAGGGAGGCTCCAGCTCTCTGTAGCTGTCCGTTCCTCTGTATCCCGGTGCCCAAGAGTGAGCTTGGCAAGAGGGTTCACTGGAGGTCCCATACAAAACCAAAAAAATTGTAGAGGGTTTGAAAATAGGTCGATAAATAGGAAGATCAGAGTGTCATTAAAAAAATAAAATAAAGGATCTGCATAGACTAGGTTTGTGGGCAGTGAGGAGACTGACTGTGGACACATTGAATTAAAAGCTGTGAACTTATAGCTTCTAAAGCAGATGATACAGGGTTTGACGAAGGATTGCCCTTTCTATTTCTGGCTGTGATGAGTAACTTGAGATACTAAAGTTCAGATACCAATTTTTAAAATAAAAACAAAGCACTCACATGATTCGCTGGCTCTGAGAGAATGTAATCCTCTCCGTGTCACATTGCTCACCACCTGCCTATTATAAATGGACAGTTTTCCCAAAGATATAAAATGAAACAAGCTGCCTTTGGATCTTGTTCTTGCTAAGAATCAGCGGTGGCTTTACAGGACACTGGTGACATGACAACAAAAGCATCACGCCTCTGAGAGGAGACACGCTCTAAGGTGCGAGGTCTGTGTCTGGGGTCCATTTGCATCATTCTGTTGTCAAGTCCACCTGAAACACATTTTACAGACAAACAAAATCAACCAATTTATAGCCTTCAGGTCCTCTGTGTTGTTCCTTCCTGCCTGCCTCTGCTTATTTGGTCTTCTTTTCTTGGAATGCTAAATCCTGGCCCTGACGGTCTTCTTTGCTTGATTAACGACTAACCATTCTTTAAAAACAAGCTGAGGTAACATCTCACACTTCAGCCTGGGCTTGATGCTCTTTCTGAATCCTCTTCAAATCCTCTGCTCCTCTTGACCACGGCGTTACCACTCCATCTCATGAATCTTAACTCCTAGATGTCGTCTTTGTGGCTTACTCATCATTTAATCTTCAATGTCTGTGACAATTTCTGGCAGCACTAAATCTGGGCTTAGTTGATGTCCAAAGAATAAATAATACAAAAGAAATGGAAGGCACGGTCCTCATTGCAGTTGTAGTTCAGGAGCAATGAGTCTAAGATGGATTGGATTGAGTGGAATAGAAAGCACATCTGGTCTACAGGCGATTCTTTAAAAAATAATCAAATGACAAAAAGTTAAGATTTGGGGTTTTGAGAGATAACAGGCCCCAAAATGAACCCCTACAGTCCTCTGAGTCCCTGTGAATCACAATGCTGCACTCACAGGACTGGTGACGCGTGCTGTTGTCCTCCACAGACCTGCAATCGCTGAGACCTGGTATTCGCTCTCCTACCTTTACTACAGTGCAGTGGGCTGGCTAGGATGCATGGCTGCTGGAGTGATCATCAGCTGCATAACAGGTCGGTTATCTGGGTTCCTTTTGTTGGGGCCAAGGAAGGCATGGGCTAGTCTTCTGCACTGGTGGACTAGATGACTGTCTTATGGGTGTGATTTTGGGTCCACCATGAAAAGCTCTTTTTCCCAGACAGATAGATCTACTCTCTCCAAACTGACATGCAAAAGCATCCCCCTGATTATTATACATATGATTACAAATATATATATATGTATGTGTGTGTGTGTGTATATATATATATATATATATAAAATGTTTTAAATATCCCCCATATATTATGAACAGAAAGTGTCTGATGCATGTTCCCCAGAGGCCTGAGTATGAAAACTCTGTGTAATGTGTCAGTAAGAAGGTTAAATATTAGGAGTGGTTCTTCCCCGCTTCATCTCACTTTTTCCCCCATAACCCCCCTACTACCTCATGGGCTAGCCTTTACTAACCCACTAGGTAAGCAGAGGAGAGTCTTACTGTTGCTTTTGCATATGGTGCCCTTGGAGGTCACCCCTCTAGTGCCAGGAGCGCCATAGTGAGCGGCTTCGCTCCAAGCCATTTTTGGTACCAGTGTTGACTCTCTTTAAGCCATAGTCCCTCTGATGGTTCAGTGTCCTTTTTATGCCAAAGCCCATGAGGGGTTGGTGGGGGAGGATGCTGTGGACTAGGCCCACTGTAATCTTTCTGCTCGGCCTCCTTGAAGCATGCATTTTAGCTGACTAAAATATTACAAAGTTCTAGTTTTCCCACTACCATTAGGTAGTCACAGGCTATGTGGGAAGTCAAGATTCTTGCTTAACACATGGTCTGAATGATGGTATTCCTGGTGCCTGGAGACACTGCAGGCATGTTCCAATGCCTTATTATGCTGGGCAAGATACCACCAGCTATTCACTTAAATTTAAGCCAGTCTTGGGTATGACAAAGACTTGAACATAATTTTTGTAACCCCAGCTGTTCACGTAGTGACAACTCCCCAGACATCTTTCTTTATGTAAGTGGACTGGAGTGAAAGGTTATTTATGATGTTTAGATTTTTCCTTGGTACCCCAAGAACATGGAGACTTCCTTGATGCTAACAGGATACACCTAGACTTATCAGTCAAGTGGTCAGTCACCTTTGGAAGACAGCAAAAGTTTTTGTGGCCTGGTTCCAAAGCAGGCGTTGTGAGCATCACAGATTCCAGGCACTTTCCAGGTGCATGTTGGCAGTGACATGGTCTTGTGCTTATCAAGTGACCGGAACCTCCCACCATGAGGACCCTGTGTACAGGTTTATGCTATTTTGTTTTTCAGTGTGTGGTAGTTTGTACTCATGCGAATTTTGATCGGTTTTTTTTTGTTTTGTTTTCTCATCTGTTATATAGCTGAAGGTCTCAGAAATAAGACCTTTAGTTGTCAATTCATTAAATGTATCTCTTAGGTCAGATGTCAGCAAACTAAGAACGCATCTGGCCTATTACTTCTTTTTACAAATAAAATTTTGTAGAACACACACACACAGTCATGCCTATTCACTTACTGTTGTCTATGGCTGACTTCCTTTTCCAAAGGTGGAGTTGGCTAGCTGCAGCAGAGACCCTCTGGCCATATATTTATTATCCACACATACACGACTTCTGACAATTTAAGATGTAATCCAGATAGTACCTCTGACAAGATCAAAGATCCAGCACGGAGGTCAGGAATCCTTTGCTGTTAAAGCTAGACGGTAAATACTTTACGCTTTGCTGGCCAAGAGACTTTGGCTCCACAGCAGAATTGAAGCAACCGAACATTGAGCAGACATCTTAGTGGAAGGGAAGGAGATGTCAGGAAAGTCTAGAGTAGCTGGAGGGAATGTGAAAGTATCATTTGTTCAGGATGCTGGGGTGGAAGGAAGAAAAAAAAGAACAGTAAAAAGAATCTCCCTAATTTCACTAATTTGACTCTGCTGACCTCTAATGTACCAAATTTGGTTGAAAATGAGAGCTTTCCTGAAAGAAGAAATTACACAGTTCTTTCAGTCTCCTTTGCGGGCCTATAAAGAGTAGTAGGAGGGCTTTCCATAATAAATACTAAAAAATAAATATGTGTCTCCATTGGTTTAACTATATAGCCGTGAGCTTGCCTGACCTGACAGTTCGTGGATGTTTAAAAGCTAACTCTCACCTTTTGGAACAGCTGTCAATTTCTGACCTACTTCTCAAGTGGACAATGCTTAAATCCTTAAAGGAAGTCCTGGAAGCGTGCAACCATCTAACCCATTGTTCCTTTTGTTAATAGGTTTCCAAAGCGGCAGGGATGTTCCACCACTGCTCATTAGACCAGTCTGCAATTTATTTTGCTTTTGGTCTAAGAAATACCGAACCCTGTGTTGGTGTGGAGTTCAGCATGGCAGTGGAACAGAGCAGGTGAGCTGACGTCTGAGCTTCTGAAAATTATGAATTGGCTCAAAAGGATTCCCTTTCTGCCTGTTTAAACCATCTGGAAAGGTGGATGTGGGGAGGGAAGGTGGTGAATATGAGAACCTGAAAGTATCTGGGTTTCCACTTCAGTTGTCTCGGGGAACTAGTTTTTAAGCACATAAGTATGTTGATAGTTAAATGCACCTTTGGGACAAATTGTTGGCATTGCAAGTGATCGAGTTCCAAAATTCCCTTTAACCACCCCCTGCCAGGAGGGTAAATCTAGGAAAATATAAAAAGGAATAATAAAAAAGGAATAATAAAATAGGGGGCCCAGTCTAGAATAATGATGAAGTCTGGGCTTGAGTTAGCCCCGGGTTTAATCCCGGTTCCATGTCTAACTTTCCCTGGGTGAGTTATTTAACCTCTCTGAACTTCAGCTTCTATCTGAGAACTGGGGGTAGATCAGGCGGCCTCATCTTGACGTGAACATGTCTAGTGTACCACGGAGACTGATTGGTAGGACGTCTCATGTAGGGAAGCAGCAGGATGCACACAACCTCCCAGCTCTCCCCTTCCCCACCAGGAATCGTGCTTCAGGCAGACAGGGCTGGTGGTGTGGTTGATTAAGCTCTAGAGACGCTGTCCAGGTGCTGTCAAGGTCCCATCAGCCAAAGACCACCAGGAATAGCCTGTGGTTGGACCAGATCGGACTTACTGATTGATACAGCAAGGGGGCGGGGAGCCAGGGAGTGCCACCCTCAGCAAGAAGGTAGAATTTGCATTCCCACTAAAGGATGCTGAGGAGTCTAAGTAAGGGAGGTGGGAATGAAAGTAAAGCCATCTGGGGCATAACTGGTTAAAGAGCAGGACTCCCTCGGTAAGCTATTCTGGCATCGTGAGATCTACAGGACCTTCCTTGGGAGAAGCCATGTTTCCTGTTAGGTTTGCAACTGGTCTTTGTGTCTGTCCTCTCAGCCTGATTAAGGGCAGGATTCATGATCATTGCAGTTAGGGCTTATTCCCCATCTTCCAGTGCCAGACATCTCACTCTTCTCATACTCTAGGAGAGGGGCTCTGCACCCCTGTCATGACATCGAACTCGCCATTTTCTCACCTTCCCCCGAACACAGCAGTAACATGCAGGTGAAGGGAAGCTGAGCGTCACATTGGCTGCAGTCAGGAGAGCGCCATCCTGACAGAATGGGGAGGCCATCTGTTTGCTAAGAAGGCAGCTGGCTGAGCAGCGTATTGTTTAGATAAGTGGATTTTCAGGAAGTTCTAGAAGGAGAGAATCAAGTTATTTACTGCTTTACAGACTTATCTTCCTGGACACACGTTTCCTGGCAGAAATGAGAAGCCTTGTTGATGCAGGGAGCTTCTGTTCTCAAGGCTGAGTCGGGACTGGCAGGGGACACTTAGGTGTCACAACTGGGTTCCTTCACCAAAGGGTGACATGGAGCAGCCTCCTGGGGGGTGCATGCAGGGACCCCTGCTGTGACAGAGGCGTTGCTGTCCACAGGAAGGAAGGAGGCCTCCACCCTCCGGGAGAGAGCCGGCTTTGTTCCCCCTCAGGGGTAGGCCCACAGGCCCACAGGAGGCCCCACTAGATGAGTCACCTGTAAGCTTCTTCGCACCTCGCACTGGCGTCTTGTAAACGCTCACAAAATTGTCCCTTCTGTCTTTACTATCATTAGAAATAGTACCTACATCGGAGACAGCCAAGCTACCCAGCAGGAAGCGCCTGGGGTCAGAGTGACCCGTGTTGCTTTCATATCTGTCATTTTTCTCAAGGCGGGGTGCTAAGCGAGATGTGCTCATTTTGATTTAGAATCCATCAAGATCACCCCATTCATATGTGTCTTTCCATTTTCCGCAGGAGAACCTTGAGCAGGGCAGCACCTGGAAACCAGGGGCTGAACCTGTCCTCCAGAACGGCCTCGGGCGAGAAAGCCTGGTCCACGTTCCGGGCTACGCCCCCAAGGACAAAAGCCACGACAGCATGGTGGTGGAGAAGATTACCCATTTCTAAGGCAACACACACGTCCACACACACACAGCGTCCACACACGCACACGTCCACACACACACAGCGTCCACACACACACACACACACAGTCCACATACTTCTTGCCTATTGGTTAGTAGATTTGTGTAGTTGCCACTGCTAGAAGACAGGGATGTCTAATGTCTATTTATACTTATTTATGACTACAAATAGAATGACCGTTCCCCAGAATATGCCAAAGGCTATTCTTTGGAAGACCCTACTCTCAGGTGAGAAAAAAACAGCCAAGGCTTAACTGCCCCGGCAACTTTTTGGAATAAATTAGGGCTTGATTTCATCATAATGCAAGATTCCATCTCCTTCCTTTGTATTATGTTACACTTCAGGGATTTTGCTTGTTTGTTTGTTTTTTACAGTTTTCTCTCTTTTTAACCATCAAATATCTTGGAGTTTGCAGAAGGGGAGATGCATATTAAATGCTTCTCTGACTCTGCTGGTAAGACAAGGGAATGACACCTGGCCCAGCCCCCGTACCTCCCAAATGTGTAGACTCATTTCACATCCTCTCATCCTGCAGGTGTAGTTGGAACACTTAACTGCTTTTTACCTCCCTCCCATCAACCCCCATACACGTTTAAGTCCTTTTCCAGGCATTCTTGCTGTTACAGCTGCCCTAACCAAGCCTGACAATTAATTTTGCTCAGCATGGGAGGAGAGCCTGGCAGGTGTGGAAAGTGGGAGCAGTTATAACTAAGTGCCCTGCTCAGTTTGCGCTGAGTGTCGTGTGTCTTGATTCTCTCTGTCACCTTCCAATGAAAAGTTCACTCTGTGCTCAACGAGAAGTCTGGAGTCTTTCTTTCTGTAGGGCTGGGTGAAGAGGAGCGGGACATCCTATCAGAGGCTATTTGGATAACATTGTGTAAAAGAACCTTGCACAGAGCTTACCAGCCTGCAGGGGATTTCCCTGGTCACGGGGTTAGCTTTGGCACTGAATACCTTGTCCATAGGATTTCTACTCCTTCATTCAGCTCACACTTGCCAGCTCAGTGCATTCCATCAGGCTAAGGTGGCTGAAGTCAAGATCTTAATAGTTGAGCTCTAGAAAATAATTTTTAAAGCTCTGGAGGAAGAGGGTACCACAGATCAAAAAGTGAGTTAACAAATGGAGAGGCAGTGAAAGCTTTCTGGAAGAAGCAAAGAAATCGAATCCTTAAAAGATTAAAAAAAAAAAAAAAAAAAAAGGTGTCCCAGGGGCTAGATCAGAGGAAAGATAGGAGGAAACAAAACAATGTCTCAGTATCAGCTATATTAGGGCTGGTTTCAGGTATTTATTTTGGTGGCCAGGTAAGATCAAGAGACCTAGAAAGAGTATGTCAGCAAAGTAAGAAGAAATGGTCCAAGAGGCAGGGATGAGCAGTCTCAAAGGCTGTGTTGTTTAAATGTTAAACAGGAGGAGATAACATTAAAAGAAGCATAAGAGAAAAAAAAAAATTGATGTAGCCAGTGTTTATTATTAGGGAAGGAAGATAGAAAGAGGGGGAATCAATCAGTAGAGGAATTTAAAAACACAGCTGGAGTTTATAAGCCACAGCCCAACGCCTGCCTTCTCCACCCTCAAAGAGAAGGAAGAATAATGAGAGAGGAAGAGAGATTCAGGTGGTTTATCAGAGAGATGAGAAAAATACGTTTTGAAAAAGGAGGAAAGAAGTGGCAAGGGGGTATGTTTGGGAAAATATCTGAAAGTGAGAAGGAACAGAATTTCAAGAAGTATTTTTGAGGTCCAGGAAGCTAATGAAGGTCTTGATCTAAGGATTTACAAGTTGAGAAGTGCAATTCTTTTCCAAATGACTTAGGAGTTAGGAAGTTCTTATCACTTAGAATGTCAGACAATATATAAAGTGAATGTTGAAATCTGGGCCAAACCTCATCGGCTGAGTGAATATGATAGAGAAGGCAAAAACGCAAGCCTGAGGATGAGAATTAGATTAACAGTAGCTATATATATTTATGAAATTTGGAATACAGCTTTCCCTTGGAATTGCACACAACCAAAATGTACCATAGAATTTTTCATTTTGCTCACAAATTCTCTCACGCATTTGACTCCCAAATTATCCTGCAGACATTTCACTAGCTCAGTACTTTCCAGCAAGTTTTTTTCAGATCCATTTTCCTTTCCAGTCACTAATTCTTTCACCTGGAATGTTATCAAAGCAGAACATGACCTGTGAACGGAAGATACTATTACATTGTTGTAAAAACGTCTCTGTCTTCTCTCATGTAATGGAACCCGTGGCATTAGGAGGTAATATTTCAAGAGCTTTTAGAGGTCAGCACAGGGATCCGTCCTGAGGTAGGGGGGCAGATGGGAACCCACCGGAGAACCATCTTCCACCGTGTGTAGAAACCACGTTTGCTGTGTAGCTTAGTATATGCATTCCTGAAGTTGTTTGAAATTAGAAATAAGATAAATATAATGTATAAATTAAAAGTCATATTATATATTCCCAAACAGTAGCCTTTTCAATGCCGAGTTTAAATAAAGTATGATTTTTCTGGACAGTAACTTTTTTCTGAAGGTCTTAAATTCTTGAAAAAAGAAAAGAAAAACTACCGCTTTAAAGATAGACAAGTTTATTACTGAAAAGTGCAATATTCATATTTGTGATTTAAGTATTACATCTGTAAATGTAAACCTTGATAAGTAAACAGAATCTCAATGCGTTTATCACTCGTTGCACAGTTAACAGCCACCGTGATTCTCTAAACAAGAGAAGGGGGTAGGGACTTTTCCTTTCATTTAATTCAAATACATTTTTCTTTAAAATAAATTTCATTATTTTGCAATTTTATGGTTCTACGATTTCATTCTAAAGAGAAAAGAAATGAACCACAGACCAGGGGTCTTGCAAACAGTATTTCAAAGTGAGTATTACTGAAATATTTTTATGGTATTACAAATTCAATCAAAATTATTACAAAGATCAGATTGGCAAATAGAAAAAATAGAGGAGTCTCCCTTGAATTGTTCTTTTAGAAAGAAATTGTTTTAAAATATTACAGACATTTTAGCGCTCTCTATATACATTCGTGTATTTAGAAATCTCATGTGCTCAAATCTCAATATTGCAATGTAACTAAGCTTTCTGTAGATTTAACCTTTTTAATCCAACATTAGTAACCTTAAAGTATAATCTGTTTTCAAAGAAATTTAACTGATACTACTAAATTGATATATATTAAAATATACAAAATTTTAAATTAAGCAAGTGTAAGTCAATTGATAGTAAATCCCCTACTGGGTTATTTTTATGTGTAATTCTTGGAAAGAGTTAGCGCCATTATTTCCTCCTTCATTCCAATCTCCTGACCAAACCAATCTAGATTTGCAAACACCTTTGCAAATAGCAAACACTTATAAGCTTACTTATCTATTATTGCATTTTGGTGTTTGAAATAGCAGCAATCTTCAGAAGACAGACTTAAGGTTATAAATATTTGGCTAATTAACCACAAAATGGCCCTTACTTGGGGTGTCAGAATGTCAATGTCCTCCCTATTAGACTCTTGCGATGAATTAGATAATGATCCCACCCTCTGATGGAAAATGTCAGTTGATAATGACATATCTGTATATTTGTAGGATATTTAAGATGATATGTTTTTTATTTCCAGAATTGTGTGAAGCTTTTCCAAAGAGCCCTGGAATGCTACTAAATTTTATACTTTACACAACTACTTAATTTTAGGAAAAAAACACCTGTAGTATAAGTGCAGATTATATTAAAAGTAAGTTCTTTTAAAAGTAAGTTCAGCTAGAAGTGCATTCAAATGATCAATGTGAGTATTCTCTGCAGGGTTAAGAGGGGGATGCAAAACAGTTATCTACCCTAAAATCTTTCATAAACAATTGAGTAAGGCAGGTCTACCAAGTGACCAAGGAAACATATGTCAAAATAAGGTTTGACATATTATATTACATGACTTCTTTTTCAGTGTTTTGGATAATACTTAAAACATTTGGACTGCCCAGGGCTTAGGGGACACACACACACACACACACACACACACACACACACACAAACAGAAGTAAACATTAAGAGGATTTTATGACAATACATAAGTTACTATAACTCAAGAAAAGCAATACATAATGGTGATATCATTTATGAACTTGACATATTTGTCCTCAGGAATCTTCGGAAACAACAATTCATCTGTTTTTTGAAAGTGTTAAAGCAGGTGTGTACACAGATATTCATAGCTTACAGTTCCCACTGATAGAATCTGCTTTGACACATTTGAGAAGCCAAGAATAATGTCATGTGGTGTACTGATTTAAGGCCCTAGTGTAACTGCCATGTAAGAAAATAAATGAGCAATCCCAAAATTGCTTATTTGTAACTGTGTAATAGAAGCAGGCAGGATTTGGAAAGAACTGAGCAATCACACAACGTTATTGACTGATTCAGAATCTATATTATAAAGGCTTAGGAATCTTTACTGTCACTCCTTTCAAGAATGCTGACCCCAAGACGCCACCTAAAAATTGATTCAGTCTATTTCAACAGAGCAAAGAGCTACCTTAAATTGACTTTTAAATTTCTTATGAGAGTTAGAAGGAATGTTTAATGATTAATAATACATAAATAAATATATATATTAATATTTGTAGAGGAACATGAGAATAAAAAGAAAAAAAATCAGTATTTATAATCATCTGCCTATGTGATATGGTCCTATACAACTGCAGCATAATTTCTCTTAAGAATGGAAGGAAGTGTTTGGAGAATGCCACTCTGTCTCTTCTGGTATGCCCCCAATTCCCTCTTCAATTACAGGGTCTAATAGTTCTTTCCTACGTGAAAAATACAATATAGAGGCCAATAACCACACATCCCAGGAGAATAAAATTGCATTTAAGTACATTTCATCTTCAACATCAAAAATTGAGACATTTATTCTTTGGTTAGAGTCGCTGAAATCTAAACTTACTAGATTTAGCTTCATAAATCTTAAAATAGACAGGAAAAAAGGGGAAAAAAACAAGACAAAAACTTTATTTTTTCTTCATGTTCAAAGATGAACTAAATTGCAATTGTTTTTCAATCAGAAATAAGGCAGGGTATGGGGATGGATACTGAAACCGGATCTGCAAAATAGACATTTTTGCTCTGGTAGGAAACTCCCTTGTTCCCCACCATCCCCAAAACATTGCTTCCACAGTTATCTTTGCCATCAGATTTTTTTTGCCATTCAAGCCCCTTCTTTTCACTTACAGAACAGCATCCCTCCAAAGTTCAATGGTTCAGAATCAGTGGGAGCATTTGCTCACATGACTTGTTAGCAAAGATATTAAATTTGGCCTGAAGCGTTCACCTGGTAGCACTGAGAGGCATCGACATTGACAAAATCATTCCAAAGGTTTGGAGGCAGCTTAAACACCATGTGGGGCGAGGCAGCCCTGTGACAGTTATTTTTGTAGGGAATACCTCAGTAGAGCTCACTAGGTTTTGTTTTTCAGCTAGTAATTTAGGAAATGTTTGCTTTCTGAAAAACAGAGCAAAGACATTGCTTTTCCCACAGAGTGAGAATTGTGATGGAAATACATATTCTGAAGCAGTCAATGCAGGTATATGCCTGAAAATCTCACCCCTTCCTTCGTAGGGAAGGTATGAAGCAGAACCCCCCTAGCTGACGGCCCAGTGTGCAAGGCTCCCACCTTGGGACAGTTGTTCAGGGAACAACAGGCTATTTCTAGGGACAGTGTGCTGCAGCGCACGGTGGGGCAGTCACGGAGCAGCAAGGTAGGATGTATAGACTTCCTCTCCCTGAGGGGGGACTGTGATGGGCCAAGAAAGTGCATCGGGTCTCAAATATGAGTCTCTTCTCCCAACCTGTCTGCTTTCATTGTACTTTCCTGAAAAAGAAGCCTTAATGTGGAGTGGCTACAATGCGGTGGCCATGGTATTTGTGTTCTCTAGAAAGAAAACCATCAAATGTGGCTGTGGGTGTGGTTTCTGAGATGAACCCAGGTAGGAAGTACTCTTGAAGGTAACTTATCACGACCTCAAGTGCGTAAACCCTAATTAGCAGGTATCTAGGCCCAATCAGTCTTCCCCTGGGACTCTGTTTTGTTGACACATTTCATCTTGAATAGAAACGTCTGTAAGGAAATGCTCACTTTTTCACCAGAACTGGGTTTTTCAGGCTGTTCCCAAAATGTTCTCTTCGGAGCTGCTGAGGATACCAGGAAGGATGTAAGATGTTAACTGAGTCCCAGGGTGAAACTCACAACTCTCCCCGGAGCTTGCTATAACACAGTGATTTGGGGGAAAACAGAGTGGAAATACCTGAAGACCGTAACAGGACTGAGTTGGGCTTATCTCACAGAGAGGAAGTGCTCACTGGGTCTTATACAGGAAGCACTCCTAGTGATGCCTGTGTGCGCACCTGCACCCGCTCACACACACACACAAGCACACACACCAACACGCCACACCCTGGGCCTCTGTCTACTGTCCCCTATTGACAGACTCATCAATCCAGTCTTATCAGTTAAGCAAACTCTTTACACAACCTGGATTTTCAATTGTGACCATCAAGTTGAGAAGAAAAAAATGGGCAATTTGGAAGCCTCTTACTGATAGTTGGTCCTGTATGTCTGCCTTCCTTGGCATGAATTATATCTGTGCTAAAATTCCTGTCCCGAGATTTTGATGATGATTGATAGAGCTAGCACATGTGTGAAAAAAAGAATATGCTTCTGTGTGATGGAAGAATGAATCAAGCTTCCTCTTCCATCTGTTTTCAGCACAAAGCATTATTAGCATCAACATGATACTCCACCTGCACTGTCTTGTGCAAACGTCTTGATGACAATGAGCTTTTCGGAAGACAAATAGTCTAAATTTTTTAAGAGTGGGGAAGAGCCCTCAAGAATAGGACGCTATTATCTTGGAGAGCTAAAGAACGAGCAACCCCTCTCCCCATACCTGCTCAACAAACCCCAACTTAATATTTAAAAAACAAGTAGGGTTAAATTTGACATGCAAATTATAGGAAAAAAATATCGTATTGCATGACCATTTATTGAGTGAAGAACATTCCTTTCCACTGCATTCTACAATAGATTGTGCTAAGAGTCGTTTTGGAAGAAGGTGCAGCATTCAGAAGTGGCATCTCGTCATGCAGTCACTGAGCAGCATAGTATATCAAAGCGCGTGCAGACTCAGACAATCGCCAACTATTTCACCTATAATCGAGAGTGCTTTTCCACACACTGTACTATGACAACGTTTCAGCTTCGAGCAAGTTGTCAAGGCCTCCTGCATGCACTTGTATATTAGTTATTTGCTGAAAAAGACAACCATTCAGAATATGAAAATATATAAGCAGCATTCATGGAAGACAGAATTCCTGAGAATAGTGTGTGCTATATAAATCTCTGAGAAATCATTTGTATTCATATGAAAACCATGATATAAAACATTTCTCTCAACTAAAGCAGAGTCATCGAAAACTGATGTACTGTGAGGGACTGAATACTCCGCTGTCAGCTGTGATGAAGGCAGAGCTGGGTTCTACTGCCCTGCTTCACAAAAGAAAAATTTCAGATGATGTTTTTCATTGTTTCTCTTTTTCCATCGGTTTCAAAAAATATTAGAGGAGGCATTTTCTAAATCAATGCATTATAAATTTTTATTAAAAATACCTTTCTCTTTTCATATTTTTTTCTCTCTAGGTAATCAATGTGATTTTATATGATTACACAAAAATAACTCAGAGAGAGAAGAATGCTCAAGGGCACAGCTGTCATTATTCTTCACACTAAGGCAAATGTCTTTGTCTTGTGTCCCTAATTTAGAAAGGACACGAATGTCAGATTCCTTTATGTCTTCAGTAGGCATAGAGAGTATTTATTCTCAGGCTTGTGTATACATTTAACTGACAAAGGAAAGGAAGTGCAGATGCTACAAAAATGGAGGCGGTTAAAGCTCCTTTGTGTAGTAAGTGGAACTAGTTGCTAAGAATCAGCATGTGGCAGAAACTGAACCTCTCCAGTCTGAAGGGAAGGATCCCTTGTGGCAAGGGCATGTGAGGGAAATTTAGAGTCTGAGGTCCTTCTCCTTGCTTGGAATCAGAGGGCAACTAGGGAAGTGAATAATTTTGACAAAAACCAACCAACCAACCAACAACTATAATCTACCAGCTTTTCCCTGGAAGGAAAAAAGGAAAAGTAAAAAAAAAAAAAAACAAAACCCAAAAAACAAACAAATAAAAAAACCCACAACATTTTCAGTGTTAGAATTATAAAAATAGTTTTCTAGTAAGAGAAACTGTATAATTTTCTTGATAGAGAAATCTGTGCATATATACAAAGTAGCCTGATTTCCATTATGTTTAATCTGGTCTTTATAAATTTTGGAAATAACTGTACTTTGTTTCATTGCACAATTATTAATCATGTAAGTGCATGAATCATATATATGATTATGTATTTCCCATCCCATTCCCAGGGGAAGAAAACTGAGATTAGCTTTAATTATTTTACAAGATAAAGTATCTTGATTTCTACCACATATTTTCTTAATTCAACTCTTTCCTTTTTTCCCAACCTGCCCCCATAGTTTATGCCTCCACCAGACTTTCTTTAGTTGAATGCCCCATCGTTCCCAGGTCATCAGTCTGTGAACAGTCATAGTCACAGGTACGGAGCTCACAGAGAAATAGCAACTTCACAACAAAGCAAAAATGACGTCTTTCACAAATAATTTGACTTTGTTTCTAGTGAGCTTTCAAAAACAAACCAAATCAATCTATCAAAGAAATAATAACAGAAAACTCCCTTCAGTGATGAAAAGAAAGTAAATTTTTTAAAAATGTGTGTTTTTCCTACAAATAATATAAATTTATATTCATGCATTGTTTTCATTAGCTCATGAGCAAGAGTGCATGTTGTTGGAAAAGTGTTAAGTGTTGCAAAGCATCTGGCTTCTGTTTTCCTGAATAAACAAGTCACAATGGCATACTGTGTAACTGCTCTCAGAGCTGCATAAATGGTAACTTGCATTACATGTTGTCAAGGTGCAAAGGTGCAAGGAAAACCAACATATACACAGCACTTCAAGCTATTCTGTGAGAGTAGTTATAATAAATCAGGGAGGGGAAATTAAATATACTATAAAACAGCCTTCCACATTAAAATATAGATTTGTCATGTTCTAAATGATATGAGAATAAACACCCATATCTTATAAGTGTGTGGCTTTACTGACATTTAGGAAAAAAGAAAAGACAGTGCCACTGATTCTGCCAATGATAAAACAGATTGGAATGTAGCCAATGCAACAGAATATTATTTCAATGAATGGTATTCTTTTGGGAATCTCAAGATTTTTGGTTTGACTACGAAGGGTGACGTACAACTCTTCAACTGCATAGTCAGTAGAAAGCAGCATAAATTCCTTGTGGCACAGATCCAAAATCTCAGCAAGAAACAAGGGAAATTCCTATAAAAAACGGTAAGCTGAAGGGACATGGAATTCCAGCAGCAAAGCCAATAACTGATTTAAGTCATTTTTTTGTAAGTATCTCAACTCAACCTAAGGTTCCAAAGTCAGATTAGTATGTGAATGAGGACCACATGATACTTTAAGTCATGCCTGGCTTGTGCACATTTACATGGAAATCTGTCTCTGCAAACCTCACCATCACCCTTCCTAATACACTGCAGCTGATGGAAGGTGGAGGTTTCCAAACACACAGCTCCCTGAGGCTGGTTCTGAGAATTAGATCCTGGCTTCCTGCTTTGTCAATCTAACCATCTTTTAAGGTCATGAGTCATCTTTTTCTTCCCTAGAAACTAGGATATTCCAAATCCCAGAGATGGCTGTGATACATTTCTAAGTAACATGCTATACACATGGATTGCAGGTATGCCCTCCTCTTAGATCATGCCTAGAATCTGAAGCTACCATCAGTCCCACTAATGGTATTGCCCCTGCTGGGCAACGGGTATCAACTAAGGCCATTCATGGTGAACAGGATGACCACTTTTTCTTCGCTGTTGTTGCAAATGTTCTAGTTCAGCCTCGTACATCATTTCTTGGACTAAGTACTTCTCCCGTCGTATTCGGTCATATAGGTTCTTTGGTACATCTGGAATCAGGTATGCAATGAATGATTTGATCCCAAAAACAAGGTGCTGGAAATTTAAGAGGAGAAAGTACATTTTTTCCCAAAGATTCTAAATTATAAAAGAGAACAATCATGAACATTTCATTTGCCTTACAATCAAGCATCAGAACTCAGTATCTACCATCTAGAATATTAATATTTTCAAAATTATATTGGGAAAACTATTGTTGTCTTCTGTCACATAAGTATTCCAACAAAGGCAGATTGATATCACTCTATAAACACTGACTGAATATGAAATTCACACCTGTAAAAATCCTTATATATTACGAAATACTATTACGACATGAATTGTTATACATAGATGAGAAAGATCACATCCAGGGAAAACCTGCGTTGAGACAGATCATAATACACAGTGTACCAACCACATAGAATACAGTCTGCCTGTGATGCTGGAATTGGACTCAACCTCCAGCACATACATTTTTCAGAATTTTTACTCTGTTAAGTTCATATATTATTGTAACTGCTCTAAAAATATCTTATCTCTATTAATAATATTTCTGTGATAAAAATACATTAGATTTTTAAAAATAGACTGATAGAAGTATTGAATTAAAAAAAAGCAGGAACAAAAATCAAAAGGTAATACACCTGTGGTTAAAAGTACAGATGCTGGATAAAATTGCCTATGCTTGAACCCTACTCTGACTCTTATTAGTTGTGTAGTCTTATGCAAATCACCCATGTTCTCTGTGTCTCACCTTTTTTTTTTAATTTTATTTTTTATTGAAGTGTATTTGACTTACAGTGTTAGTTTCAGGTGCACTGCAAAGCAACTGTTATACACTTACATATATATATACAAACACACACACACACACACACACATACACACACACACACACATACATTTTCAGATTCTTTTTCATCTCTATGTCTCCTCTCTAAAATGTTGTTAATAATGGTATCCCTTAAAGGTTGGTATAAAATTTAAATGAGTAAATTTACGTGAGGGACTCAAAGGAGTGCTTCGCATAGTATAAACACTACTTAAATATTACCTCCTACTATTATAAATGCATCCTCCCCCCTGCCACCATGAAGAATAGGTCTTTTAATTTCTCAGAAAAGAAAAAAAAGTCTGGCTGATAGAGTTAGGGTGATCTGTAGGAAAGAACCCATTCACCTAAAGGACTTACTGACATGTCTCGTTATGCGGAAGGGAAGAATTCAAGGCACTGTTAACTGGGCTTGCTTTACGTGCCCCAGGAAACCGCACAGCATAGTTAGGTCGTAGGAAAGCAGGGCATATTTTCCATAGGGAAGCAGATCAGGAGTTCTTTTCCTGACCAAATAGTTGATAGTCACAGAAATACCCAGCAATGTGACTTAAGAGCAAAGAAACAAAAATTCAAAATACTTGTTATAATTTAAATTAGTGAAAAAGAATATGCTCCAAGTTCTATTCAATGGTAATAAATGAACCTATAAACTGATTTACACACAGAGTCTTATCTACAAGGATGGCTCAATATTGAAAAGAAAATCTATTTTTTAAAAAGGCTAAAGTTTAATACCCATTTATTAAGACACTCTTATAACCAGTAGTAGATAAGAATTTTCTTAAACCGACAGAGTTTACCTTAAGCAAAAAACCTACAGCAAATATCATACTTAAAGAAAGAAAATCAGAAGTATTTCCATTGAAGTTGGAAACCAGACACAGTTGCTCACACCACTGCCGATCAACTCCATACTGAAATTTCCAGCAACACAGTAAGGCACACAAAAGAAATGAGGCATAAACCTTGGAAGTGAAGATACAAAACCATCACCATTTGCAACTGGTATTGTCATTTGAAAAGACAGTCCAACAGATTTAATAGACAGAATATTAGAACTAGTAAGAGACATAAACAAGGAGGTATGCTCATCTTAGAAAGACCATTAGCATTGTAGTAAAAATCAAGCAAATCAATAATGAAGGTAAGATAGTATTCACAACAGCAACAGAAATATCTAGGACGTTTCCAGAAGTAAAAAGGAAGAAATAAGCAAGAGAATATTTAAAAATCTATTAAAGGACATAAGAATGATTTGAATAAACCTCACATTCATTAATGAAACAGCACAGATTTTGTAAAGAAGTCAAAATTTGATTTCTACAAATGTAATTTTAACCAAAAATCTTAGCTTGATATCTGGGGGAACCTGAAAAATGGCTTCTAAAATTCATCTGAATGAGTAATAACTCCAAAAGGCTAAGATAACTTTTTAAAATATGAATAAATGTAGCAGGGGTGGAGAGTGACTTGCTTTATCAGATATGAAGATGTATAGCATTTAAATAGTGTGGTAGTGATCCATGAACAGACCAATGGGGCGATAAATCAGAATACTGAAGCCAGCGTTACACCCACAAATATACAGGAACTGGAATATTACAACGATGGATTTAAAAATTAGTGGATAAATAACAGATTATTTAGTAAACAGCAGTACAAAAATTATTTCACCACATGGAGAATAGAAAAGTAAGCTTTTCCCTCAGACTCTAGGAAAACTCCAGATACCTTAAAGACGTGATAGGTAAGACTATGAAGTTAATAGTAAAAAATGTAGTAGAATATCTTTTGAACTGGAGATAAAAAAATTCCTAAATAAGCTGTACAAAATAAGCACAGCCCATAAGAGGAGAACAATGATGGGCTTGACTACATCAAAACCGAACATTTTCTGTTTATGGATGAAATTAATAGGTTATGACAAGGAAAAGATACCTGCTTATGTACATAACTGATGAAGATTAATACATAGACTATTTCAGGAAACTTTGAAAGTTGGTAACAATTACACTGGAAACTCAACCAAAAATGGATCAAGTGTTATAAATTTACAAAAAAGGAAACCCAAACGGCTTTCTAGTACTACAAGTGATGGTCAATGTCATTAGTAAACAGATCCAAAAAATTAAAGCCAAATATTACCTTACTCTTATACAACTGCAAAGTCAATCTGGCTATTAGGAAAATTTGGTGAAAATCCAAAGTAATTTTGAAGAGCAATCTGTCAGTATGATATGAAACTGAGTATGCATATAAACTAACAATTTCACACCTGCACAAAATATTCCTTAAAAATCCTTAAGTGTGTTTACAAGGTAACATGCCCAAGATTCTTAATAAAACATTTGAGATAGAGAGAATCACTGTAGGCCTAAGTACCTATCCTTAGGGGAATATGGTATTTAACTTCTATTGGGTAGACAAAAGAAATTATAAATCTCATGGACAGATGTTTATCTAAATCTAAAGCAGTTTAATGTGTAAGAGGTAAAAATGAGTTTTTACACAATACCATTAAAGTAATTTTGAAATAAGAACACTTAAAATAATACTACATTATTATACTTTATTATTATTATTATTTATTTATAATTATATTATAATATATATATATTAATATATATATTATATATATTATATATATAATATATAATAATTTATAATTATTATTATAATTATTTATTATTATTATTATATATTATATTATATATACTATGTATATATATATATATACACACACACACACATACACATATATAAACAAACTTACATTCAAATAAAGATGTGGAAAGACTTCCACTGAAGAAAAGAGACTAGATGCTTTTTTGAGTGGGTGGGTAATGAAATTAGTAATGAGGAATGAGGAGGAAAAAATAAAGAAGGAACCATATGATCTTATGGAGCCATGATGATAGGTCGCTGTTAACTGAGGCATTTGTCTCTTCACCTGAGTTCCCAAAGAAGGTGAAGAAAAAGAAGAAAAAAGTGTACATTAAAACTCACACACAATAAAAAAGACATTTTGGAATCACTGGATTGAAACTATGCTTTAAATCCTTATGCCACCTGTCATAAAGTAGAAAGTCTCACTTCATCAAAAGAAATTTTTATAGGCCCACAGAGTCACTAAATAGTAGAATTTAGTCCTGAGTTAAACCTTAGAGGTGAGTATTTCATTTTACAGGCGAAGGACCTTTCATTATGAAATTTGAAGCACTTTTTGGAGATCAGTTGAGAGGTATACGTGACTTGAAAAAAACTTCTTTCAAAAGCCTTATGTGTGGCTACCTTTTTCGCTCCGAAATTTTGGCCATAGGAAACAGATGCACTTAAAGTTTTTCCATAGACCTTAGTGGTACCTTCGAGAATAGATATTCAATGTATTCCAGTGCTATGTTCTTCACTGTACCAAGATGGTTATATTTTAAGCGAGGCAACAATACTGTAGCTTCTCCAAAATGTCTTCATAGGAGTACAATTTAATATTATTGCATGACTCTGATCATCCAAATCTATGCACTTTTTACAAAAACGTTCTCAGCCATAATTTATTGAATTATGCAATGTTTCCTGTACAAATACGCGTGATTGTTCAGAAAATAAGATTCTCCATCCTGATGAATAAATACCGATTCTTTTGTTAGATGATGAAAAACATCCTTTCCTTTTTAAATTTGGTTACTAGCTTTTTCAGTTCAACTCTGAGCACTTTCTTTCATCCCAGTTTTCTGGTAATAAATACTCTCTAACTCACGTTACTCAGCTTTTCCTTTTTTGCACTTGTTAGAGTGGCTTCATTGCATCTGAACCTTTTATAGGGACATACTCAAGTCCTGTTTTGGAAGTCAGTGAGAAACTGACTTCAAAGAGGTGACTAATATATCAGGTGGAAAAAGCGTTTATCTATATTAATTTTATCAGCCTGTGACTAACCTCAAACACGATAATGAAGGCCAGTCTAGCGGCGAGGATATGCCAGTACTGCAGGGTGAACTCATAAGGTTTGGAACTCCAAGGAGGCCCTCTGTAGTCTCGGTACCTAAAACCCATAAAAACAAAGAATCTGAAGGACAGAGACCAAAGTGCGAAAGGAGGCTCCAAATGTTCTTAATTTGCCCAAATTCCAAAACGACAGTTTACATGGGCTCATTAACACATTGAGGGGAGGAGGTGGAATGGCGAAAGTAAAAAGGGAAGATGACCATCGTTTACGAGTCAGTACCTGCAGTAACCAGACTTTCCCATACCAAGCTCACTCAGGTCAAAGAAGGACAGGCTGTTGTTGACATATCCTGTTAAACAGCTGGGAGGAGAGAAAAGAAAGCATCATGTGGTTCAGAGATTCACAAATTTCCAGTTCAATTCCTTCAACTGCAAATGACAGGATTTAATAAGTGCTATTATTCCTTTCCTTCTCATTATAAACTCCTAGCAACTCAGCTCTCTGATTCTGTTCTCTAACTCCCATTACATCTGTGATTATCACTTCCTGAGACAGGCTCTGGCCTGCCGTTTTCCGCTAATCGTTTCTATCTTGCCTTATCACGTGGCTTACATCTTATTAAGTGTTTCTATGCACGAGGCATAGTGGTAATGAGTTCCTAGGCATTGAAACGCCATAAATATATTCTTTATAAATATACAGACATATAACACTATTTGGATAATTAAAATTAAGCAGCCAATTGATAAACATGTTTATTTGTGGTTTGTTTATTAACTTATTCAATATATTTTTATTGAAGATCAATAATTTGTTAGAAAAATTCTAGATACTTCCTCTTCAACAGTGAACAAAACAGGCAAAAATCCCTACTCTGGTGCTCAGGTATCAAATTGTGACCAGGGTTAACTTTTGCTGTAACCTTAGAATATGTATATTGTATAGAACATGTATATCTCCACCATATAAAGAACTAACATTTACCATTTACAGAGACTAAATACCTTTCTCCAGGCCTATAATTCTAAAAATTTCTGATCTCAGATACCCTTTACATTTAAGAAGAATTATTGAGGATCCCAAGCTTTTTGCATGGGGGTGTATCTATTGATATTTACCACATTAGAAATCGAAATAGAAATTTAGAAAATATTTATTTGTTAATTCATTTTAAATTAACTATCAAATTCATTCAAATAATATAAATAACACATTTTAAAAGAGTCACATTTTTCAAAAGGAAAAAGTAGTGAGGAGAATGATACTGTTTTACATGTTTGCAAATCCCTTAATATCTGCCTTAATAGAAGACAGCTAGATACTTGTATCTGCTTCTGCATTAAATCTATTACACTATGTTGTTTTGGTTGAAGGGTAAATAGAAAATCTGACCTCATATAGGTAAATAGTTGGAGAAAAGGTAAACTATTTTAACATCATTTCAGATAGCTGTCAGTATTTTTCTTTGATATTACACTGAAGTTCTACCTGTGGTCATTTCTTAAAGCTCAGCTGCAATGTGGAATCTTAGAGTGTCAGTGAACTTTCATATGGATTTTACATTAGAATTCATAGGTCTGTCCTGTACTTTGAATTCATCATTTATCCATGCATGATTTTGTAACATCAAAAAGGGGCCATTTGGAAACCATCAGTTCCCTGAATGTTTTTTTAGTAGACTATGAAAAAGCACAATTGTTAACATCATCACTGATTTTTATCAGACAAAAAATCTGTAAGTACTGGGAATCTTTCAAGCTCAACAAATACTGTCAATTATTTTCCTTAAAATGACAAGTTAGTCTTGTGAATTTTATTTAAAAAAAAAAAAAGTGCCTGCTAAAAACCCAAGTCTGAATGCTCAAAGTTTGGCAATCGTTATTTCATGTTGACAAAAAGTTTGTTTTTAGTTTGCAACTCCAGCAGCCACACAAGCACGTTTCTGCGAGACGACATCACACTTCAGGCTGCAGCAGAAGTGCTTTATGCACACTTGGCATTTTGTAAAATAGAATATTGAAAAGACATTTATTCAGAGGTATAGATTTGATAAAACTAATCATTATTACTACTTCATCAAGGACATTCTGAAATGTCTTACTGGCATTTTTAAAATGGTGACTGTATAGTGTTAAAATATGCAATCATAACTGGTACCTTTTGGTGCCACTGCCTTGAGTTATGCAAAGCCACCAGAAGATTTTATCCAATACTGCTTTTGTGCCATCTGTGCAGATGTCAATATGGTGAAAAAAGAAAATAGTATCTTAGTATTATTATGATAATAGTATTGAGCTCATGGACCCTGAAGAAGATGTGCGGGCCGCAGAGAACCGCTGCCTGGAACAGCTGTTACAGCCTGGATGCAAGTGCCCATCTCTCTTATTCTAAACCCCCCAGTTTTTAATTAGAGGGCTACACTGACTTCACTCCTCTCTCATTCACCCTAGACCTCATAATTTACCATTTCAGCTGCTCTTTTGCCATTATCGTCCTTTTCATTGCCACCTGGCCTGTTTGCCACCTTACTCTGAAAACTTCCAATCCTTATTAATTTACTCCAATTTAACTGCTAAGTGTACCTGATGGAAATTAAATACCAGGAAGCCCCTATAAATGTGTGGTTTCAACTTCACCTAAGTCCTCCATATCTCTTCTTGAAATGATTCCACACCCCTGGTCATTGCATATGCAGAAGGGAAAGGGATCAGGCGCTATCTACCTGAATGCAAACAGCAGATTCAGCCAGTTTCATTTTCACTGGCCACTAGGTGGCAGTAAAGACACTAACAAATAATGCTTTAAGGAAGAGAGCTGCCAAGCGTGCCTACATATTTAAAAACCCTTAAAATCTGCGTTAGACCATTTTGAATTAAGAAAAATGGGACTTTTTTGGTTTTTCACTATTAATACTAAAAACATTTTATATTCATTTAGTGTTTTACAATTCATAGAGTGTTACCTCAGGCACCATTTCTGAAACGTAGGTCCAGATTGATAATGTGCCTTTTGGTAAAAGGCAAAGTTAGCACCTAACTCTAGGGTGTCTGACTTCAAGTTAAAATCTCTTGACAAAGCTCCAAAATATAAAGTAAAATCTCATGCTTTTATTACCTTTCTTTGGAAAATTAAGACATTTGTTTGTGTTTAGAAAGGCACTTCCGTGTTCTGAGAAAACACCGGTTCAGCAGCAAAACTAATGGCGGATTTCACCCTAAACCCAGCTCAGCCCTTTGGGGCACATGTCCCGCACCTAGACAGGATGTGTGCCCAGAGCTGCAGGAGAAGCAGCTTCTCTGGTCACGACCTTATCTCCTATCACTACTTCCACACCTAAGGCTAACCTCTAGCTACTCCAGTTTCTCTCTGTCCCCAAGTCCAGTGCTCCCTTGAATTCTTCCTTAATACTAGCTTTCAAGAAGGAAAGATCTAAAATCACCCATATCCCCTACAGCAGTGGTTCTAAACTGTGTGGTTTTTGTCCCCCAGGGGACATTTGGTGATGTCTGGAGACATGTTTGGCTGTCACATCTTAGGGCGCAGGGAGGTTGCTCTTGAGATTTGCTGGGCCAAGGATGCTGCTACACAGCCTGCAATGCAAAGGCCACCTCTTCCTCCCCAAAATAGAATCATTTGGTCTAAAATGTCAATAGCGCAGAGGTTGAAAACCCCTGTTCTCAAGTGCTGATTTAGATTTTAACCAAAAAGAAAGAGGAGACAGGTCTAGGCTAACGTTTTCTGCATGCTTAAATCTCTAGCTGTAAATTCCTTTTGGAAAAAATCTCTAGTCATATAGTTGACAGTTTCTTCATACTCCGCATCTCCCCACAAACTAGCTGAATTCCCCTCAACAATTTGATTCACTAGTATGGGCCTCAGTCCTAAATTTGACTTCTAAATAAATTATAATGGCTCGAACATTTTGATAACGAGTGATGCATTTACACGTAAAAACACAGAGAGCCTCTAAAGTTATTTGCTGTGGAAAACAGTTGACCTTTATATCCCACTTGATTTCATGTAATAAACACATTATAAACGCAACGATCAGAAACATTACCCTTAATGGTCACAGAACAAAACCTCCCAATAGGTTCCCATTTTAATCACAAACATAAAATGTGTAAAGTTCAACCTTACCTTTCACCGTATTCGAAATGATTTGCACAGGGGCCATATTTGTATTCATAGACAAAACGTGGGATGTAATCAGACGTAATAGCGATTACGAACGCATTGGTGATCACAGCCAGTATTCCAATGCCTTCAAGAATTCCATACCAGATACCTAGTAGGAGAAAGAGGAAAGATGGCAAATGCAACGGAAAAAAATTAAAAATCTTTGATCAATCTCAATTTGGAAAAAAAAACGTTTTTAGTTATGTTGGAACTACAGCTCTGTCCATTATTTACTTTCTTAGTATGGGGTGTATCTCACGACAGATATTATAGCCACTGAGTACTTTTCCACAGAGGGAAGGCAGACACCCTCTAGAGGTGTCTGAAAATTAAAATATCCTTAGGCATTTGTTCATGTCTGTAACAATGAGATACAGCACAGCTGCTTAGATTCTTCAAAGCCTATGTTTACAACTTGCTGACGTACTAAAAACAGTGGACATCAAGTTCCACATCGTTGTGTGAACTCAGAAATAGCTGTACTCACTATGGGTTTTGCCTTCTTGTCAAGTACCTTTTTAAAGTAAAACTAGGTTACTGTCAAGACCTAGAAATCACTAGTTGACATTTTTTACTTCTTAAGAGGCCAATCCGGCATCATATAGATACACAAAAAAGCTTCTGAAATTGTATTTAGTATCAGGAGACCATTGATTATAGTCAAAACTGATGTTTTAAATAGGATTACAGTTAACTTTAAAAATACTGTTATGAAAAAACAAATCCTGGAAGGAAATACTCAAAAGTGCTGAAGGCAATGAGAGAGCACCACAACTTTCTCCACCTTCCCCCAACCTTCTCTGTTTTTTCAGTATCTTCGTAAAGTGGCTACATTGAGTTGTTATGAAACAAAAAATTTAAAGATGTTAACATTTACCTGGTGGGGGGATTGTAAGACAAGAAATCAGAATTGATTAGAAAACCAATATCTGAATATATCAAAATTAACATTTGTTTTTACAAAAGTCACAATATCCAGTCAAAAAAAACCCACAATAACCAGAGAGAAAATATTTGTTTCCCCCAAACAGATAAAAGGTTATTATAACTAAGATACAAACATGTTCTAAATTTTTAATAAGTTAAAACACCAAAGAGAAAAATGGACAAAGACTACAAATGAGCAATTTGCCATGGAAATGCAAAAAACAATGAATACATTAAAAAGTTTTCAATTACTAATATTCACAAACACGTCCTTCACAAAATAACATTTTTTTTTTTAGTCCACCAGATTGTTGAAGATTTGAAAGCCCTGTACCATCTAGTGATGTTTAGGAATTGTGGAAACAGAAACTCCTTTACATAGTTGTTTAAAGTATGACTTGTTATAATATTTGCAGTAATTAATCTGACATCTTTAAAAATTAAAATAGGAATACACTTTAATCCAGTAGGCCTACTGTTTGTGATCTATACTATATACATACTGTACACACACATAAATGGATATGTGATATGTAATATATAAAATATCTATGTCTGTATTCATATCTGTATCTATCTATAGCTATATTTATGTATGTTTATTCCTATTTGTAGTGGGAAAATTGAGTATATGCCTATAAAATTTTTGGCACATTCACATATGAATATTACTACTCTATGAACATAAATTAGATCATTTTTAAAATTATTTTTTATTGAAGTATAGTTGATTTATAATGTTAGTTTCAGGTGTACAGCACAGTGATTCAGTTATACATATACATACATATATATATATGTGTGTGTGTGTATGTGTGTGTGTGTATATATATATATATACATATATATATATTAGATTCTTTTTCATTACAGCTCATTACAAGAAATTGAATATAGTTCCCTGTACTATACAGTAGGTCCTTGCTATTTATTTTGTATATAGTAATTGGTATCTGTTAATCCCAAACTCCTAATTTATCCCTCCTCCTCCTTTCCCCTGGTAATCACAATTTATTTTCTATGTCCGTGAGTCTATTCTGGTTTGTAAATAAAATCTGTATTTTTTTTTTAAGATTCCACATATGAGTGACATCATGATACTTGTCTTTCTCTGTTTGACGTATTTCACTTAGGATGACCATCTGTAGTAGACCAGTATGTTTTGAGCTGGAGAATATTAATGAGGGGAAAAAAGTGCATAATATTTTTGTATACTCATATGAAGAAGAGAAACATTGACAAAGGATACGCGCTTAGTTGATATTGTTGACTCCCCGAGGTAGAAGGGAAAGGTAAAGCAGGTTTTTATACCTTTGTGCTGATGGGCTTGAGCAAGATTAAAAAGTAACAATCTATGCACTGGAAGGTGCAATAAACACTCACTAAAGCTGGCATGAGAGTTTTATTTTTACTTCTTTGACCTATTTTCCAGATGTTCTTGAATGTGCTTATATTAATAATGAAGTAATGAGAATATCCAAATTAAATGGCAGCAGTAATTATAGTTGCTTCAAAAAATGGAAACAAATTGAATGGCATTAAATCTCTACAGGTTAGTATATTTTAAACAGACTTTGGTAGTTGTAAAATACATAAATGAGTAAAATAAACTCAAAAGGTAACCTTAGAATATTACCCAGAAAATTCCTCAAAAAAAGGGGAAAGTATATATTTTGCATTCCCACATACTTAGACTTTTTACTATAAAACTACAGTTTATTAAAATAATATGCCAAGAATAATCAGATTAATGTGACAACTGAAGATTCTAGAGATATATTTAAGTTTATATAGAATTAGTATAACAGAAATAATCCAAACAAGTTAAAAAAAGATGGATTATTTAATAAATGATTTTTGAAAAAATTGGCTATGCATTAGGAAAAAAAGCTAACTCTCAATTTCAATTCCTTTATTAACAACAAATTCCACATAGATCAACAAGTTAAATAAAATCAGAAAGTGCCGATAAACAAACAGAATTAACACACAGACATCTAAAATACAAAATTACAATTAAGACAATGGGTGAAAAATCATGAGTTCCAAAGGACCTTTTTAAGAATGGCATAAATTATAACAACTATAAGAGTGAGATATCAATTTGATTTTATACATTCTAAAGCTTTACTCATAATAAAGTGAAAAATTAAAAACCAGCATTTGAAAATGTTTGCAACATATGTATCAAAGGCTAATGGTCCTAATACGGAGATAAAAATTACCAAATCAGGTATAATGGCCAAAGGGCATTAAAAAAATTAATAAAGAAGAAATACAGATACATTTAATCTCGTAGTTATAAAAATGCAAGTAAATATTAAAAAATACCATTTTTCCTCCTTCAGATTGTCAAGAATGAAACAATAACAATTTAAAAAAATTTTAAAACCCCTTATTACACCTGGATTTGTTGACAAAATGGGGAAATGGACATTCATTCACTCAAAGTGGGAGTATAAACTGGGAAAATATTTTTGGACAACATCTTGACAAATTACGTATTAATTTTAAATCTACATGCTCTTTTATAAACGATTTCCTTTTTAGAATTTTATCCTGAGGAAAGAATCAGATCAAGTATTTATGAAGATGTTCACTTCAGTGTTGTTTTGTTTCTAATAGCGAAGAACTGAAGCAATCTAAACATCTTCAGTTAGGGGACTGTTTTTTAAAAAAGTCATACAACACATAATAGAGATGTGTGTAGTAATTATAAAGAATGAGTCAGAGTTATATATATATGAACATGGAAAAGGTATATTTGAGATCCTTTCCAGTTATAAGCAAATGTATGAATTTCATGCTTAGCATGAATCTACTCTCAACTAAGTGTTCATTTCACTCCTTCATTAACAAAAGGAGTTTTGGAAGAATGCTCCAACAATAGAAACCCACATGGTGCTAAGTAAGATCAAGCCACCTCTTGCCCTTAGTAATGCAAAGACCATTTAGTTCCTGAATCTTACCTATGTCAGTTGCACGGGCTGGTAAAGGCCTCCGCCACTGGGTGACAAATTTGTATGCGTCCAGCCTGATTTCAATGATATTGTTTAACAAAGCCAAAAGAGGGGCCAGAGGAAAAGCCGCAACAAAGATGGTGGTAAAACCGAACTGCAAAACTGTAAAGGGAGAGTGTTAGACAATCAGTAATACAAACAGTGTCATTTATTGCGTGCTTTCTCTCTGCCATATAGTATGTCTTTACATAAATTGCCTTTAATCCTTTCTACGTCCCTACCAGGTAAATATGCTGAGCCCACTCTACAATTGAGAAAACTGTAGCTCATACATGTTAAGTAAACTTGCTAAGGGGCCGGCAGCTAAAAAATGTTAAAATCTGCATTCAAACTCAGATCTCAACAGACTGGAAGTCTATGAGACCTTCACCTCTATGCCATGCAGCAGGAAGGAAGAAAAGAGACGTCAAAGGGAAGGCCTTGAAGAAAAATGCTTAGTTCTAGACGGGAATCAAGAGACTAAATCCTGTCCTCTCTTTTTATAGATGAGAAAACTGAGGGCCAGAGGAAAGAAGCAAATGTGAAAACAACACACAGTGATCTTAACAGTTGGAACGGAAATTCTTATTTTCATAATGCAAATAAGTAAGCTTCTCAAAGAAGCCAAGACTCAGACTGGATCTGTGCAAAAGTTTGTCATGAGAAAGAATTATTGCTTTATTTGGGTGGGATGATACACATCTTAACATAGGAACAGGTTCTACTTTATTTTGTTCCTTTAAAATATTTGCTCAAAAGGTGGATGCTTTATTATGAGAAAAACCTTTCTTCTGGTCAGATGCTATGGCTGGCAAGACAAAATATGTGAACCTTCCAAGGACAATGCTTTAGCATCTTCTCCAGCTCTGCTGAGACTAAGGTGCAGATGTGTTTTAGAATGCTTGGGGTTGGAAAGGAGAGAGATGGTTTTTCTCTCTTGAATCAAAGCCTACGTGAAGTTTAAAAAAAAAGTATCAAGAAGATCATATAGCTCTGCAGAAAGTTCTTTCCTTACCCATTTCTAAGTACTCATCCATCAGTCCATGGATATTCATGGGCTGCAGATTCCAATCATTTTCCCACTGAGGTATGGAAGCATCTTGTACTCCTCGCTTGATTTTATGTCGTGACCACCAGTTCTGGATCAACCTACATCACAGAGCAGACAAAGGGCTTTTAAGCTCTTATTCAAGCATCTGGTAAACAACTTATAGTGTATTAAGAAAAGAAACACACCAACTACCCTGGGACTACACTAAGCATGACTGGGAATTGGAGGTCTTCACATGGTCTCAATTTCAAATTTAGCAAGAAAGAAGAGGACTCAGACGTTCTAGGCCCTATAAATATCTACATATTTATCAAGGAGTCGATCCTCTCCCATACACTTAGGTGCCTCCTGATACTGATTAGACAAACATTCATTTCTATGACTCCTTCCCCCACCAAACCTATGTGACAAAAACTCAGACTCCTATGTTGCCTGTTGTGATTGGATCCGAGTCATCTTTCCAAATCCTTTGGGCTGTACTCTCGGAACATGAGTAAAATCACCCTTCACATTAGATAACTGAGCCCTACACAGAGTTTCAAGAGGTGTGGTTTCTAGTCCCCACCCTACAACACATTAGCTGTGTGACTTTTAGCAAGCCACTTCACTTCTCTGAGTTCATAAATGTGAAGGGTTCAAGCAATTACATTCTGCTCCCATACTGAACAATAATTTACAGGCAATGGATCCGTGTCTCAGTCCACTTCTCAGCCTTGGAAAGGAAGTAGTAACATTCTTCCCCTGGTAGTCCGGGGCAATCTGAAGATTATATGACTCAGAAATATCCTGATATGTATATATTGTAGACTTCTGGCTAATGAATTATTTTAAGAGTTAGATAAAAATTATCTCTAGGATGAGGTGAATCTCACAGGACTCCATGAAGAGTATCCAGCTCTCAATTTTAATGAATCATGGCCCTAGCACTTCGGTGGGAGTGGGAAGAACCACCACAGCTAAATCAAAACATCAGGCAATGCTTCAATGTATGTTCCACGGAGGCTGCCCCGGGAGCCTCATGAAGATGAAAAAAAGGTTTGGGGTTGGAAGGTCTGCTTGCTCCTGTTTTATTTATTTCAGTCTGCTTAATATTTTAAAGAGAATTGTGGTTTAAAAGTTTGAAAAGCATGGCTTTAGGGACTGATTCATTCCTGCCAGATTTTCTCAAGCAAGGTCTTTGTCCAGATGTTGGAAAAACCGCAACAGGATGTTATGTGCCATGTACCCTTGGGATTTGCTATACAAAATCCAGGCTGATGGCATGGACAAGGCCATGGTAAAAACGTGCTGTCCAAACTGCACGGTCTGCACAGAAGCACGTGGATAATGATAGCAGTGAGTATCATTCCTAATATTATAATGACTACCACAACATCCTAGAGTCATCTTATGCTATGTCAGCTCCTGTGCTCGGCACTGGATACCCGATTTCCTCAGATATTCTCAAATTACACTCCTCAAACTTTATGTTTCAAAGAGGTGAGCCAAAGATAGAAAGGAGCATGAAGAAAGGATTGGGCTTCCCAATCCTCCATCCCTGTTCTCTCTTCATTTAGAAGAGATTCATTTTAAACTATTTTGAAAGTTGAGGATTTGTATAAACATCTCCTCACAAAAAGCTTCTGTCACTTATTGATGAACGTTTAAATACCATTGCGTAAGCTCATTTAGTCTTCATAAATCCCATATTCTATAAACAAAAAAGTAAGGTCTCAGAGAGGTGAAGGATATTATAAGTATCTTTAGCAAGAGGCAGAGAAGGAATCTGAACCAGATCTCAGTAATTTCATAGTCCAGCCCTTTAAGACTGCTTGTAATTTAACACAACACTTTATGGCAGGTTTCAGGGTTAATATCACCTCTTCAACCCTCGGGTCTCTGCCCAGGAGTGTCCTAATAATATTTACAGGCCAACGAGGAGAAAGACTCGTGGTATAATTTGATGACTAAGCCGAAGCTATTTATATCATCAGTCAAGTAACTCATTCCCCCGCCATAATAAGGAAATTCCTCAAAATAATCCTGTTTCTACACTTGATTACGCCTCAAAGCTGCTACACTGCATTGTAACATGCACTGTATTTCACTGTATTCTGAAGGATAATATATTTTAATAGATGTAAAAGTGGGCATTCAGGGTCCTTCTACATCAGCATTTCACAGACATTTAAAATTTATCTATTCAGACAAAATAGAACGCTATTATTTTGATGTTATCACAATTCATTCTGTTCTAAAGATTGTTGTTGTAAGAAAGAGCACAAAACCTCCCCATCCAGGATTTTACCTTTGTTTTATTCTGTGTTTGGAGAGGGCAGGTAAAAATGGAGGTTCTCTTTATTGAATAACAATAAAACACACCTTGGTCTTTGGGTAGCCAAAGAAGCTAGAAAGTTATTTTTGTCCTCAAAAGCCTGTACCATCAATAACGTTTTAAGAATACCGAGAGTCTTAGTATGTTGAATTGATTAGGAGTTACTCCACATCTATTATTTCCTTTAGTCCTTACAGCTGTTCTTGAGACCTACAGACCTGCCGACCCCCTCTCAGAGAAGTGAAAACTGAGACACAGAAAAGGTGACTGACTTACACCTGGGCTCACCTTTAGTGAGGAGCAGAGTGGGAAGTGACTCCTCACCTGTCTGATCACCAAGTCCCGACCCCTAAGAACGAGTCGCACTACCTCTCTGTCTTTCTTCTCTGTAACTCTACAGAAAGCCGGTTTGAAAATTAAGAACTCACGGGTATCCCAGTTCCATGAAATTGTTCCATATTTGCTTCAAAAACATGATAACTCCCATCTGGAGGCAGAGGTCTATCAGACAGCCGCTAGGATGACACTGAAACAGAACGACACGGGCAATAATGATCCGACTTGGCTTAGTTGGTTTAAACATCCCCACCTTCAAATCACATAGCAAATTCTAAAGCCAGGTCACCCTACTTCAGTGCACAAAGGAAACTAAAAACAAGGAAGAAATAGTGCGTATGAGGATACTCGATATCGATAGGGAAGTTTTCAGTAATTATATTGGAATAGTGATCAAAATTGTAACTGCAAGAACAACAAACCTACCTTTTATTGAGCACTTACTATCTGTCAAGCCCTGTGCTAGGCATGATCACATTCAAAGAAAGCTCTGGAATACTATATATCTATTAACAACCAGGAGACAGAAAAGAATATTTAATTCTGTGACAAAATGCTCATGCTTTTTTAAAGTAAGCATTTTATCTCAGAATAATTTTAAATTTGTAGACAATTTGCAAGGATAGTACACAGAGTGCCCATGCACCCCTCCCCCAATTCTCTCCATGGCCCCTTACACGACCAAGGTACATTGTTAAAGCTAAGAAACCCACATTAGTATATTGCTATTAACTAAACTCCAGACTTTTTACTTAGATTTCATCAGCTCCAGGACCCAACCCAGGATACCGCTTAGCATTTATTTGTCATATCTCTCCCAGTCTCCTCTGGTCTAGACGGTTTCTCAGATTTTTCATATCCTTAACAGTTTTGAGTATTGCTGGACAAGCAACCTGTGGAAAATCCCCCAGTCTGGTGTTTGTGTGATGTTTTCACATGTTTGCCCTGGGGTTGCATGCTCTGGGCATGGAGGCAGATCACAGAAGTGAAGTGCCATTTTCATCATGTCCCGACAGGGCTACACAATATCCGTGTGACACCACTATCGTATTAGCCCACATCATGTGGTTAATATAGTGTGTGCCAGGTGTTTCTACTGTACAGTTACTCATTTTTCCCTTTCCCTATTCTTTTTCTTTAGAAGTGAGTCACTAAGTCTAGCGCACTCTCAAGATGAGGGGAAGATGTTAAGCTCTAGCTCCTGAAGAAAGAGTGTCTATATACAATATAATATATTTTTCAGTGCTAAAAGCATCCCACAAAATAGTTTGTCAGTATGAGCCCAATTTTGCGTTCTCTGTGCTCCTTTGCTTTTTCAGATGTTCAGTAAGAGCATTAGAAACCCACACAAAAATGTGATTACAGTGAAAATTGCAGTCAATGTGTTTTGCTTGAAAACCTTGCACTATAGAAGATCCTCGAGTAGAAAAGCGTGGGTCTTTTTCTTTGGAAATGGGTTCATGTCCTGCTTGTAAGGATGATGGTTTCTAAAGCTTTGATCTACAGTTTCTATTTCTGTCAAATCAGTACCAGTAGGACTTCAAAAGGAACAAATACTTAGGACACAAAGAGCCTGCTTTTCTGGTTCCAGCCCAGTAATTTAAAACTCCCTAGTTTGAGCCAGAGAGAGAGTTTGCCAGTGGTAATTTTCATTGTGTTTCAATTCTCTGTTCCAAGCATGCTCCTTCTTTCTAGGATGAATTTAAGATACCCCTGAACTCTGCCATATATATACCATAAGTGGGTTCAGTAGAATGTCTGAGGCAGAATAATTACTAAGCTACAGAGGCAGATCACAGATCACAGCATGCTGAAACTCTTCATTTTCACAGAGAGATTCAAAGAGGTAAATTAACTTGTCCAAGGTCATGCAATGCTAACTAGTGATGTGGGAATGAAAGTTTTGGTCTCCTGTACCCTAATCCCCTTGCTCTTTTCCATAATGCTAAGGATGAATTCTATTTACCAAAATGTGTCTGTTGCCTTAAAGGGCTGGTTTAGCAAACCATGTTATTATGTGGGAAGAGAAAAGAAAATCATCATAGAACCATGTGACTGGATCACTCTTCACAATGTTAGGCCAAAGTGGGGACGCTGGAGGACAGGCCATTTATAATTTTGTTAAATTTGAGCCTTTGATGCCTTTGTGACTTACAGGGCAGAGAAAAGGATACAACAGTTGCAGTGGGTCTGCCTCCTCACATAATGATTCCCTTGAGCTAAATCCTGTCCTTCAATACTCTAAAATTCATTTGGCAAAGAGTCTATATTTAGCATGCTTAAAAGGCATGGATGAATGTTCAGGAGACCCAGGCTTTCAGTCCCATTGCACCAGTCAAAATCCTGTGACCAGAGACAACCCAAAGCTGGGTGCCTTCACAAAGTTTTCCCATTTGCTCCTCATGAGAACCTGGTGAGATGGGTGTTGATGTCTCCATTTATAGATAATGAAGCTAAGTAGTGGACAGGACTATCAGACTCCAATACCCTTGTTCCTTTTACTTCACCTATTTTAGTATGTTTACTCTAAATCTAGTAACACGTGTGAGCCAGCAATCATTCAGCAACCTCGTGTCAGAATCAATGTCCATCAGGTTCGCCATTGTGCCTGTATGCTATCCCAATGGTGGCTGGAAAGCACAGTGATCAGAGCACAGACTCTTGAGCTAGACTACCTCAGTGAAACTGACATCAAACTGATGACTTCATCAATTTATAAGTCTGTTTCCATAACTGTAGGCAAATTATATAACTTCTCTAAGCTTCTGTTTCCTCATCTGTAAAATAATTATAATAACAGAATTTTTGTGAGGATTAAATGCATTAATGTATGTAGAATTCTTAGAAACAACTGCTGGAAAGTGCTGACATATAGTAAGAACTCATTATATATTAGCTATTATTAACATTTTTATATAGATTTACATATATGAGATATTATATAGCACAGTATGAGGGAAGCCCAGTTTAGCCAGCTTATGAATGTTCTAAATAAAATTGCAGTATTTTTTTCTTTATTTATAATGACTACCATTACTTATGCCAAGGATTTTACATGCATGATCCAATTTAATCCACCTACTGCAGTACTACTGAGATGGTTATTCTTATCACAATTTGCAAAAAAAATATTGAGACTTAGAGATATTAAGATCATGCATTTAGGTGGGGCAAAATTAGAATGTAGACTGTCAGACTCCAAAGAGAGAATATTTGTTATATATCATGGTTATATTCTTTTCTTCAAGACTGTTAACACCATCAAAGAAAAGAAAGGAACTTCTCCATTTGCACACCCCATGTTATCCAGCAGAGGCCTAGGTTAATATTGGTCAATAAATACTTGCTGTATGCTTGAATTCAGAGGGTCAATTCTTATTTTCCATCATGTCTACTTTTTATATCTACATGTCTAGGATTTCTAGGGTCTATCACAAACCCATATTTCTCATTTCACTGATTTTTTCAAACTGAATGGTCCTTTGTTGGAAAATATATCCACTATCTGCATCATACATACTGTGGGAAATGTCTAAGATGATTATGAAACATTTTTTCCTGACACTAGGATTATAATTATTTCCCTGGGACTTTCAAAGAAGAAGCATGAATTCCAATAATTTCCCAATTAAGAGTAAGAATACTCAATGAAACAAAATCATTGGTGCTGGCAGCCCCTAAAACGGCATTGACAGGCAGGTCGACTTGCTGTGACCGCTCTTGTTCCCCACACTACCCTTCCTAACTGCAGCTGAACACTCCTGGGAAAAAGCAAGCCGTGCTTTTTTTTACCCCAACTGTATAGATGCGCCTTTGAGAAGATACACTCATACTTCTGGGCTATGAAAGAAAACCACAAGTCTGATTGGAGGACTTCCCAGGGGCCTGGGATTACAGAAGGCCTTGGTCTGTCTTTGGCCAGTGGAAGGGTACCCAGGCAGCTGCAGAGACAGAGCACTGATGAATGCCAGCAACAATGGTAGAGTCCCTCCCACAGTCCAGGGGTTGTGCTTACTGTGTTATGCAAATCATCTCTTATCTGTTAATGGTTTTGCAACCTAAGTATTACTACCCCTGGTTTACAGATGAAAAGACAGATATTCAGAGAGGTTAAATTAAGGGCAAAGAAGGAATAAGCAGCAAGATTAATAGTTGAGCCCAGTTTTCTATGATATAAACCACATGTTCTTGGAGACTTTTAGGCTTTCTCCATGTATTCCAAACAACTTTTATAAGACTCTGGGGAGACAACATTAATAAGCAATCCCCTGAGTTTTGGGGGACTTTTGCCTAGAGGCTGGAAATGCCTCTATCCTCAGATTTCTCAGGTAATCTCTTTTAGCCTCTCTTTAAATTATGACCTCCTACTAATGCTGCCATGTGTTAAACTGGACTTTACATTAGAATAATTAAAACAATTTTGAACTAGACAAGTAAACAATCTGACAATGACACAGAGTCCAGAAATAGACACTATTTCAAGATGTAGGATGTAATAGATCTCACAATCTAATTTTGCTGAGTAAAAAATGTGTTATTTACTAAATATATGGCTGCCAAATGGGGGAAAAACTTGATTACTGCTTACACCAAAACAAACAAACAAACAAACAAAGACTCCCGATGGACTGAAAATATTAATATTTTTAAAAACAACATTAGTTAAAAATACAAGGGTAAGTTTTAGTTTCCTGAGTGGAGAACACATTTTTTGGCATGGCACAAATTCTCAAAACCATTAACAACAGCAATATTTTGATTAGAAAATGCTACAAAGTTTTGTAAAAAATGAAATATATAAAAACAAAATTTTAAATATGCAAGAAAATGGGAAACATAGCTGCAGCAAATTTGAAAGATTAGGGCCTGATTTCATTAGTTTATAAATTATGAAAACAGAAAAACAGTTTAATGAAAATGTACAGGAATAATATATACACACAGAAATATAAAATGTCAACAAAGATATGAAAAATATTTTCTAACTCACTTGTAATTAAAGGAACTGAAATCAAAATGAGATATCCTTTGGATTAATATGTTAGTATAAATTCAATTGTTTTTCTTGGCAGAAGTCTGAGGAAGTAGACTCATACACTACTGGTAGGGGCTGACATTTGGAAAGACAGTGACAATGCACAATATTCTTGCCCTGTGACACAGTGACACTATTCCTAGACATTTTGTTTCCATAACATATATATTATAAATCCATAAATAAATATAAGACTTTGAAGATATACATATATATTTATAAATTGGTATTTCAAGTAAGATTTCTTTTAGACTAAATTTTCCCTGCTTAAAAGGGAACTCCACATATTTGAAAGTTTGAAAACCCATGTGAAAGATAATAATTCCCCCCAAAAGAAAAGAAAAATTCCTGGAGCTAAATTTTTGGACTTTGTTAAAGGAAGAAATGGTTTTGGTAGAAAATTTAAAAGAGTGGAGGTCAGGATCTTGCAGTTTAACCTTTAAGTTTAATCTTCTTTCTGCAAAGACTTAGTTTCTTAATTTCTGAACCTATTGGAAGTCTTCTTTATCAGAAATATGCCTTCAGCACATCTGAAATCCCCTGTACCATCTTTTCTTTCTCTCTCTTCCCACCCTTTCTTCCTCCCACAGTCACTGGTCTGTATCCATGCCCATCCCCACACCCACCCTTACAGGATTACTTACTTCCTCCAGTCTCCACCGGTTAAAAAGTTTATTGTACTTTCCTGGGTGGCCTACAAATCTGTAAAAAGTAATTTTAATTCATTAGCATTCATATGGGGTTGGCTGAAGAACATTTACAAATGCATTACACCAAGTGCATGTGTGGGTAGACATCAGTGTTCACTGGTGCAACTTGTCCCCAAACGGTTGACGTAGGCCATGCTTACACATCAAAGGCCCTGACTTGAAAAGGAAAAATGACGTGTGAAGCCAATACCAATGGGCTGAGAAAGTACAGACAAACCAAGCGAACAAAATTTTCCACTTTCACTTGTGGAGTTTTAATGTCTTACTGGCCCGGTTAATGAATATTAATATAATGTGCCAAATTGTTCAAGGTGTTTCTAGCTTCTGTCTGTTTCCATGACACCGGCTGGAATGTTAAGCGTGTGGCAAACCAGAGCCAGTAGTTTGATTTGCCATATGTTGTGCTACCTCCACCAAGAGAAACCAATATAGACGGTAGAACTGTTTAACATGCTTCTTTTTCATATTTTGCAGCAAAGTTAGGGGAAAAAAATTACCATGATAGGTATAAGTGGTTACACAAAAATTATTTTCCTATTTAACAAAACCATTACCGATGACTGGAAAGTCATAATTCAAACCAGGTATGGCACATAGGTTTTATTTGTTTATGCCAACTTTAATTGAGAGTGGCAGCTACCAGCACTGTACTGAGAAGTGTTTTGATTTGAAAAAGCATGTGAAGATCGACTGGGGCAGTTTTCCCAGGCAGAGGACAAGACTTTGCCACCGTGTTAACAAACTGGCAGTGGGACAGTTGACATTCTTTTTCACTTTGCAAAGATAATACGTATTAAGTTGACTTACCTCCCCAAAAAGAAAGCAATATAGAAGATAGAACTGTTTAAATTGACAAACTGGAAGAGGAACATCTTTAGAGCAAAGCTGTTTTCCCATTCAGATTCTGTTCGAGGATATTCTAAAAGGGACAGAGGGTGTGTAAACACAGATGAGATGAATGACAAAAAATATGAATACAGAATCAAAATTCTCATGTTCAAATTCTGGTTCAGTCATTTACTAGTTCTATGAGGCACTCAGTGTCTCTGAGTTCTAATGTCTGCATCTGTAAAAATATAAAGGCGAACATCTGTTCCACAGAGTTGATGAAACGATTCAACGAGATAATCTTTAGACTTCTCCCACAACTACAAAAGTACAATGCTCGTTATTAATATATAAATATTTTCAGGATTCTCTCTGCTATTTTCATTTAGCGGTAACCATAAATAGTAGAACAATCTTTCACCCAAACTGGCTATACTTGATACAGGGACCGAAACTGTCCACAGAGTTCCACGAAGAAGGAGTATTTTGCATGCAGACTGAAGCGGAACGGTGAAGAGAAAAGAGGGCTGCATCACCACAAGTGCTCATCTCGACCTTACATCTAATTTTGCTGATAATCTTAGGCAGGTCTCTTCACATATTTTGCAATCAGTTTTATAATCTATCAAATGAATTTAGACAAGATGATTTTAAGAATTCTGTCAACTCTCACATCTTATGGTTCTGACTTTTTAAACAAAACGAAACAAAACAAAAACTGGCCAGGGGCTGCTCTGGTGCTTCCACAGCAATCCCTGGGCTAGGTTTTAACGTCCAAACGTGTTCACAGCCCATTTCTACCTTCTGATAACTTTAGGTCTTCGACTGCATCACTTACACTCTTGAGGTAAGGCTGCAGTATAGCAGAGACTTTTCCAGCTAAGGAGAGAGACTGGATGGAGATTGACAGCATGCACTGCAGCCCTATTCCCACTCAGTATCCAAATAAATGACAGAAAATAAATATGCACATCTAATATGTAGTCTAATGTAATTGAAATATTAAGAAAGGTAGAAAATAGATGAGATCTGACCCAAGGAAAAGATAGGTCAAAATGTATGTAAAAGCAAAAAAGCACAGAATAAAGAAGGAACAGGTCTTGGGGAACTCCAAGCCCAAAGCAGGTGGATGCCAGAAACAGGAGGGATCCGTAGGGCACCTAAAAGGGTCACTGGTTGATGGACACCACTGAGAGCAGTCAGGAGGGTCAACATTTCCCAAAAGGTTTTGATAGGTTGTGTTTTCACTACTGTTGCTTTTTAAATAATTGTAAATTAAGCACAAAACTTATTTAGAAATGAGAATGTGGATTTTTTAAAAATCCCATGTGTAAGATTGTTTTTGGTTCTCCATTTCTAATTTTATTGCATTATGGTCCACAAATGTGTCCTGTGTGATTTCTACTTTGGGACAAAAAAGGTACAACTCATTTGTGGCCAAATTACATGGATACATTTTGTCATTGTATCAGCTGTCTGAAAAGAATATTTGTTTTTCTGTTGAGCATAGAGTTTATATACATTTTAAAAGAATCTTGCTAGTTATGATGTTCAGATACTCCATATCCTGGCTTATATTTTGACTATGGATTTGTCACTGCATTTTTGTATTTCTATCATTTTTTGCTTTCTATATTTTGAAGATTTGTGAGGTGTATAAAAATCATGACTATTCTATAGACCTGGTATATCTTTTATTAGTATGAAGTATCTTTTTGTCTCCCTCAAATATATATTAAATTCTAATTTGCCTAATATTAACATGGTGACAACTGATTTTATTCACTGTTTGTTGGTATAGATGCTCTTATTCCTGAATTGTCCTTTGTTTGACAGAATAAAAACTCTTTTCATCAGTTGGCTTAATTTGTTTCTTGGAATCCAGGTTGATTTTTATAGTTAATTAATATTATAGATAAATCACAATTCATTTTTATAGATAATTTATTATTTGGAACAACTGACAACTATCCTGATGTAATCCTGAATAATCACAAAACTAAACTGAAAAAAATATTTTGGATCAAATATGATATATTTCTTCTCTAAAAAAACTCAAATGTGGCAGAACTGAAGCTTTGATTTGTGTATGTGTGTGTGTGTGTGGTCTTTGAAAATAAAATATTTGGACAAAAAAGAAATCAAAAAACAAAGTTAAAAATTATTTTAAATAAAACAGTGCGTGGCCTCTTCTAGAAAGTAAAACCTAATTTCTAATTTGAAGCACAAATTTGCAAGTCAAAAATTATACAGACTATAATGTCATACATTTATACAAAAATACATGCAATAATATATTATTTTAAACAAATATCAATATTTTTATTAATTCAAATTAACAGAGTTCATTCACTATTAGTTAATAGATATGAATCCGCAAACATTATGGTATGAGTTATAGGTGGAAAAATCAAACACCAAGTGAAAACTTTGTTTCTCCTGACACTTAGCACAGGTAACAGTTCTGATTCTTTCTTTTAATTATGCACCCTTCCCCAAATCACTTGCTTCCATCTTGGGTATAAAGTACCTTAAAAGTAAGTAAATATAAGAAATCAGAGCTAGAAGAAAGCTTTGAGACAATCTAGTTCAAGTGCTTTGTTACCCAACTGAAGAAAACTACAGCTCAGAGGTATTACAGAAAGATGCCAAAGGTCATTCCCATTAATGGAGCACCTGCCATGTGTCAGGCAGCCAGTCTACAACAGTAATGAAACAGGAACTATTTATCATTCTCATTTTACCAATGAGGAAACTGGGGCTCAAAAAAAAAAAAAAAAAGAGAGAGAGAGAGAGAGTGAGGAGGAGAAGGAGCAGAGAAAAGAGAAGAATGGAGAAAGAAAACTTGCTCAAGATCATGTAATTTCCAAGTGAAAGGATCACTTAGCAGCAGAGCATGAACTAGGGGCTAGTTCTTTCTTCGACACATGTTACTTTTGTTGTTACCTGTAATTGTAAATACATTGCAAGGGAAATAATGTATCATAATGGAGTGATATAGTTACTGCACCATAGTAGGTGGAGTCTGTCACATCTGAGTTTCAATGTTACTTATTTATCTTAATTATCTTGACTTTCTTATTTATAAACTAAGGATCCTACTGTCACAGAATTACAATGACAATGAAACAAAACAGTGAGTAAGAAGTGTTTAGGTTAGCACAGTGCCTGGGCTCTGGTGAGTTCTCAAACAATATAAGATCGCTGCTCAAACAGCTCTATAATAAAAATTCTGTTTCCCAAACTGGCGGACAAAAACTTAAGTTTGAAGGAAGAAAAAAAAAAGACATTTTCTGACATACAAGGTCTTGAGAAACTGACTTTCTAGGTAGCAAAATAAGAAAGTAACTCAAGGCAGAAGAAACATAGGATCCAAAAAGTAATTGAGAAAAAAAAAAAAAAAGTAAAAGGAGTTCCCACAGCGCTGGTGAGAGGAAGTGCAGGTGCAGCCGAGCAAAACCCAGAGGGCAAGCTACTGAGATTGGGGCAGACAGTGCATTCGGGAAGAACAACTCTAAGAAGAAAGTAAAATGAGCACAATACTTGGTGGTTTTGAACGTGCTCAGAATTCAGAGTTACGGCAAGAAGCTTGGGATAAATTAAAGAAAGTACGTGTAGACAATTAAGCAAAAAAAGTGCTCTTATTCGCTTCATGAAAATATAAAAGCTGTATAAGAAAGGAAGCAGTCACAGAACACACCACGCCTCAGATGTGAGAGCAGTTCTACAGATAGAACGATGTGAACCCTGACTGTTCATTTTGCTAAAACTGCTGATATAACTACTTTGGAAGGAGGAGAAATGACAGTCCGTGTATAACAGTCCGTGATGGAAGGGGAAGTGTGAGGGGACAGGACACTGCACGGAATAAAGACCTAAGTTCTTGTCTCTTAAGATGGGAAGGCAGTCGCTTCCCAAACCTGGAATATTCAAGAATGGCAGTAGTAGCATGCTGTTTAGAAAGAGGGTAGAAAATAACAAAAGAAATTGGTAAAACTGCTAAAAAGCAGTCCCCGGGGATACAGAAAAGAAGAATGGGTATTCTTTATAAATCTTTTAATACTCTTTTGCCTTTTAAATCGTGTACATGTAGTATAACACTGATAAAACTAAACACCAGGGGGGAAAACCCAAAGAACTGAAAAGGTAGGGGAAAAAAGCAATCTCAGGCAGGGAAAACTAGGCTGGCTACTTTCTAGTAAGAAGACTTGGTAACTCTATACATTGCCTCTCTATAGTATGCAATGTAGTCCAATTTCCTATGCCACTTCTTTTTATTAACAATTATGTAACTGAAGTTGATATTAAAAATGCTAAATTGCATAAAGCAACTACAGACTGATATTCCCATGCTATTCCCTTACAAGGAGTGAAGTGAAGGACTTACCTAAATTAGTCAGAAGGTAAGCAATCTTTTCATAAGCCTGTAGTAAGAGAAAACAAATACTGAATGTGATTTTCTTTTAGAAAAGGCTGTTATTTACAGTATTCAAAGAAACACCTAAAGTATATTCTACACAGTAGCTACATTTTTAATTAAGCAGAAGCCTGTTTTAAATCTCAGTATGTAGTGCTTTACGTATGCACATAAACATAAAATGTATGTAACAAAAATATGTTGCAAATATACGTGTGTGTGTGTATACACTTGATTTCTGCAATAAGAAGTCTTTTCTTGTATCTATGTTTATTTCCATTTAATAAATAAAAAAAAAAAAAGACAAAAAAAAAAAAAACAAACCCAAAGACATTCAACTAGTCAATGGCTAACCTGGAATTTGATAATCAAATTATATGTGCTTTTTACTAGAATAGAAGGCTAAATGGAAGTGTGACTTCTTTCCTATTGACAAAGAATTTTCCAAACTATGACACATAACAGTGGGTAAAACTGCATTCCTAAAAACAAAATTGGTTCAGTCATTATCTAGAACAAGCTTCATAGTCAAATCTGTTGAATCTATAAGTAAGTCACATGTATAATAGAGTTTTATAACATTTTTCATATTCTGCCACCTTCTCCCTGCCCCACCGTACTCTGTTCATCACTCATACAGACTCAAGGAAAGAAAACATATTTCACTATATTCCAAGTAAGCACAGTTAGAAATATATATTTACTATGGACAGAGGGTGGTATGTGTTTGTGGGTACAGGCATGTGCATGTGAATATGACTATATGACCCCAAAATTCAACAAAATATTCTTTAGATTATAAATCCCAAAAACCTTGCCTGTTGCCATGCAAAATCAAAAAGTAGGTATCTGGATACTTTAAAAGTTGCTCACCTTCCCTGACTGTTCTTTCAATAGAACTATTGTGATTATTCATCTTAGCCGTGATTCAACCCACCTTTTCCTGAGATCTAAAGTATTATCTTGAGACAGAAAGATTATACTGAGGACAATAGTCTCATTCTACCCCAGTGCGGTTTTTTTTAACTATACACACAAGTTATCATTTTCAAATTTTAGGGCCAGATTAGCTTGAATTCATGAGCACCCAAGTTATCTGGGCTTTGTTCTTTTCCATGCCCTATTTGTCAAGTAAGATGATTATAGAAAGGTCTCCTAAGAGTCTGATAAGATAGCCTTATCAATCAGCAAATACTACTTGAATGGTTACCATGCCTTGGGCACTAAATTAAGTGTCCTCATGGGGATTGAGAGAAAATTTTATTTAAATAACTGCCATTTAGAGTATTTGGCTGGTACCGGGCAGTGTTTTATATATACTATTATTTAAGTTTGCCCTTACAACAATATTATCAAATAGGTACTATGATGCCCATTTTACAGAATAGGAAACTAAGATTTAGAATGTTAAGTACCTAGCCTGAGATGATACTACTAAACAAGTAGCAAAGTCATATCACAGCTCTCTTGTACCATCTATGCTATGCCTTGTCAAATAAGCCATTTCAGATTTTTGTCTTAATACTTAGCACACAGACCTGTCTGCCAGCCCGGGATGGCAGTATTTATGGTTGATGCCCCAAGGGATTACAATACCCTCTGGAGGAATGTTATATGAGTCACAAAAGATGCTGTGCCAGCTCTGCAAATACTGCTTTTGGAAAGCTCTCTGGGGTATTTGAGAGCCTGCATCATCCAGGGCCCAAGTGCTGTAGCCGACTGGCACCCTCGCAAAGATGAGCTACGAAATCAGTCCATGCAGAGTGACTTGCTAACTCCCCCACAAAGTGTAGGAAGAAACCACAATTTAAATATAACCAACTGTATGGTATATGACAGCAATCAATCACGTGGACAGGGCAAATTGCGGGTGTGTGTGTGTGAGTTGGGATGGTTACGTAGTTGGGGGAGGAGATAATAAGGGGGTACAGGGTCAATTGTTCTGGACCCTGCATCATATCGATGTGGTGTATGTATACACAACATATATATGCACACACATCATTGTATGTATATATGTAATATATGTGTCTATAAAATATATATAAATCAAATAAATTTTAAAAAATATATGAAGTACCATGTTGGAGAACCTATGCTTTTAAACATCATTCACTTGGGCATTCAATAAGCTGACAATCTCTTAATCAAATATATTGGGTTAAAAATGTTTATTAGGAATTTCTAATAGGCTGGGGGGACCAAATCCCAGTGAGCCAAACATCATCTCCACTTTCATGGAACTTAAATTCCAGTGCTCAGAGACATGTGACAAATGTGTAACTGGCCAGGAGATGAAAAGCACTAAGAGAAAAAACGGCCGGTAGGTGGAGAGAGCGTAGTGGAGACACAGAGTGCTATCTAGGGTGGTGGTCGGGGAAGCCTGTCCAAGAGGGCGGCATTTGAGCAGGAGCTGTGTGACCCAAGGGAGCCCGGGAGGGATGGGGCCAAGTATCTGGGAGACACAGAAACAGGAAGCGCAAAGGCCTGAGCCTGCCATGGGCCCTGTGTGTTTCGCGAAGAACAAGGAAGTTGGGGGGACAGGGGTGGAGGTAGTAGAGGAACAAGGTACCAAGAGATGAGTCCGAGAGATTGCAGAGGAAAACACTTTTTCAGAACCTGGTAATAGGCCCTGGTAAGGACTGTAGAATTCATTCTGAGATGGGAAGCCGTCATCTCCCCACTAACGCTTTGCTTGGGGGTGTTATGCAGAAATCAGCTGGGGAAAAATTAAAATGGCAAAGGCCAAGGAAGGGCAAGGTTGTTGTGAAGAGGCAAATTAAGGAGTTCTACACGTGTTTTAATGTTCTTCATCTCTGAGTCAGAGGCTCACAATCTAATTCACTGTAAAAAAGGAGCTCCAAACAGACTTGCAGAAGCAAAAAGAGACTCCACTTTTCCAGTAATCTTCCGTTTTGAATTTCTAGGAATTGTGGACACACATATGAACAAACTAAACAAATGCATTAAAAAAAAAAGGCAACCCTCTTATTAGATGAGTCATTTGGTATTGCTTCCTTTTCAGGTTAAGCTATGTAGTCCAACACTTTGATCCACCCTATTCTATAATAACCTATTTGAATTGTAACTACCAGTGTGAATCAGGTGTTAGGGAAAGTTAGGTACATTTTTAGGTCTTTGAGGATCAGGCCCATGAAAGAAACATAGAAATGGATGCTCTGGACTCTAAGATGGAAGTGGACAATGTGGAAGAGTCCAGAACCAGCATGGAGAACTTACATTTTCTGTCAGTTATGGTGTGCTCTATGTGGTACATGGATCTTAAAAGGAGAGGAAGAATACCAAAAGGAGCTTATTCTTTTATTGACAATGCCGAAATGGTTTAAATGGCTTAATTCAGTAATTTCAAACTACGAGAGTATTTCTGCTGTCATGTTTCTGTTTTTTCTTAAACGTTACACATTAATCATGAAACTAGACAGCTGTCATGCAACCAATTCTTAAATTAATTAAGGTTTGATTGTCAAGCAACAAGAATATATGTTTTTTAAATAATTGTACATTTAAAATTTTTATTAGTATCTTTTTGGAGATATTTCCTGGTGATAGTCACCATGCTATTTATGGCACCTCCAGTAGCATAATATCTTCAGAGGCAGCAAAATAAAGAAGGGATTTGTAAAGGGCAACTCCTGGCTTCAAATTCTACCTTTCTAATTTTTTAGCTATTTGTCTGGTAAAAGATGTTAAAGATAATAACCTGAAGTTTCAGTTATTGTCAAATTATTTGCAATTTAATTCAAAGATATGATTTCTGATCTTGGCTATGTATCAAAATTACCTTAGATCCGTTAAATCAGTGATTTCCAAACGCTGTTTTGGGGTCTGACTGTATCAAAATCACTTGGTGAGAATTACGGAAATATTTTGTTTTAAATACAGCCTCTGTAGTCCCACAAAGAAGATTCTGAATGGGACTCAAGGATCTGTAGTTTTTCAAAAGTGTTTCAGGTGGTTTGATGCATAATAAAAACAGGAGACAATCTTTAAGCTACTTTTACGATCTGTAAAATGGAACTGTCATCAACTTTTTATTATCATGACCCATATTTTGCTCCCAAATTGAATATTTATTTAGGAATGCCACAACCCACCTGTTTTAAAAGCTTAGAGAATGTATCTTCTTTGATTATTTGAATGAAAATAACAAGGGCAGAAAACTTAGAAGACACTGAAAACAAAACTCCAGTAACAAAAATAATTTTGAGCACATATAGTATTCAAAATGTGAGGCTGTCTTTAGAATAAAATATTTAAAATATATTCAAGTAATATATTCTAAATACATTTTAGGCAATAGGCAAAGATCTGAGGATACAAAAATGAGGAAGCTTAAGCCCCTACTCACGAGGAGTTTACACCCTGACAGTGGGAGAGAAGACATGTCCCAAGCACTGTAACAGAAGAGTACTCTCCAGAGGGATTGCTTAATTCTACCAGGAGAATCTGATAAGGAGGCAGGATATGTCCAAGCACTTTGTGAGAAAAAAAACCACACACACAAAGAAGAGATTATTTAATTTCACATACGGGGTTGTGAAATACTTTATGAAGGAAGTGACCCTTAACTGGAATTGTCAAAGATGAAGAGATAGTCTCCAAGAAGACAAAAAGGAAAAAAACGGCCAATAAAGGAAGCACGGTGAACCAAGAGGCAGGGGTATGAAAAGAGCAGAATGCCAGGGAGCAAGCACAGGTGGTTCTGCAGGCTGGAGCCCAGGGTATGAACACGAGGGAGCAAGAAATCCAACTCAGATATGGAGAGAGGGGAAAACTGGCTTTAGACAAGGGAGTCCATCCCGTGCCATTTATATCAGAGGCAGTGGGAACCTGTTACGCAGTTTCCAGTACAAAATAAAATGATCAAATCTGTAATTTAGAAAGACCCCTGCATCAGTAATAGTGTGAAAGGGAGACGGGAAGAGTTGAGAATAGAGAGGAAGACTAACCAGTTAGAAGGCTGCAGCAAGGGTCCACACTCGGAAGGACAAGCAGCTGAACTAAGGAAGTAGGAGTGAGGAAGGTGAGCAGGGGAAAGATGAGTGCGGTTATGGGCACGAAATTCACAACGGTCACTGCTGAGATGAAAGAGACAAAGCAACGCACGACTTAACGGCTTCTGGTTCTGCATGTTAAACATTAAAAGCTCCTGACTTTAAAATACTGTTTGACTGAGTTGAACTATTTTGCCATGCTTTCAATTCATAATTTCATGCATATGGCTTATAGCGTATTAGATTAATGGGCTATTTGACTGAGTCCAAATCCCTCATTTGGGAGACTGACAGTCAAGCTGTTAAGAAACACACAGTACTTTTGTATGAGCTGTATATTTAGGGTTAGGCCTGAAAATAACACAGGGTAGCATATGGTCTTCTAGGTGAATCTTTTTGGTGGTATAATTTCTTTAAACACTGATATTTTGGTATTAATGATATTAATCTGTCCTTATTTGATTAAGCCCTTATATTAATCCTATGTGTTCAGGTGAGTCAGAAGGATTGCTTAATAATCTGTGAAGTGCTTTTGCATCCTGAGTAAGAAGGGAATTCATAAATTCAGAAGGGCTTTTTTTTTTTTAAACCCGGATTGAATCTGAGAAATATAACATTCTTTTCACATTTGTTGAGTTGGTTGTGTAGTTCACTTTCTTTATGCTAAATCCATTTACAAATCTTCTCCTGAGTTAGTTGCAAGGGCAAAGGAGAAATGGTCTAATCCACTTCCAACAATTCCTGGATTTTTAAGCCAAAATGCCCAGTGAGTAGAAACACACATTTAGAAAAAGAAAAGTCAGCTCTGTCTTCTCCTGGGAAATGTGGCTGCTTGCTTCACAGCTGTAGGCACTTACAGGGGTTCTCGTATTTAATTAAGTAGAGTTAGTGGGATTTTAAGGGTCTCAAAAGATGGTTTTTACGATGAAAACAGTACTATCCTCACCTGTCTACAGAGGTGTTTGTTTTCTGTCAAGTGCAAGTCTTTTGAAGAAAGACTACATTAAGCTTCATCAAACATACAGCCTTAGTGAGAAGTTGTATCTGAACCTTATGACAGAGAGAAGTGCACATACGAGGGTCAACTGTGATTCTAGGGAAGGGGTGGTTACTGAGCACAGGGATTGGAGGTGAGGCAGAATCAGAGCTTAAGGGACTGGGGATTAAAAAGCAACTGGAATAATATAAAAATGGAGCCTGGTACACCAACGGAAACGGCAGCCAAATTTCACTTTTTGCAATTTTAGTGATAAAGAATCCTTTTGTAGGGAAAATGGGAGTAAAGGTTCCTATTTCGTTCAAGTGCAGTTCCAATCATAAAAAGCTCCTCAGCTTAACTGAAACAATAATTATTCCACTGGGTAGGACTTAAGGATTGAACCGTGGATCTGGAAGTTCTGTTCCCAGAGCTGTCATGCTTGCTTTCCCAAGCAAAAATTAATTAGCCACATTTGGCTGCTTCATTGTCTTTGTCTGCAAAATATTTTCCATCTTCAAAAATATTAGGCCAGTTCATTAAATCACTCAAGATGTTTTTGAAGATCAGTAGGTCTTTGGAACAAATTGTCATATAAACACAGGAACACAGGGTACTCTTTTGAAGGCAATAATAATTGATGGGGGAGGTGGGGATTAATAGACATGAAACCATTAACATTGATTGTCCCCAATGGGTACAATGCGTTTATGTTAGGAAGGGAGAAGAGTGGCATTTTGGATTGAGAAAAGTGACTTTTACTCAATATTTTAAATATGTTTATATTGTCATAAATTTTACAATAACTGCCAATTTCATAATTCAAAGCTTAAAAAATGAACTTTGAAAGGAAGAAAATAAAATTAAGACATAAAAATGAATAAGTAAGACTACTGAAAAATCAGCACAGTGGTATGATTTTTGCATGAACTATGTAAACATTTCAAATATTCTTCTATTTTAGATATAGATTTGATTAAAAGACATAATATGACAACTTATATGTGATTCTCTTTCTCTCCACAGACAGCTGTGAGTGTTTAAACATTTATGGGTAGTAGGTAACATTTAAAGGAAAAAAAGTAAAAATTTATATACAAATGCAGATGTGATCTGAAGAATTTAGAAAAACCAAAGAAAAGATCATCAGCATTTCTGTATCTTGGACTGGAGGGAGATAAATAATCAAACATTACTGAAAGAGAAAAATGGGGAGGAATAAAGAAAATGTTGGTATTTTGCAAGAAAGGCGGTGAAAGTATAGACAGACTTATAAAGAGAAATAAACTTTAAAAAATTGAAGACAAGCAAACAGGAAGAAGGTTAACATTTATTGAACACCTTATATTCACTAGAGGCAGACCTTATTTCATTTTTCAATACCTCTATGTCTTTGTTTTATCACCCTCATTTGAAAGATCAGGAGATTCAAGTTCAAAGATGTCATGCAGAATGGTCAGGAAGTCACAAGCCAAACAGCAAATCTCGGCTTTGCCCAGCTTTGCCTATGTTCAAAGTCCACTGCTTTTTATCAGGACACCAAGTTGAGGAACTGACAATACAAACAGAGGAAGGCCTGGGCAGTGTTCAGAGGGGCAGGGGAGAGAGGGAGCATAAATGAGGGCAGAAGGAACCAAGTGTGTGTGTGTGTGTGTGTGAGAGAGAGAGAGAGAGCGCAAGTGAGCGAGCTGGGATGTACTCAGCCACTGATAAACATTTCCTTTACTTCGTGAAAGACAAAATTTTAAAAATGACTTAAAGTTGTTACCTAGGTGGCTTTATGGATAAATCATACATAAAGTAAAAATAAAGTACATTTCAATGCTGATATGTTTCAAAATTTTTATCATGGTAGAATGTTTTAAAAGTAAAGGTTATTTTTTTTTTCTGATTATAAATCAAAACCAACATATTGAGATAAATACCTGAATGAACAGGAAAAAAATCAAGTATTATCCCACTCCTGAGCTATAACCATTATTCACATTTTACTGACACTCTTTGCAGTTTCAGAATGCATATGTGTTCCAATGGGAATAAAGTGAATTTGTATACCCTTCTTATGCAACTGTATGTTGTGTGCTTAAATAATATTAAAATTTAAAGTTCAACCAACCCACTAAGGATAAGAAATGAAATCAATTTAAGATCAGACTAGCTGATTGCTAATGCTCCTTAGAAATAAATGCATCAACTGTTAGCCTCCTTTCCCTTAGATAATGGGGTCAACCACAGTAAACTCTGTCTGCTGGAAAAGTATCATAATATACTGGTTTCAACAGAAACAAGTTCTTTCACTATCTGCCAGAAGAGTTAATTTAAAAACCATAAATATAAAAATCTACAATGTCCACGCTGTGAATGGCTCCTCCTTCAACGTGGTGACTTTGCACAATGCACACCCTGTACTACCTTACATAGGCTACCATACGAGCCTCTCAATCCCAGCACTGTATTTTTTCTATGTTTACTGTTTACTTTAACTTAGGTGTCAAAAGCATAAAGTAAAATATTGTATGGCTTATTTGGAGATACAGTAAAAAATATTCTCCTTCTACAAATTAAACCAAACCTGAAGAAAGTGGATTCCAGTAAAAAATACTAACTAATGTTCTTGTATTAAAATTTACCCTTTTCTGACTAAAATTTACCCTATTCACTGTTTTCTTAGCAATCTCCCTGATTATTTTAAGGTTAAATAGCAAATGGTCCTAGTCCCCTCCTGACTAACCATGTCACATCAGTGTTAATCCATCTTTGGAATCAAATGCATATTACTTGTTTCTGACATCAATCTCATTACTTGTGTATTGTCAGCACTCTACATAGATGATCTCGTCATGTAACTGTGCCAGCAGTAGCACTTACTACCTATATGCATCCTTTGGGGCAAGTCATCTAAGCTGTCTGAACTTCAGTTTCCTCACTTACATAATGGAGAGAATATTGACCTTGTGGTGTTGTTGGAAGAATTAAAAGAAAGATATTATTCTAACTGTGCCAATTGGTGCCTCCTGACTTCTCAGAAAACAGGACCCCAACCATAAGCCTTGCTAAAGAGGTAAACCTAGGCATAATGCTGCCCTTTCAGCCAAGGGCTGGTTCACAAGTCAACTGGTATACATGATGCTGAACCAACTAGATGCTCTGAGAAATCATCACATTGAAACACCGGACGATCTAAGTTAAATAAGCTACAGAAACTGACCAGCATGGTCATGAAGGTAGAGCCAAAGAAGATAACAAAAGCATAGCGATGCCACAGCCCACTGGGCCCTGAGAGAAACAGAGGTCATGGTTAGGCAGGTAGTCTCTTCTTGATAGAACAAAGCAGATATGCAAACAGAATCATTTAAAAAATGATAGAAATAAGAGAGAGAAAGAGAGAAAGAGAGAAAGAAAGAGGAAAGAGAAGGGAAGAAAAGGAAAGAAAAGGGAAAAGGAGGAAGGGGAAGGAAGGTAGGAAGAAGAAAAAAAAGCTTAGTCCCAGAGAAACAAAAATGGAGTAGCTGCCTGTTTTCTATTTCACATGAGGCCTTGGCAATAACAAGGCTTCACTTCTAAACAGATTTTCCTGTATCTTTCCAATAAATTCTCTGTGGTTGAGTTTGTTAGAATAGTTTTGTAGTCTAAACAATCCCTTAGCTGAATGAAAAGAGCATAGCACCATTTCCAGCACACATGAGACACTCAATGAGTGGAAGTTATCACCAAACAAGACTAAAAACTCAAAAAAAAAGGAAGACAATACAACTATCAATGATTTTACTTTTGAAGACTCCATCATGTAAACCACATAGAAGAAATGTTTTCTGTTAAACCAAATTGTCATTACCAGAATTGATGCTTGGCCTTATTTTGGCTTCCTATAAATCTAATTCAAGTATAAAGGAAACATAGATCCCTCCCCTGCCCACTCCATTTTTACCTATTAAAAAATTGTAAACACTTACCAGATTCAGAGCCATAATGATTACAAAATTGATACAGACTGCAGCAGCGGACGTTGCAAACTGCCAGTGTTGTTTGATGAAATTCCACTTGAATGATGCAAACTGTTCCATGACAACCAGGCGATACACCACGACCGCAAACACTGCAGTGATCACCAAAGAAATCTACAGTATGGGAGACCAGAGGAGACGTCCATACTTGGCATCATTAACAAAACAAAAGCAACACCATAGATCCAATACACTGCCCCCTCAAGAGCTAGAGAAATTTACTTTTCCAAGAAAGGATACATCCGTTTAATTTTTTCCTTTAAGGAACTAAGTTACATCAGAGTCAAATAGTGTAAGATTTCAGTTGTTTGAGTGTGTTTTGCTATTCAAATTTCCACTTTCCAATGAATGCTTGGTTTTAAAATAGATTAGCTCATATAATTTTCATTTTCTCTTAGATGATCTCTATCTCTCCCAAAGAGTGTTTTATTTAAGGGTATGCACAAACTCCCTCTGTAATTACTCCATTACCTTTTGTTTTCATAGTATATATGTATTACCAAGGTATTGAATAGGATACAGTTTCTTACAACCTCAGGGTCACAAAATGAGTTGGTATCCTAAAACTTCCTTCTAAACCTGGAATCCCACAACATTCTGAAATTGATGGTTATACTTTACCATGAAGAATATTCCTGAGATGGAAACAAGAAGACGAGTGACTTTGTCTGAAGAAGGCTGATGTGGCTCAGGTTTTCCACTGATGGGGTTCACTCTTTCCATCTTGTAATACTTTGCTTCAAACTGGGGGCGAAGTGTTTCCTATGAGACAAACTAAAGTTACTTCAGTATCAAATCATAAATTTAAAAAAATCATCTAATAGTTAATATAAAATTCCCAAAATTTGGCCTACTTTTATATCAAGACTTGAGAAACAAGTCTTAAAAAACAATGATGCAAGTTGTCTTCCAAATAAACCCTAAAGTATATTTTAATTAGCACAATTTTCCACTAATGCAATTTAAGGGAACATCATAGAAGTGCTTTGAAAAAAATCACGTTTCATCACTGACTTCTATTATCTTCATAAAATAAGAATCCTGTTAGTTAAAAATGTCAAGGGAAAACTGAATGGTGTTCAGCTATTTCCAGCTTGGACGTTAAGAACAGTGAATGACTTTTCTCTACCATGTTTTATTCCAGTTTCCTAGTCTCCTGGTTTCCTAACATCTTACCTCCTCCTCTTCCCATTCAATAAGGTCCCAAGTATAGGTCAGTGTGCTTCTTCTCCTTTTCCAAAATTCCAAGAAGACTGTGGCTATAAATTACAATAACATTATTATTATTACAAATCTTTACCCAACCACATCACATTCTGTCATTATTGCCTTTCTTCTTTGGAATTATGCATTTATATCATACTATTAAATAATTAAAATTAACTAAATTTGTATTAAATTTATACAGGTGGAATTTTTTCACCTTATCGTCTCCTCCCTATCTCTGTACACTGCCAATAGAATGCACTCCCGAAGGGGAGTGATTTTTTTTTTTTAAATTGGAATAAATTAAGTGGAGACTTTCATTAGCCTATCAAAGTGAAACCACAAAAGAAGGTCAGTATTACTGAGTTAAATATTTATTGTCTTTTTGGACTTGTACATGTATATTCAAAATTTTCTAAAATATCCCAATAAAGCCTTCTCCAGGAAAGAAAATTAAGACCAAATGCTACTTGGGGGGGTGGGTATAGCTCAGTGCTAAGCATGCACCAAGTCCTGGGTTCAATCCCCAGTACCTCCATTAAAAAATAAAAATTAAAAAAAAAGACCAGATGTTACTCTTCCAGGACCCAGAGAAGAAGGGGGAGTGGAAGAGGGAAGAAAAGAGCAAGGTTATTTTGGTAGAAGGAGAGGAAAACAGAGACTGGAGGAGACATTCTTGGGTTGCATAGTCTAGGTGGACTCAGCATGGTTGACACAGACTCAATGGAAAAAGTAAAGGGATGCCTGAAACATTATCTGGATTTTCTGGGTAAACAATTAAGAGAAAGAGTGTGTCCTTTCTGGTAAGTAGGTTTCACCTTGCAGCATTCAAGACTTTATGGGCATAACCAAGAGCTCACACATGCATCCTTAAAGATCTGTGGTACCCGTTCCTTCATCCAAACGTCCTTCCATTTATCGACCTGTTGTCCTCCTATTTGGGGCAAGATATTCTAACCTCAGGGGTTTCCTTAACTAGTAGAGGGAGACAGTCTTCTAAACAGAGTTAATTTACATAGTAATCAGAGTTATAATAAGGAAAAATTAAAGTGCAAGCAGAGAAACACAGTGCTTTTTGGAGGGAAAAAATGCAAGCAATGGATGAAGTGAAGGAGTGAGGTCTTCCTCCCTGTCTGCTTTCATTCTCTTCTGGACTTCAATGCAAAGGAATGACAGGAGAAGATGGTTCTAAGGTTTTGTTCTGTTTTTGTTTATAATTAAAAATCAGCCCCGGAGTTGGTTAGAAAAAATTACAACTCATAATTACATTATCTTACATTTTATCACACTTTAGAATTACAAAGCACTTTTGCACATACAGTTTAATTTTAATTGTCACTTTTATAACTTGCACAATTAGATATGGCAGGTATTATTATCACCGAATTTTGGAAACAAAGGTGCAGATTGTGGCCAAGATCACATGGCCAGTAAAAGGCAGAGCCAGGACTGAAACTCTTGCTAGTTACTCTGCACCCACATTGGCTGGAAGATGTGGTCCTCGGGTTCTTGTTCTTGTGTGTGTGTGTGTGTGTGTGTGTGTGTGTGTGTGTGTGTGTATTTGTTTGTTTTTCCAGGTCTACTATAAGCACTGCTATGTACTGATTTTCTGTAAAGTTCTAAAAGAGTAGGTATGGCTAAAAGAAACAATGCAGCTGAACTCCACTGACAACAAGACAAGAGAGGTTCTCCAAATACTGGGTTTGCTTTTTAAAAATTAGGCCACAATCACTGTTACTAACAGGGAAACCCAGAACTGGGGTTAGTGGGATACAGAGGAAGTAAACTGAAGGAGAGACACAGAAAAAGGATGTATTAAAAAGGAAAACTGAAGATTAAAAAAAGCACTGTGTTAAGTAAGGAGGTATAACATGCAGTGATTATAAGCCTGAGACTTAAAGTCTTACTATAATACATGACACAGAGAATGCACAATAAAATTCTAATTACCACTGATCTCAGTCAAGGTTTAAAGTTTAAATGTTATATTCTCTTCTTAATTTACTTTCTCAGCATAAACTTGGGTTAGAAGTATCTCCCAGAAATTCTAAGAAATAAAAGTAATCTTGATTTTGTGAGTCTGAAAAATGGATTTCGTGTAATTTTAACTTTCACAAATTTTCATAATTTTTTAATTTAAATTTTAACAATGAACTAGCCTTTGTGTTAAAAATTCATTCTCAGTTTGAGATATTTTCATTTTATTCACTGATTATTTATTTAAACTCTCAAGCGAATCCATAGTCTCAATTTTAAAAATTGTTAACTAGAAAGAGGGTGTTCGGAGTAACCTATCGGTATGCCAAACATCGAGAAAGAAGGAAACTGTTGTTTACTAATCCCTATTAAAGTTAATAAGAGCACAATAAATCATAAAAACAACTTTGAAAATAGAACAGTGGTTGATTCTGCCAGTGAGGTGACTGGTGGATGACACAAGGGAAATTTTGAGGTGATGAAATACTCTAAATTTTAATGGGAGCGATGGTGATACAAGTTTACATACTTTTCAAAAGTGATCAAAATATACATATACAGGGTGTAGACAGATAAATCAGACATATTGCAGTTATCCATACACAACACCCAAAAGAATATACAGCGAAGTGTGAACAGTAATTGTCAGGGAAAGAGGATTAGAAAACACTTTCACATTCTACAAAGCATGCATGGTACAAGCTGTATGTGTGGCTTATGTTCTCTTTACCATTCCCAGTGGAAAGTTTATCAGCACTTCTCCTTGGTCCTGTGAAGCTGGGCTGGAGATGGAGCTGGAGGATAAGAGGCCCTCAGTGGGGGAGGGCATCTTGTTACCGTGGATGCCAGGTTTCACATGCATCGTGGAGGGAGAAGAGAATTTTGGAAAAGCCGAAGACGATGCCCCTAATTCTGTTCCTTAGTGACGATGTCTTGTATTTATTTTTTCATTCCTACCTCTCTGACTATAATGACAAACTTTTTTCAATTTTACAAAAATTTCAAAGACGCACATTGTACTTCCATTTCCTCATGCCTATTTCCAAAGGTTTCCTGTGTGATCAAAGTCAATGGCATAGAGTAACAGAATCATAGGGTCAAGCATGTAAAAGAGATTAGATTCTATGTGTCATTTGTTCCAAGTTACTTATTTTAAATTTGTAGAAAACAAAGCCCAGAGTGGTTGACATGTATCAATGATCTTGTCCAGAAATCTGCCAAAGCATCTACAACACTTTATTACACTTTTTGCTTTTCCTGCTTCTCCTTCACTTCTAAGGTAAGTTTCTTGAGGGCCTTTTTTTTTTTTTTTTCTTAGCATTTTTAGTGCTTAGCACTCTGAAAATGTCCAATAAATGTTTGTCAGATTGAATTACTGAACAGAATTCAGGGATTCTGACTCTAACTCCTGGTCGTGTTATTTGCATTATTCCAAATTATGCTCCATGGAATTTCACTAAAGACAAAAGAAGAAAGAGTCACTCACCAGAGAAGCCCCTTCGTGTGTGTGTGTGTGTGTGTGTGTGTGGACAATCACATTCAATTTCACTTTGAAAAACAATTTTTATTTAAGAAGTTTTTAAAACACTTCACTACACTACTTCAGGGCAGGGCAGTGACTAATGAGAGGGGAGCAGAGGCAAGAGGTCAATTCCAAACACAAATGGAGTTAAACATGTCTGAATGGAGACCAGAAATGAATTCCAAGTATTGTTTTCATCGGAGGAGATAAAGAAAGTCTTCTCAAAAGAAGACCAGCTCAAACAAGAGTTTATCAGAGCAAGCAGTCTGTCATGGCCAATTTGGACAACACCCAAGCACTACTAAAGACGCCTCTATTCCCCAGATTCTTTTTTCAGCAACATCTGCCAGCACAATGTGCTCTCCCCACACATTACTGCAATGTCCCTGTACATGAGGCAGAAACAGAAACCTCACTAAACAGGTTCTACAATTAATAGAAGAGCCATGAGCATGGAACATTTAAAATTTTCCTGCCTTTGGACAGTTACTGGGATTTTTTTGGCTAACACCTTACAGAAATGCAGTTAATGAAGTTCGCTGCATGAGTATTGAGTAAACTAATCGATATAAAAAGCCTATAAATACGTGAAGTGGCAGATTTTAAATATTTGGGCTGAACTGTACTTGACAGAGCCACAAGTGGGTAGTTGTGGAACTGGTTAGTCAAGACCTGTTTGTCTTGCTAAATTTCCTCTTTGTCTAAGGACATGGCTTCTCTTCAACATTACTTTCTCCAACTTTACTTCCAATTTCCCTCCCCCTTTTCTCCCTCTATAACAACACTGTGTAAGAAACAAAAGAACAAATACCTAGGTTCTAAGAACCTGGGGAGACCAGTATTTGAACTATAAACACTGAAAATCTTCACCAATTTCTAAAATCAGACTTGTTTATTTTTCCCCCTAGGAAATTTCATTTAGGAATAAGAAGCTACACGTAAGTAACATCATGCTATATTAAAATACAACTCTCACCATGGTCTTGATCAGAGCAGACTCTTAACTTTGATATAAAGTATCCCCTAATACCGACTTTTCCTGTCACTCAGTACAGTATTGACATTTGTATATTAAATATTTTAGTAGCATTTGTTCATATTGAAATGGATACTCTCAGATGAATGGCTAAAAATTGGAGGTGTCTACACAAGTAACTTGTCAGATTTTTCCTTTTTTTAAAAATAAATGTAATGCTTTTAAAGTACAGAATTAACTTTTCTCAGACCCTTTCCTCATCAGAAAGATGATTCACTTATTTGATACACTTTCTTTCCTTAACTCTGTTGAACATTTTCTGATTACAAATGTACCACCAACAAAAATAACCAGAACAGCCCTTGCTTGCTTCTGAAATACAGTGTCTACAAGTGCCTGCCATATATTAGGTTTTCCATAAACATATGCTGAATGAGTGAATTAAACTGTAAAGCAGAAAACAGAAGTCACCTACAATCCCACCATCAATTACTATTGCAATTTTGGTAATTCCACCCAAAGTGTTTTTCTTCAGCAGCACATTTAGGACTGATACGTTGCTGTTATTTAGAGACACGGTCATACTGGTGGTTCATTTATGACAGATAAAAGAACAAACTCATAACTGAACCCTCTAAAGACCTCACCTTCCTCACAGGCTGGCCCTCCCTCCCCAGGAAAACTTCAGCAGGACGAGGTACCTGCAGAATTAACCCCTGGACAGCTTGTGGCATCCAGGAAGGTGCTCCAGAACTAGAGTTTGCATCCATTCAGATTGGCCAGTGCCAGAGTCCTGGGCATTGTTAAATATTTGCCTTTTCACTTTTCAAGCATCCCCCTGGAACTGAATACTTAGAACTGTACTTGGCACCATAGATGAATGCCAACCACTATAAAATAAATTACCAACTTCATTTTTATACTAAACACAATACAATTTATCTTCTTCATCAAGTTACAAGGACCTTCAAAAGACAACCTAGGAATGGCAATGTGGTGCTGGAGAAACAGCATGGCTTGGGGTACAAATGTTCTGGGTTTGAAAGCTGCCTATACTCTTTTCTAATTGTGTGACCTTGGACAAATGACTTAAACAATGTTAAGCCTTTGCAGCCACAACTTAAAAAATAGTGAAATTGTCTTCATAAGGTGGCTGCACAAATTAAATGAAGCGCAAGCTGTAAGAGGTCTAACTATGCTTAATTCATTTTAAGAGTATAATAAATCATAACTAATTTTTAAACATTCTGCTACTTGTTATACACAGGAAACTTTGTAGACAAAGTTCTTGGTTTCCATTGTATAAAGATATTGGACATTTTTCTGCAGGAAATATAGGGCTATTGTCAATTATTTATATGTTTATTGTTTTGCTTTTATAAAAGTTCAGTTATACAGTTAATTTCCATATAATACTTCCCATTTTGCTTGTGACCCAGAAAATGGCATATATTGTCCTTTTTCTTCTTTTGTATTTACAACTGTAAATCTGCCCCTTGAATAAATAATTCAATTCAAAATTATTTTTTGAGAGCACAATGTTGTCTATTTTTAGAGAAGATACAAAAAAGAAAAGAAAATGAGCTGCATCATGGCCCCAGAGAGGAAGAAGAGAACTAGCATTTAATAAGCACTTTTGAGATCCCAGACTTTATGCATGGTATTCTTAATTAACTCCTATCATTTCCACAACAACCCAGGTGAAATAAAGATTATTAATCTCCTTCAGTAGAGAAGCAAATTGAAGCTCTTGGAGGTTAAGTTACCTGAGGAAGTCACTTGGCTGAAATTCAAATCCAGATCCAAATGCTGACCATCTTCTGCGCCAAAGGAAAAATTATCATTTCTAAACATGATTTGGAATAGAACTTTTTGAGCTACATAATTTGCAACATCCTTCTGGGAAGAAATCTGCATCATAGACAAAAATGTTTCAGCAAATTTCTAGTAGACCTGAATGAGATGAAGAGCTTCTGGGAGGTCAGCTGTGACGTCACTGGATGCCCAGTGGCCCAGCAATCAGAAGTCTACAGTCTTGTGACCTGATGCCCTTTTCTGTTTGGAGTCTCAAAATGACTACTAACCATTCTCTTTTCTTGTAAATGTCTCTACCAAGACAGAAGTCTTTGCATTGGTCTTTTAGAAGATTTTCTCCTTTACAGTAAAACTAATAAAATTTTGTCACATGCTTATAGCTTAATTGTCTGAAAAGATTTTTTTTTTCCTTTATTAAACCACGATATCTGAATTTGTGGAGACAGACACGCAGAGGTAAGTACAATGCTTCTTGGTCCACAATTCAAGCAAATACTCAATTAGTCCCAGAATAACTGAATTGTTTATATTTACAATTTTGATGTGTCTAAAAGCTCCCTCTAAACAGAACCAGAATCTTTGAGTTTTCCAAATACTGAGTGGTAGAGTGGCCTGGAGTTTTCTTGACAGTTGACTAATGGGATATTGAGTCAGGGAAATCTTTACTTTGGGTTGAGTGAGGTATATTTATGTGATCTGCATACACTTCCAAGTGCTGTTTAATTATTGCTAATTATCCTAATGGAGCAATGGATTTTGAGGAAACTCTTCCAGTTTGGATGCTGACTCTTCTGCATGTCAGAGCAGGGGATGTGTGATGAGATGCAGATGTATGGTATCCCACACTGATAATGGAAGGGAAATAAGATCTGAAACATATGGAGCCAGAAACTACTCTACAGAAATTATTCACAAATTTCCAGTCATACATGAAACACACTAGAGATTTTCCCAAAGTTACAACACTATTTAAAATGCATGTGGCGTTAACAATAATGAATTATAAAGCTGAAATAAGCTTTTCAAAATTACCAATAATAAAAATTTTCAATGAACTGTGCTAGAGGAAGAGGAAAGACTAAATTACTTCCTTATTCTTTCTAAGAAATATTTTTTAAACATTATAAGCAGAGATAAAAAATACAGATAAAAATGAAGGACAAAAAGCATTACAAAGATGTGTCAGGCAGCCAATTAATTAAAACAGTTACTTTTCTAGATTTTGATTCTATGTAGTATTTGGAGCTTTTTAAAATTCATAAATTTGTGATTTTCTGTTTACTTTCCTATGTTATTTTATATTCATAATTTTGTATTCTTTTCTTAAAGAGAGCTTCCAAAATTGTGTCTCCTTCCCATGAACAGCTACAATACAGCAAACACATTTGTGCCAGCCATCCTGCTAAATGTCTTACACATATTTACTCATGAAATCCCCACAACAGCTTCATGTACAAGAAATGATTTTATTGCTACTTTACTGGTAATCATACCAAAGTTCAGAAAGCATAATCATCTGGCCCCAAAATGAACTGGACTCTGAAAGCCAGGTTACTCTGACTCCCAAAGCAGGGTTACTGGTTTAAAGCACTTATTCGAAGGAGAGAATTTACAACCACCCTAGGTGTTTTTAGAAAGGATTCTCTCCTGATTCAGCACGAAAATGTTTTCCTTTTCCTGTAGCTGAAAACTTCTAGGAACTATGAGCTTAGTTAAATCTAACATGTTTTCATTGTTCTCTGCAAAATGTTTATGTTCTCTAAATGGATGAGAAAATCACTTGTCAGTGTTATCTGGTGCCCATGAACTTGATTTCAAAATCCCCTTCAAGTCATGAGTAAGTTTGCTTTTTCTTCTGCCCCAGCTTCTGAGCCAAGGAACAAATCCAGAATCTTCTTCAGGGTGTACAGACCTCGGCCCAGCACCTCAGTCTCTCCTCACTCTGCCCCTCTCCAGGTCACGGCTCAGTGCTGAGAACACTCAGCAAATAAACTCTATGTTGCTGCTAGGTTATTACATAGTTATTATAACTTTTCAAACCAGAAAGAGACAAATTAGAGATGCCAGGATTATCTAATTATTTGTCATGATTTTTTAAAAAAAGGATTAATAAATCATTAGATTCTTTCCTAAAGGTGTCAAAATAAGTTATAATACTATCAATCTGCCAGTTTCGCCATTTTACCGTATTTAATCCTAGTAGTAACTTCACTTAATTAAGTCCACACAAAAATAGATTACATAGTTGATAAATTAGGCAAGAGCTATCTAAAGAGGTTAGACTTTATAATGAAATTAGGGCTCTAAAAGATGCAAACTTGTGTAACAGTATACTCCATCATAGGGAATGAATCACTTGCGAAAGTCGTACTTCCACACGACAGGGTATCACATACTTGCTGAAAAGAGCAATATCATTTCCCAGCAGGCTGCGACTGCAGGGTTGAAAAGTTGTTTTGGGTGCTAGGAATAAGAGGCTGCCCTTCAGAAGTGTAGAGAGAGCCCAGTCCTCTTCATCTTGACAGGAAGCCCCTGTCCCGGTATCCTAAACACACACACACACACACATTTCCCTCCTGTCGTCACTCTCACTTGGGTCCATTGGGACTAAATAAATTTTGCGCCTTAACTCTGTTCACATGTTACTCCAAGATCAGAATTTCCACATCATTCCTTCACCCTCAGATTTTGATCCTCTAGTTCTAGGGAAATGGGAGTTGCCTTTGTGACCCTCTCCCACTCTTTCCCAACTATTTGAGACACTTGCACTATGCTCTTATTCAAAGCCATCAACAGCAAAGTCTTTTACGTTCCCTCACCTCCTTGCTCTAACTGAAACCTGGGTCACCCCTGAAATCTTACTTTCCTGGTGGCACTCTCGGGTGATGGCTTTTAGTCTCTGACATCAATAGGTACTGAAAATCAGGTGGTGAATTTCTTGCTCCTCATTGCTGCTTCAAGACTATTTTTTCTCTCCCTCCTCCTTAAAGATTCACAGATTTGAGACTCACAGTATCAGTCCATACTTCCTTCTTTGTGGAAGTCATCTACCACTCCCTTAGTACACTTCCCCATATTAGCTAATGATTTTTTAACTCTTGGCTAAGTGTAACTCTTATCAACGTGACTCCTGAAATAATTTTTTGAAATTACAACATTCAAAGATAGTATTTCTAGTATCTTGGCTTCTCAGTTCTTTGATGTTTATCTTCAGAGTTGTTTCCTCCTACTCTTCCTTACCCCTCTCCTCCCATGACATACATCTGATCAATGACTCCAGACTCTCCATAATCTCCAATTATCACCCCCATTTTTGCAGCTTACTCCTTATAACCTCCAATTCCAACAATCCCTTGACCTGGATTTTTTTTCAACCCATTAACTTCTGACCTAGACTTTCAATCCATTCTCCTCATCATATTTTCACTGTCCTTTTCTCCCCTTGTGCCCTCACTTTCTTCTTTATGTATCCTGTTGTTCAATCATTATACTCAGGCACTTGCATATACCCTCAACTCTCTAGCTCTGGTCTCAGTTTGTCATATAAACCTATGGTTTGAACATGATCCTAGTTAAGAGCAACACTCCATCTACCATCTATCTGTTCTCATGCACATTATCATCCCTGGAGAAAAACACAGCTATACTGGGTGACTTGTTTTACTTTAAATTCGTGATTTGAGTAGACCCTTGAGCTTCCATGATGCCATACTTTCTCTTCTTTCTTAACATCCAGCACCTACACTCCTATCACTCACAGCTGCAATTCTGCTGTCGACCTCATCATTCAAAATTAAGTATTCAGAAGAAATTGTTCATCAAAACCATTATCTACCCACTTTTCTACCCATGGCTTCTATATTCTCACCTGCAGAAGTTTTACAAATTCCTAGCTAAAATCAATTCTTCTTGTGTACTAGAGCCCCATCTTTTATCATCTCCTAAAGGAAACCACTCAAACATCTATATGTACAATCATACAAAGATGTCCAAGGCATATCTTTAAGCAAAAAAAAAAAAAAGGCAGATTTCAGATCTGATGAGCTGACAATTGGAAGAATATTCTAAGCAGAAGAATAGTGAGCTTGTGGATATCTTATGATTAGTATATTAACGTTTTGCTATTGTTGTTAAATATATGTATTTGTTCATACATCCATTCACTCATTTATTCATTTGTACTTTAACTGAGCGTTTAGTATGTGCCAGGAATTATGCGAACTCTTTGGATAAAGCAAAGAAGAAAGCAGACAAAATGCTTGCTTCCATGAGCTTTCTAGTATGGGAACACACAACAAGCAACAAAAATGCGTAAGATATAGGGTATGTTACACGGCAGTAAGTGCTGTGGGAGAAAATAATGGAGGAAAAAGGAATGAAATAGGTCAAGAAAGAAGATAGGTTTTTTAAAAGTATGACCAGGGAAAGTTTTCCTAGCAGGAAAAAATTAATTACAATTGGAGAAGAAATTATTCACTTTTCATTCGATTCATATTTATTGAGCAAATACTATGTGCTAAGGTATAGACACAAGGTCAAAATAATTCCATATAAGTTTTTCTACACTTAGTTGGATTCATCTCAACCTTTATTCACATTGATGCTAAAGCTTCAATTTTATCATCTATAAAAAAATGATTATAATCATCATTAATTGAGGCCCTACTAAGTGTCAGACAACACAGACTCACTTTACCTACTTCATCTCATTGACTCCCCATTGGTGACTAGGAGGTAGGTATCACTTTCCCTATTTTACAAATGAGAAAGCAGTCTTGGGATATGATGGTGCTCAGGTTACGTTATGAAACCAGTAAGTGGCAAAGCCAGGATTCAACAAGAAAACTGTGACTTGGTAGTCTGAGCTCCTTCTACTACGCACACTGCTCCCTTGGTGACTATAAGCCTGGAGAACCCAGCCAGAGAAGGAGCCCCAGAGTTCTGACGCTGAATAAAGACGCAGTAGGGCCACTCTGTGCTAACAAGGCTACTCTATAACGTGCAGAGTATGGGTACACTGGTGGCAATGGGTAGCCCCTGAAGAAAGTAATGTTTACTTTTGAAATGTTTCCATCACCTTTTAGCAGTAGCCCTCAGTCCCTTCCTGGCTTTTATTTCTTTTTTCTTTTTTTTTCTTTTTTGATGGAACTGGAAGGGAAGATAAAAAGGTACAGTGAACTCTTACTGTGCCAGGCCCTAATTAGTACAGAGACATGCCTGTAAAATATTCTGAATCTATGAACAGCTTGAAGGCTTACTATCACTTAGAAATTAGTGAAAAAGAAATGCATGAAAACAATGCAAAAGTTTTGTGTGATCATAAATATGAAACTCTGTATCCTCTTGTATATTTTTACAATTACATCCAAAATTTCTTTTCATTAGATATGTTAATAGTGTCAAAGGATATAATTTCTAGTGTAATATAAAAACTGACATTTTAAAATTAACTTTCATATTAGTCTTCTATGCCTAACTCATATCCCTTTAAGATAAATACTTTCAATAAGCGCCTTTACATATTGCAAAGTTTTAATTGTTCCATATTATCTTTAAATCTATTTCTTTTCTTTTTACCTCAGAATATTATTCTTTATATTTATGCCCAAAAATGTTTATTGATTATCTTGCCATACTTCTCTGAAACAAAACAGAAAGTACACATAGACACTGAAATAATTTAAGAAATTTTAAACATTAGAATGAACAAGAGACTCTGCCTTTAAAAAACAATCTGGATTGAGTTATCATTACAACGAATTAAATAATAGAATTCATTCCAAAGTTTAATGAATATTAAACATAAAATCTAAGATTTTACTATAAACACGTCTCTTAAGATGTTAAGTCAACAGGCTTTCTGTTTGTTTTTCAATTGGTCCAGGTATCCAAGGTCACTTACCATGTCTTACTACAATAAGATAGGTTTCAGCATCAACTCTATTTTAATTTTTGGTTTTTACAAGGATACTTAGTGAGAAAATACGTTTACTGAAACGTGTAGATAAGAGTCCAAGAGGTTCTGTCATAGTTGTGTAACTCACCTCTTTGAACTATGCCTGAATTAAAGTCTGTGTGTCACTTATCAGATCTGTAACCTTCCTTAGACGTCCAGTTATATATGTATGCATGACTCGTACATGTTACATCAAAACTTCTGCTTAACAAAGAGCATTGTCTTAGAATGTCCTTAGCACCAAAATGGAGTGTTTAATCTTTCTAGAAAGTTATAGTTAAATGAAGAAGGCCTTATTATAACACCATATGACTTAGGTAAAAAGATAAGCTTGTGTGCTAAATGATTGTCAGCATTCATGAGAACAATCCCTCTACTGTCCTCTAAGAGAATACTGAAAACTGCTACCATCCCTAAGTAAATTTTCCAGTCACCAATTTCCATTGTATTTATAAAGACTATCATTTAAATATCCTCAAGTAATATAACCATGATGTTACTTTATTTTTAACCAAGTATTTCTTTATTGCTTCAAGTGTCCATACTCCTAAGAGGAAACAAAACATAAATTCAATTTCTATCCTGTTTCAAACTCATAACCTGCTATTAATGAATCTGACCTATGAAAACAAATTCCCTGTGTGTGACATCAGTATCCGGCACGTGATGCTATAGGATTTGTAAAAGAAGTTACCATTTTGGATCCAGAACAATGTTTTGGTTTTAGCTGAGGCATGGTCCCAAACTACATTCTGGTTCTGTTTCCAGATCCATTAGTGACAGTGATGTGATTTCATGTTCTGGAAGCTCTACTGGTCAGTGGTTTCAGAAAAAGAGGTGGTGGTTCTTCTTCCATTACATATTGTGAGGCTTAATTAATGGGTGTAAAGCAATTGGAGAGTGTCCAATAAAAGCCTCCACTGAATGTGAATACCCCCAGAATTACGTAAGCACTGCACAATGTGTCATCTCAGCTGGTTCGGCTGATTAAATCGTCAAGTCATTGTCCTTAATTGTTGAGTTCCTCTGGAGAAACAAGGTCCAAAATGGAACTGGTCTTACCTAGAACATGGTGTATACCTGGAGATGCATCTCAGCAAGATGTGTGTGTTTGGTGAGAAATTGCTTTTTAACTCCAATTCAGGTGCTTTCAGAGCTGTCTGATCACAACTAAAGCAAGCTCAGTAATAAGTGAGGTATTAAATTTATGCATAGTTTTCATTTTACAACTTGACGTCCAAATGAGCTCATGACAGGGAGGGTAAACAAGGTTTATCTCTAGGGTCAGTTCTAATCAACTGGTTATGATTGTCAGGAGGCCAATACTGAAAAGGATTCTGAGGCCAAAGCTGGGGTCTTCAGAAAAGAGGGTCACTGAACTCTGACTCTTGTGGCAGTGATAGCAGAGATCCGTAGCAAAAGTGCATTGTAATTCCTATGCCTGTGAGGCCATAATTACTGTGGTCAAGTGGAAAGTAGTAATGATATTCATACACGTATCTAGGAAAATCCCTAAGGGTATGGTACACCAATCCTGCCAAGTCATGTTCAGTTCTCAAAGTACAGACAAAACACTTCTCTCAGTTGGATTCTTTCCTAGTAACAGGCAAATCTAAAAATACCAACTGAATTTTAAGCTATTGCTCAGTAACAGGTTGTTTGATCAAATTTAGCTAGCTTTTCTTCATACCAGTGCAGACACAGTTTAAATATCCTTTGAGTGAATATTTTTTAAGGGTTGACTTAATTTCTAATCAAACTCTGAAGGGCCTTTGGGCTTCAGAAAAGTTAAAACTATAGAATTACCTTGTTCTTTCTTGGGGCCAATTAACTGGGCAGATTCTTTGCATTCAGTTGAAGTCCCTGAACCTTAGCTAAAGTTTCATTTTCTCGCTCAGCAGTTGGAAACCTATCTCTCTGCGCAACAGAAACTAAGCCTGAACCTCAGGAGCACAGAGCGAAGCAGACCTTGGCGCCGGTTCCCCCCAGTTTGATGTGCAGACTACCCCAGAAAGTGCAGTTTCACCCTTATCCCTTTCAAAAGCCATGAAAGGAAGTGGAGGAAGTATGCCAGGTTGTTACTCAACTCTAGCATTTAATCAAGCATTACCCGGGCTCCTCAGAAATTCTCCAGCCTCTAAATTGAGAGTGGAAACAAAGGGAACACAGGATGGAAACTACTTAACTGAGCCGACTCCCAGGATTACTCAGGATCATGCGGCCACTCTCAGGCAGGGCACAGTTATTCCCTGAACTTCTGAAAGTCAGCAAGAAATCCCACCTCAGCCCTAATGATGATTTCTGACTTAACATGTCTCACAGCATCCTCAAGGATCCAATACACACTAATTCACTTTGTGTTAAGTGTGACTTTTTATTTTATTTATTTATTTATTTATTTATTTATTTATTTATTTATTTATTTATTTATTTATTATTGATGTATACCCAGTTTACAACCCTGTGTTCATTTCTGGTGCACAGCATAGTGATTCAGATATACATATATATTATTTCACATTCCTTTTCATTATAGGTTATTACAAGGTATTGAATATTATTCCCTGTGCTACACAGTAGGACTTTGTTGTTTATCTATTTTATGTATAGTAGTTAGGATCCCTCCACCCCTGTGACTTTCTATAAAACCGATGTCAGTGCACTGTAGATGACACTAAATGACCCCACCACACTCTCTCCATGAAGGTTTTAAGTACACAAACAGGGCATCCCCACTACGGGAAAGACTTGTTTATGAGTTGGGAGAACAGCACGGGACTGGCACAGAGCAACAGGTGCAGGACCTGATTCATTCTGATTTCCTCACCTGCAAGGGAGGAACCTGGCATGTGTCAGAAATTCCTGGTATACCAGGGGCCATTACTAAAGTCTTTGTCTTTTTTCCCTCCCCCAACTTAAGGCAAGAAATGGATGTCCTTTGTTTGCCAACACTCAGGAGAACTAGCCTGCCCTGAAGTCAAAACAACCAACCTATGAAAGCTGGAGGGTTGGGCTTTTTCCTTTCTTTTTTTCAAAGGTCTGAATGAGGTGATGCTGACAGCTGAGAAGCAGGTCAGTCAAGTTTTGGGCGCTCTATTACACAAGCAAGACACAGCCAGTCCCACTTAATTTTGTTTCTCTGGCACCCTCACGCTCAGTGGGACATCGGGACACCTAACCCATCTGCCTTCTTGAATGCACGGCGACGCATTCAAGCCAGGACAGCTGTGATGTATTTCAGTTCCTGTTTGTAAACACTCCCTAGACTTGAAGGTAAGTGTGTCCTGGATTACATAGGATCCTTCCCTCTTCCCCTCTCTCTCTGTCTCTCTCTCTCTGTTTCTTTCTCACTTATGTACCAAAGAAAATCAAAGCAGGTTGAACTTTTGACAGAACAGTCTGGCAAGTATCTGCAGAGACTCTTGTAAAGACAGGTAGTTGTTTCATCAAGTAATTACCTTCAAAATGAGCACTTGCACTGAGTTCACTTTAAGAATTATTGCCAAATTTGCTTTATGATGAAACCTGCTGAAGAGTTAAATAAAACCCTTGCCTAAAATGTACATGAGTACAAGAGAGTTTCCTTAAGTCAAATCTTAGTAAAAGTTTCAAAATGTTTAAAGTGGAAGTGACTGCATGAATATAAGTTGAATACTTAGATTTAAATTATGCATTTGGCTTAAAGAGCAATATAATATGATAGCTTTTGAAAAACAATCTACTTAATACAATGAATTACAAGCTCCCATATATCTCTTCTAAAGATTTTCTTAATTAGAAATTGACAAAATGTTGTGTATATAATTATTTTACTTTGCATGCTACGTGTCCATGTACAGCGCTTGTTGGCAATCTGAAAGTCTAAGCCAGCTGTTGCAGGAGACACCCCATAGAATAAAGATATGGGTGAAGTTTCTTAAAATTATTTTCAACTTGTGGCTGTGAAAGGCTTCTTTTACTAAAGGGATGTTGTTTTACTGTTTACCACTTTCTAGTCGATCCACGGCAGCTATTCGGCTGTTTCCATGGACAGTGAAACAGGATAGAAGGACAGAATTCCCATGTTTGGGAATTTGGGTCCAGAATATTTCCTTTGGAGACACAGTCTTACTAAGCTTAACACTCTTCCACTTAATTATCTCAGCACCGATGTTTATGACTGAGAGTGCCCAGGTTAGCAGGAAGTAGGACATGCTACACAATTTCCTAGGCTTATGCATCCCCCAGCCCTTTAATGAGAATGATGCTCACCAAATTTGATATTTGGTGTTATATTTCCCGAAGGAGAGTCATGTTTTTCTTTTTATTTGTTTCTTTCTTTTAAAATCAAATAAAGATATGCCTAGAGTCCTCAGGTATAAACATGCCTTCTGACTAGTCTTCTCACCCTTTCAAAACCCTCTCATAGAAGAGGCATTTCTAGAAGCATAATTCCTTATATCTTCCCTTACGGTGGCCCTTTCATTTAGGGAAAGCAAAATACTGTCCAAGATTGGAAAGGCCACTCAGAGTAACTCAGAGAACTCCACGTTAGACTGAGTTTCCTATGACAAAGACAAACAAAATTCAACTGCCCTAATTTGTAGCTAGAGATCTGTACCAAAAACTATTCCAGGCAGCTGAGAGGGAAGAAGCACAGTGTATATTCTTTAGTTATTCTGCTACAGAAACATGTTTTTATATCATCCCCGGTGTACCTAAACTGATGTTTTTATTTAAATCTTCTGATTCGTTTAGAAAGACTGGCACTTCTCTTCTCTGGCGTGGGCTGATTATCTGACACAGACCAGGGTACCTCCTTATTTTTTAAGCTTGATGTAAAATGGGAATGACTCAGTTACAACAGGAAGGCTGGGCAGAATAATAACTTTACGAACTTAAGAAGGAGCAATATTATACGCAGTGAATGTGAATTTGCTTCCCTTAATGGCCACAGTTCCCCTGCCCCACCCCTGCCGCCGCCCCACCACCTCCTGCAGCCCCGTATACAAAAGAAGTAATAGGAAATCACTTTTTAGTGCCAACACCAAAGACAGGGGAGAAAATAGTGTTCATTTTCTTTGTATAGAGGAATTATTTTTTAAAAATAGTGAAATTCACACTCTGAAAGTCTTTTTTAAAGTCTAAGTATTAAAAACAATAAAAAGAATATATACAGAGAGACTTAGAATCTGTGTTTAAGGTATCACAAAGTGGATGGAAATCCTCCTCTCCTTCTGTTCTCTTTATAATCATTCTAATCTTAGACATCGTTCAAGTCTGTAATGATTTTGGCTCTGTTCCTATGAACTCAAAATTCCTCTGAGGAGTTTCCACCTAGGGGCAAGAAAAGCCAAAAAACTGGGGGAGAAATGATGCTAACCTAGTTCCCCTGGTTTTCTCTCTTTCTCTACAATTTCACTTTTCTTTCACCCTCATATTCTGTCTGCCTCCACCAGGCACCTGGTTGACTGATGAACGTGGGAACTCACAGGCATGCCACCCATCCTCCAGTATAACTTTATACAACACATATACAACATAGTGTAAATATCTTAACTCCAGAGGTAGAGAGAGACAAAGCAAAGTGTAAAGAATACAAATTTCTTTCTTTTATTGCCCTCTGTAGCTTCTGTATCGCCACCATTAAACTTCCCTGCTTACAACATGCTTTGTTCAATTCAGAATAGTGTCAGACGTAACCAAAATTGCCTCGTCCTTGTCCCAGCAAAAACCTAGGGCTGGGGTCCAGAAGAGCTGATGACTTCAACTCCTCTGCTTCTGTCCCTTTAAGACAAAGAGATCTGAGTAAAAAGCATAACCTGGTTCTCTTAGAAGCCAGAGAGAAGAAGCAGAGTGGTCCCCAGCTGCCATGCTGGGGCAACAGGAACAAATCAGTACCCACAAACACCTTACCCACAACTGTATTAATTCTGGAATAAACTGCAAATAGTATTCACAACAAACCGTGCTACCCCTCTTCCTTTTCTCTCTTTTCCCTGGAAATACATTATAGGCAGTAACAGAATGCTTGGCTCATTGAGGGCGTTGGTATCTTTGGTTTTCAAGTTACAATCAAAAGCTGGGTGAAGGGTAGAGAGATCCCCCTGGTGGTTCCATGTTACAGGCAAAGTGAAGCAGGAACAACAAAACTCACTTTGTTGACTCCTGGTATGTGGATTCCCATTACATGCAGGGAGCAAAAGCTCTACGCCACGTTCCTCGTGCGACATTATGAGAAAATTAGAACAGGTGAGGGTTGTTTCTGTACCCCCTCTGGTGACCACTTCATTAGGAAGAGAAAATAACCAGAAAGTCTAGGTATAGGGAAAGCAAATCAAACTCCCTAACGTTATGACAGGTGGCCAAGTACAATGAATAAACGAATCAGACCACTGGCAGTAGATAATGAAAAAGGCTACAAAATTTGCTATGAACTTGACAGAGTTCACAGGAAAGAGCTGTTTCTGAAAAGGTACATGTAAGTATTTTTTAAACAAAACTAAATAGTATTTTAAATGTGCTATGTGAGGTAACAGTTTAAAGAAATGTTAGTGAACTACAGGTCCTGGGGATAATCACTCCTGTTTTATTAATCTATAAATTGCATAGTGACAGTGTCTGTCCAGAAACGATGGAGACAATTACTGGGATTTTTTAAAGTAGGATAGAAATGTGTTGAGTATGTTTAAGAAAAAATTAAGTTAGAAGTCCCTATTTTTCCACTGTTTAAAAATATAAGATTATCAACTGCTCTGGTTAAAATAATAAAGTTTGGAGAACCTGTGCTAAGAAAATGCTTGAAGGAAAAAGTTCTAAAAGATAACAGGGTACTAAATTCTATTGGATGAGTGATTACTAGCTTTTAATGCCAACCTTTGAATCCTAACCTAATCTTTCAGCCACTAGCTATGTCTCCTTGAATACACTGTTTACATTTTTATGTCCCATTTCATATCCGTAAAATGGGATTAATAATCCCTTCCTCATTACTTGATTATTTTAAGAATTAAATGAGAAAACATGCAAAGCATCTGATATAATAGATGCTTAAGAGTAATGTCTTCCAGCTATACAAACAATTTTTAAGATCTAAATGAATTGTCTTGATTATCACAGAAGAGTGAATGAAATATAAATAAACTAATTATGACAAATACAAACACCTGTATAATTCCTCCCACATCAAGACAGATTATCAGGAGCACAGACACCTGTTTCATGCTCACCCAATCAATACTGTCTCCTCTCTTCCCACAAGTAACCACATCCTGACTTCTAACACTCTAGTTTGTTTTGCCTTTTTTTTTTTAACTTTATCTACATGGAATCACACAGCACAACTGGCATTTTAAGCTCTGCATTATGTCTGTGATAATCACCCGTGTTACTGTACTAGCTCTAGTTTATTTTTCATGCACAAATATTTTGCAATTTATCACCCAGTCTGTTACTGATGGGATGTTTAGGTTGGAGACACTTACAAATAATGCCCTTATGAATGGTCTTGTATGTCTGCCTGCTTGCTTTTTAAGTAGAATTTTCTTAAGTGATAGGCACAGGGCATGGAAATTATTCTGTTCCTTAAACCTTAGAAATTCACAGGCATCTACAGCTTTTGAAGAAAACTATTATATTAAGATGTGTTATAGATATGTTTAAGTTGTACCACCATGTAAGAAATCATTAAGCAAGGAGGCAGGTACTTAAAACCAAGCAATAATCACAAGGACTATTTAGAGGCTCCTTAGACCCTAATGAAAAATCATGAAGTTAGAAAATTCTGTGAAAATTTCTGGGAGAGCTTTTAAGAAATGGCAAGTAACGCTGAATCTAATAATCACAGTTGCACCTCCTCCCTTTTCTTATCTCAGTCATTCTGGAGGCTTTTAGTGAAAAATAAGCTCTAAGGTCTGATTCAAAGAATACAAAGTCAGTTCTCAGATTTTACTGTTTGAGGAGAAATAGTCTAATGTTTTTTAAAGAATTATTTTTCCATTTAAAAACACTTTAAATTTTATCACTCATTTAGGTTGGAGTCAGTAGACCTGGGTTTCAATGCTGCCTTTTCCATTCATTAGCTTCCATTATTGGCCACTCTGAACCTCAGTTTCTTCATTTGCAAAATGGGGATAATACAAGCTACTCTTTTTGTCTCACAGGATCAGTGTGAGAATCAAATGAGATGATATTATAAATTGTAAGGCATTTATAGACATATTATTATAGTCTAAAATAAGAAATGTAAGTTAATGTCTATTAACTGCTTACTTTAGATCAGATATTGTTTAGAGTACTTCTACTTAAATCATTTCATTTAGTTTGGAGAACACTGTGAAGTCAGTATGATTATTATGATATTGATAAAGCAACTGCTTAATATACTGATTTTTTTTCATATATTATTCATGATAGAAGCCAGAATTACAATATAAATATAATTGTAAAACCTTTTCCCCATAGCCGTCTATCTATGAATTGTGGCACTTCCATACTTAAAAGGCAGAATGACGTGGCTGGAGTAGAGGTCAGAACCATGGTTTCAAACCCCAACTCTGCCACTGTCTAGTTAGGTAATTTTTTCCACACATACTCCCAACTAGATTCTTCATTTCTACAGTAAGAAATTACAGTGAAAGAATCCTAAAATCGAAAACTATTTCTGACTTTATGTAATATGGAATTAATAGGAAAAAGTGCAACATAAAGTAAAAATATTGTTTAAAAAAATGTTGAGTTCAAATTAAAGAAACTCAAATTAGGAACTAATAAAATGTTTTCAAGTTCATGATTGATTCACTTTAAAGTGATCCGTTTAGTGTATAATCAGTAACACCATTTTCATAACAAATATTTCAAATTACATCTCTGTAAAGAACATGTTTTCTTAAATAGGTTGAAGAAATGAGCCAGCTCTACATGCTCTATATTTATGATACTTAAAAATTTTTACTTAGCATTTCATATGTGTGTGTATGTGTATTTCAGCTTTTCCCAAGTGAAATGAACTTTGAAATAGTAAAATAGTAGTGTCTGGCTTGACAAAGGAATCAGAGAGAGAGACAGAGAGAAAGAGAGAGAGAGAGAGAAAGAGAGAAAGGAAGGAAGAAAAGAAAGAAAAGGAAGGAAGGAAGGTAGGAAGGAAGGAAGGAAGAAAGAAAGAAAGGAAGGAAGGAAGTTAGGAAGGAAGGAAGAAAGAAAGAAAGGAAGAAAGGAAGAAAGAAAGAAAGAAACAAAGAAAGAAGAAAAGAAAAGGAAAGGAAAGGAAAGGAAAGGAAAGGAAAGGAAAGAAAAGAAAAGAAAAGAAAAGAAAAGAAAAGAAAAGAAAAGAAAAGAAAAGAAGATTATAAAAAAATAGAACTCAGTGAGATAGAACTTAGTGACTCTGCTTTTAATAAAATCCAAAGAAAATTTTTGGAATAAAGAGTATGCTATTATCATCTCAGCATTATGTCTCTAGATTTTTTTTTATCACTTTAAACATGTAGATCTATTTAAAAAAAAACCCTCAGTACTTTAATAATTCCAATGGTTATTCTTTTCTTTCAGATTCTCCTTATTAACACTGATATCAAGGAAGGAAGGCTACAATGTTGATCTCAGCCCAAATTGTGCTGATTTCAATTTTGTTTAGTTCACTGCTATTTGGAAGCCATGGGGAAGAAGGTCCAGAAATGAACACAACACAAAGCACTGTAGAAGGCTTAAAAACAAGGGGAAATGTATCTGTGCCTTTGGAAAGTATAGCAAATTTAACCCCAGATAAAGAAAACAGAGAAACCTCCAACCCCAAGGCAAGTAACTCCTCTCTTGGGGAGCCATCAAATAAAACCCACGGAACAGGTTTCTACCATAATCTGTCAACAGACAACCTTTCCAGGGGTCCGAGACCCACGCCCACATTTTCCCCGAGCCCTCCCTTGATCCACAGCTTTGTTTCTAAACTGCCTTGGAACTCATCTGTAGGGGATGAGAATCCTCTGCCAGCCTCAGCACCTCTCAATGCTACATCCACAGTATCTTCCAAAAATTTCACTTGGTCTGTGGTCAATGATACCATGAAAGCTCCGGACAACAGTTCCATGACAGTCAGCAACCTCCCTGCAGCGCCAAACACCACTTCTGTGACCTCCATAATAACGGAATCAGACGGCTGGCCTACCACAACCGGAGACAGCTTGGTGGGGTTTACCCCCTATCCAGAAACAACTTTACAGCCCACCTTGAAATTCACCAACAACTCAAAAATCTTTCCAAATACATCAGACCCCCAAGAAGGTAAATATAAATGGATTTAACTTTCCTTTTGTGTGAAAGTGAATCTCCAAGCCATTACATCTAAGGACTGTGTACTAGAAGAAAAGGAGGAGACTGCAATTACACAGGGAGTTCTCACTTTGGCGGGGCAACCACGCTATGCACAGGGCACAGTGAAGGGATTTCAGGACGTAAGGCAGCATGTACCAGTAATTCCTGCGTGGGAATGTGATGAGACAGCAGGACAAAAATGAGTAGTAGGGTGAAAAGAAACAGAAACAGGCAGTGGTACAGTTTTCAGATACTGGGTGACAACATTTACTGCCTCTCAGAAAGACTACCTGAAATTTCACATGCTTCTAGGAATACAACACAACTGAGCTTTTAAAATATATGTACGTGGGTTTTGAAAATAGAATGAAATAAATACATTTAAAAATTATTTTGAAACCACATATTAATCACAGGAAGGTAGAACACTGATATTAAAAAAAAATGTAAGCTCAACAGAAGGCTATCCTCCTTAATTTTTTAGTTCAATACTTACTGAACACCATAAAAATGGAATTTAGCTGTGAGTATAACAAGAAAATTGTGTTATGGAGACATTTCTGTTTCATTTAGGGATTAAGTCAAGCTTCAAAACATAAAGTGGAAAAGATCTCTAATATTTAATGAAAATTCATTATATTTGATTTTTTCAGGTCTAAGCACACTTTTCTGAATTAAAAAAAAACATTTTTCTTTTTCCCTCTATGAACTCACTGATTTCCAGTATAACCTACCTACAGATTATATTAATAATGCAAACACTGAATCATATATACCAATTCCTGTTTAAAAGTTGTTGTCAGTGTGCAGGAATAGTTTTAAATTCTGAAATCTAGCCTTTATTACGGTGCTACAAACCAACGTATTGTATGTACATATATTTTCATAATTTAAGACACCCTTCCATTCATACATACTATGATCTTCCATCAGAAAATGTTTTTAAAAATATAGTTTTGTCTAAACACAAAATACATATTGAAAATATTGAGTACTTACTCCTACCATTGCCTTTAATCAAAAGAAACCTTAGTTAACTTTGTTTCACTTTTACTTTAGTAAAAATTGTGCTGTTAACCTTCCAGCATGTTTTTTTTTTCATAAATGGGGTCTGAAATTGAATTAGAGACCCTAGAAGACCCCTTGCCTACCTAATTAATAAGCTTCTCAAGAATTTTTTTTTAAAGCCTGAAAATAAAATGCCCTAAGTATGAATCCAGGGAGCATTAAGTGGTTTATTAACAACTTCGTCTTCCAATAAGGAACCGGGTAAAGGGAATGATGCAGTGACATTTTGGACTCCCTTAAGCTCAGACCTACACATCTGTTTGCAATGTGCAAGGCACTGCAAACATTCTATTTGTTGTATTTGGGAAAATCCTCAATCGGGATATACTTCTATTTCCTCATAACTAGTCTTTTCACTTGGGGTTTGTGGATTCATTTTCTATCACTCACTTACTCGCATTAGCTTTTCACTTTTGAATGATTATAGAGACAAATTCAAAGTTTATTTCCTCATTCAATTTCATCAGAGATTTAGAGTTGATTAAAACCTTAATACAGAATTCAGCATAGAAATTAGATATTAACAGAGCATACACTTGGCATTTCAGTACTAATGGTGTCAGTAAGTAGTGAGACACGGTTATAAAACTAAGGCTTAGAAGTATTTCGAGATAATTCAAATTTTGAAGTACAATTTTATCAGGAAGTATATTTTCCAATATATCCTAAATACTCAGTACTTTATAAACACACCACACACTATATATAGTATTATATATAACCATTATCTAATTAAAAATAACAGTATTAAACATGCTTTGCTTACAGAAAGTCCACATGTATATATTTCTGTTTTCTGAATAATTATTTTCTATTTCTCATCTGTAAATTATTTCTTCTTTGTTCTCTAGAGAACAGGAATACAGGAGTAGTATTCGGGGCCATTTTAGGTGCTATCCTGGGTGCTTCGCTACTTAGTCTTGTTGGCTACTTGTTGTGTGGAAAAAGGAAAACAGACTCGTTTTCCCATCGGCGACTTTATGATGACAGAAATGAACCAGGTAAAACACAACTTTCAGAATTTCACCTGCACACAGTGGTTTTAATTGAGGATGCTAATGGTCACTGCATTACCTAGAAGGCATGTGGAGATTCATTCGACAGAAACAAAGTAAAGATTGATTCTAATCTACTCTCTGTTTCTCAAAGAACATAACCAAAATAATTATGGACCTGTCAGTGGAATTTTAAAGCCATATTGCTCACTACATCACAACTGGTTTTAACTAATAATCCCAGAACCTGAAACATACCCTTATAATTGAAAGATAAGGGTATAATACTAAGAACAAAACGGCCAGTTTTGTTAGCAAGTACCTGAAGAGTCATTCTTTACCATTGTTGAATCTCTTAGTAGCAGTAATTTGAAAAATCATTTATTCTAATTGGGAGCTCTTCCAAAGTTTACATATCTACAATAGCTCTCTACTAATTATCTTAATGAGTCTCTAAAACAGAATCGCTCAAGAGTTGCATATTTGGGTACACACAGTTACAATACACTTTAATTCAGAAAGTTCTCAGCCATGTGACGGTAAAAAAAAAAAATCTATCTATGGATGAGAAATGCATCTGCTAGGAATAAAGTTCTGAGGTGCTGAGTTAGATCTTAATAATACCATATTGATTAGAACAGAAATGATATCACTTCAAATGACTGACTCATCTCTTTATTTTACATTTAAGGACAAAAAAAAAAAATCTGTTTTCTGGTGTACACAAGGGACTCTTGCCACCATAAAAAACAGTTAAATGCCCCTGTTGGGTCCCACTAATAAAGTCTTGTTGATTTTTGATAAGTTCAGATCATTACTGACATACTGTTAATTTTCAGAACCATTAATTATAAATTTAACTGAATTCTGTTTATGGATTTATAGCAATCCACAGAAAATAAAAAGTGCCACTTTTCAAAACTGAAGGACAGGATTTCAATCAACAGGCATTTCCAAACTTTTTCTTCTAGTTTCAGGATATTTTCTTCACATGTAACCACATGCAAAAGCTCAGTCTATCAGCCTGATCCAATCTAAGATGTTGTGATTGAGGCATAATAAAATAATTCAGTCACACCACCTGACTTACTCCTTCAATGCAGCTTTGAGACACTTCTTCCAAATCTCCAAAGGTTCCTGGGAGCCCAGTTTGTAAACAGATGGCTTAAGGAAAAGTAGGATATGAGAATACGTAGCTGAATAATTAGATGACTAGTCTGTCTAATTAGTAATTAGTCATTGCTTTAGTATTCAGATACCTAGTACATGCCAAAAGTTTTTAAAAAATAAACTCAAGATCATTAAGGAAATAATAGTTGGCTGTTTGTTAAGAGAGAAAAAAATCGTCTATGTTATTAACCAGAAAACCAGAATTACATGATAACTTGGATCTATCAGAAGGAAACATAAGGTTTTATAAACAGTTTTCTTTCATCTATGTCTTCAGTGGCTCGCCCATGAACATATTAAGACACTTTGATTTTAAAATTAAAGCTCTTCACTTTTTAAAACTTACTTTTACACCAGAAGTAAAAATTCTGAACATGTTGACAAGACTCTGAATTCATAAGATTCAAAAGTCAATGAGATGTCAATACTGCTTTATATGAAGTATAGCTTTACCTCTGTTGTGAGCTCTCCCTTAGGTTCCTTCATTTTTGGACTAACAGCAGTGAAATTTTGGAAGTTAAAACTGTTCTTAGTTATAGAAAAGAAATTTGGCTTGAAAAATATCTACATATTTAAAAATTTAAAACTAATATCTGAAAAGCCGATATAAAAAAAGTTACTTACTCAAACAGAATAATTCCTACAGTCTAGCAGATGCCTGAGCATGCAACTTCCGGACTGTCACTGTAAAACAATTCTTTTCCGTCGCTTTTTTTTTCAGTTCTGCGGTTAGATAATGCACCGGAGCCTTATGATGTGAGCTTTGGGAATTCTAGTTATTACAACCCAACGGTGAATGACGCATCTACGCAGGCAGCCCAAGAAAATGCACGGGATGGCATTCCTATGGATGACATACCTCCACTTCGTACTTCAGTGTAAAAAACTAAGGGGAAAAAGGCTTCAGATGACAAATGCTCCCCTACATCCTGGCCTTTTCAAATCCAGCTTCCAAAGGCTGAAGCAAGACCACTGTCGTGTGGCTTGTGCCAAAGAGAACTGTAAAAGCATGAGGGCAGTTGCAGAAACATAAAGACAGGATAAATCATCCAAAAGGTTTCCTTTCTTACCATTTCTGACTGTGCTGAATCATCTACTGAGTAACTGCAACTTGTATTTTTATTTTTTTCTTAGTAGGAAATGTTTATGGAATCAGGTAAAACTAAAAGATTTCACATGACGGCCCTGCCTGATAATGTAATTTAAAAATCCTTCATTGACAATAGGAACCCAAAACTACATCTTTACTTTTTGGGGGGAGGGGGCAAAAACCAATGGATTGACTCTTCACTGCTCCCCACTGTGGTCCCAATGCCATACATCAAGACTGGCATTTTCCTGAAGGGAAACTGGAATGGTGATTTTCTTTTTTTTTTTAATTTTGACCTAAAGCTAGAAAGAGTATGGTACAGAACTTCTGTTCTTGGGAAATTAAAGTAATGCGAGTGAGAGACTTGTATTCTAGTGCATTTTACTTTTCTGTATCAGCAGGTACACAGTCCCCTTGAGTTGCCAAGTTGACAATGACTTCGCATTCAACAGATCATGGTATGAAAGCTGACCCAAACCAGGAAAGTAATCACTTCTCTTCAAAGCATGGGAGATTCCAATCTGTGATTTACTTTAGACTTTAATTAATTGGGTTCTTTAAAAACTCAGTGAAAAACATGGTGAAAAAAGTCAGCCAATTCATATACCTGTACATAATTTTTATAGTTTTAAGATGTTAGCTAGGAACAGGATTTATTTTGTATTAGACATTATTGCTCAATCATATATGGAATAGATTCTGCATCAATGAATGCATAAAATGTAAGGTTAAAATATAGATGAATGGAAGCAATAAGCAAATAAATCATTTTCTGAGCATCACTTTCACAAGGGAAAGGACAAGAGGCTTAATGTGGAGTCTGGTATGTTTCAGTTTGTCTTTAATTATTGCTTGTTTTGTCAGGAAAAATACATTCCGCAGTATGGGAAGGTTGAGGCTTTAGGGATTAGAGGATTAGATCAAGCGCTCAATTCCCAGAGAAGCAGTGAATATTTGAAGAGGGCATATGGAACAAGACTTTATTGTTGAATTGATACATGGTACGTGTGTGTGTGTGTGTGTGTGTGTGTGTGTGTGTGTGTGCACGCGTGTGCGTGAGAGAGAGACAGAGACAGAGACAGAGACAGAGACAGAGACAGAGAGAAAAGAAACATAGCAACAGCCTCAGAAAATGAGGGCTAGGAATTAAGTAATAGAAGGACACACTTACCCCATATTGCCATAAAAATAGCAAAGAAGACTGTCCCTCCATTGTCAAATAGATAAGTCACCTTAGAGGAAAACAAAAAACCAGTCACTCTGCTGATTATAATAATCCAGTGATTACTCTTTGCATATACATACTATGATTTTTTTTTACCCAGTGGAATCACATTATCTTATAGCTTGCAAACCTAAGATATGCAGCCCTGTCATGCACTCTGCAACTGTTTCACGTGATTTTTCTCATGGGGAATGGTGAGGAATCAGCATTTTTCCCCCTCTTCTTCTTTCTTCCCGTTGGACTCTACCTTCATTTATGCTTAGAAGTGGTTCTAGCCCCCTGAGGAAGTATTTGTGGGCCATGAATAGAAGCTAGAGAGTGAGCTGTAATATGGCAGCTTTTCAGGGGAGGCCCACCAAGTTGCATCTCCTGTTAGCAAGATTTCCAGGATTGGGGGAGTTGCCAAATGCAGAATTCTGCCAGTGAGCCAGCACTTCCAGTGGAAAGGTGTCACCGTGCTGTCTCTGCTCTCTGATGTCTTTCAGAATGTGCCATGGGTCGGGAAGAAGTTTCATGAACCACTGGACATTTGGGATATAGTCCAAGTGCTTTTTAATCAGACATGACCTGAAATTTTATAGTTTACAGTTATACCATGTTACTAAATATACATTTCAGGGTTTCAAGATTTGTTTGATTTTAATAAAGTATAAATTCAATTTACCTTTGCTTCTTTTCATTTGCGTAACGCCCTGGCTCAATTTATCATTTAGTGAGGGAGATTACACCAGTACAGCCGAGGCAATACATGTTTCGTAATCACTTAAGTACCAGAGAAACTATAGAGAAAACAGGACCACTGTTCTCACAGGAGTGAGAGGACAATCTGGGGCTAAAGAACATTATTCCAAGGGAAGTGGGAAAAGAATGGTGTCTTCTTTGCTCAGGCTACAGTCTAGAGGCAGCTCAATGGAGGCATTAAACAACACTAGTGTGTATTTTAGTTGTAATATCTGGAACGTGCTGCAAAACAGTATGTAAAGCAGATAAAGGTGGGATGTATTTTCCTACAATGTAGCGTTCCTGAAAATGTCATTATACAAAAGATGTGCTCCTTCTGGAAGCAGGTGGATAGGTGCAAGTTGTTCTAGATGGCTCTAAACTTCTATGACTGTTAAGGCTTGGGCTTTTAAAAAACAAGAGTTAGTTTTCAAAACAACCATCAGTATATATCATGCACAGCAGAGAAAAGGACCACAAGGAACTTCTCCCACAGAGCTCACAAAATTCCACCCAGCTTTTTTGTGTCCACAGACATCCCATAGAGACACCTATAGCTGCCAAGCAGCTGAACAGCTGTCTGCTTTCCTTTATAAACAAGCCGAGTGCAGAAAACAGCCTCTTAAGAGTGTTAGAACAGAGGCTTCACACACGGGCATGTAAAGGTCACCAAGAAATAGTGGCTTCCCCTACCGCTCCAGAAACAGCCGTGCTTTCAGAAAAGTGACACATAAAAAGCCACACTTAACAGCAATTGTGTTGCCTAGACATGATTTGTCATAGTTCATGTGATATTTTCCTTCGAACAGCTCTTCATTTCTTTTCCTTGTTAGTTTTGCTTACAAAGGTTTCAGGCATTTTTTAACTCAGTTAACTTGAAACATCAGCTTTTCAGAAGCACACCCATGAGACATGGTACTTATGCAGTATTGCTGTAATGTGAGATTTACACGCTTGTAGTGGGAGATAAAGCTGGAATGGGAGCTAGGGAAGACTTCAGAACTGGCCCTAAGGATGAGTGTAAAAGTATAAAATCTCGATGTTAGATCCACAGCTACTCCATGTGGGGTGTATTATGACAGCAGAGCCCGCGGAGATGAAGAGAACAATTGGAAGCCTGTGTTCCAGCTTCAGGGGCTAAGGGCCTCTGTAGGTGCTGGCATTAGAGCTGCTGAATGAAAATGGGGAGGAGGGGGAAGGAAGAGTCAAGCACAGAGTGGATGACTCAAGCTTAGCTCATGAGTGACTGGCAGGAGAGCCAAGGCAGGAGAGCCCTTGTGGCGAATAGGAAAGGAAACCCTCTCTCTATAAAAACCCTTGCTCTATAAAAGAAAGCTCCAGATGAAGGCTCGAGAAAAATCCCAAAGCAAAAAGAACAGACTTTTCTCAAAGGGGGGAAAAAAACAGCTTGTCTGACCTATAAATGTATATTTGCAATGAATTATTTTGTTAGAAAAATAGTTTGCCTTTATGCACAGGGGCCCTACGGACAAGCATTTCATTCAATAGCATTGATGTGAGTAGGGATAATATATGAAGAAAACTGAAGCAGTTCAAACAAAGCTGTTTTTTAGTGCAAATTCTCTATTATTTTTGACATCTGATTTCTCTTGGAGAGCTGACTGTGGCTAGAAATCAATGAGTGTGGGGATTGTTTAAGGAGATACATTTCTTATTAAGTTGGAAGCTTAAAGTCAATGTCTCCTCTACATTAGTTACTGGATCTCTCTCTAAAACTGCTTGATGGGTTCAGAATAACTTAAAGCTCTGGAAACTGCCACTTATACTTCATTCGAGCCCCTCTTGGCTAGGAGAACAAGTGGCTTCTTGGGCGGATTCAACCCTGTGGGCCAGGCTATTAAGAGGGGAGAGAGGCAGGGAGCTGGAATTTAGGCTGGAGTTCAGCTGTCTCTCAGCTCCTTGGTTCTCCATTCTTGAACAGAGCAAACAGGTTGGACCTGGGCACAAGCTACACCAAACATGGCAACTTCAGTAGTTCACCTCCCTCCCCTAATCACTTACATATTTAAAATATGTTCCTAGGAATCAGAATCACCTGAGAAGCCAGTTAACATACAGATTTCTAAGCCTTACCCTTGACTAACTGATTCTGAACGTCAGGATGTGGGGCCCAGGAATCTGCTCTTTAATAAATCTCTTGGTGATTCTGATGTACAGTCTTAGGCAGACGCTTCCATGAAATCTCTCAAAGAAGCAACATGATACGTCTTAATTCCATTATAGTTTCAATATCAATGTACAGTCTGAGGCTCACTCTAGGTATTGGATAAATGTTTGTTGAATAAGTAAAAAAAATTTAAAAAACCCAAGATACTAATAACTATTGTGAATAAGGCTAACTTCAAGGGTTGAGTCATTTTTAGAATTATATTACAAAACAATGCAGGACCCTTGTACTTAATGGCTTCACCTTAAGTGAGAAATCCCAGCGTAACAGGAATTGACAGTGTGGTGTCAGGTGCTTTGAAAAGAGTATGTGTCACTGAATTACTTCATAGCAAATATTTCTCAATTTTGATACTTTTAAGTATTAAAAAACAGTCATCAAAGAAAGTGTTAATGTACTTAAATATAATTTTTGTTATATGATGGGACCACATCTTTCCTGAAACACTTCCTTGAAATTATTAAGGGAATAATCACATGTACATACATATTTCAATAAAATAGGCAATTTAATTTCTTGTTATTTGTCACAAGAGTGACTGATTCCATAAGGAACTGGCTAGATGATTCTAGACAGGTGGCCTTGTTTCTTTGCTAAACATTTGTTCCCTTCTTGCTGACCCTGCCCATCGAGTACCTTCTAGATGTTTAAGCACATAAACTGATTTTAGGAAGATAATAGAAGTTCAGTGAAGGGTAATTCTGATTTGTAAGGTGTAAACAAGTAGACACATTGTATCTTAGCCAGAGGAACAAATACACAGAATATGAAAGATTTCATCCCGGTTGGTTTTATTTCTCGCATTGTTCCATAAGGCAATCCTCTCTCCAAGCTAACTTTTCCACCTTCCTTATAATAGTTACTAAGTGAATTATTTCTGAGCCACACCATCCCTATGTACAGAGTAAAGCAGGGATGCAGTTACTGCCTAATGACAAAGTCCCCTGGATTTAGTGCTTCCCTGGATAGTTCCTTCATTCATCAGTCTGACATATGTGGATCATTCTCACATTTAGTGTTCTGATAATGGCAGTGTGTTTGGTTAGAACCATCCAAGTAGAAGTAACACATACATGGATTTGTCGGCATCCCTAAGGCTGTCCTATGTTCTTGAAATGCATGGGCTAAGAAAGGAACATGTCCATATACATCTAATGTCTCTAATACACTTGGCTTTTGCAAAAAGTGTTGAGAAAATGCTTTCCCAAACAAGACATCTTTGTGGAACATTTAAAAGAATTCAACACTAAGCATATTTTAGAAATTAAACTATAAAGAAAACAGACTTTTTCCATGCCACACATTCAGATAGACAATTCAGAAGCCAATTTCACTAGGTTCTGATCTTGTAGTAGCTACTGAATGGCTTTTGATTTTATATCCACTCTTGTCAAAATTGTCTAGAGATCTTTACATCTGAACAAGATGGTGTAAACAGAGATGGATTTTACCCCCATCCTGGAAATAAATAATATACAAAATACATAAAACAACAGATTTCAAGACTGGCCACAAGGCAACGTAGGAAAATGCTCCCCAAGAGGAGGAAACAAATGAGGTGAGCATTATAATTGCCTCAGGTTCCTGCACTGGAAGAGTCACCAGGGTGCAGAGGTGGACAACCCCGACAGTGCCCAGTGAGCACCGATATAAGGAAACTGCCTGAGGGAAGAACCACCTGAAGGGATCAGAGGTAACAGTCAGGAGCTCAGAATCAGGAAAAGCACCTGTTCCCAACAGCCAGGCTGGAAATCTTCATTATTCACAGAGCACTGGATAGAGTGAACAGAAAGATTTTCTTTTTTTTTTTATGGTGGGGAAAAATTAGTGCTAGAGAGAGCATTACTGTGAGCCCACCTCACAAAGCTTAAAAGCAAGATTCAGAAAGATCAAATTATTTTTAAGTAACTAAACCACAATGAGATATCTCTAAACATCTATTGGAATAGTTAGAATTAAAGACCGACCACCCTGAGGATTAGTGACTATGTGGAAAACTGGAACTCTCATACATTGCTGATGGAAATGTAAAATGATACAGACACTTTGGAAAACAGTCTGGAAGTTTCTTAGATGACACATTTTCCTATCACACAACCCAGCCATTTTATTCTAGGTATTTACGCAAGAGAAATAACAGTACTTGTCTAAACAAAGATTTGTAGATGGATGTTCACGGCACCTTTATTTAAAACAGTAACAACTCAAAACTAAACAACCCAAAGACCAAAGAAGAAGGGATAAACAAACTCTGATAGAGCCATAGAATGCAATACTACTCAGCAATAAAGATGGATGATTTACTGACAAATGTTATGACATGGATGAATCTCAAAGTAATTACGGTGGATGAAAGAAACCAGAAAAAAATTACATGCTGTGTTCCATTTATAGAGTAGTCTAGAAAATACAAACTTATCTATAGTGATAGAAAACAGTTGGCTGCCTGAGCACAGGGGTGGGGTTTGGAAGGAATGAGGGGCAGAAATTATAGGAGGGCGTGAGGAGACTTTTGGAGGTGATAGATATGTTCATTATCTTGATTGTGGTTATGGCTCCATAGGTGCCTACATATAATCAAGATGTGTTAATTTATACACTTAAAATATATATGTTTTATTATATGTTAACTATCCTTTAATAAACCCATTTTACAAATGAATAATAATAATTATAAAATTCAACTACACATGTCTCAAACTTGTGTGCACACTGGAATCCCCTGGAAATTTTAAAATATGCTGATGTCTAGGTTCTAAACTCAAATATTCTAATTTAATTGCTCTTGGGTGTGCCTGGGGCTTCAGGAGTTTAAAAAACCCTTCAGGTGACTCTAAGGGCAGCAACTTCAGAATTTTGGTATGTTGTTTCATTTTCTCTATAAAATTAGAGGTATTTTAATTTCACGAGTCTTCATGAAAGATACAGATTTAATCATTACCAATAGAAATAATCACCTTCTCCAAAAAATAACCTAGATAACATTCCAAGTGCAAGTTCTGTGTCTATGATGGCAATAATCATAAAAACAAAGGAAGACAAAGATAGTCAAATAAAAATATAGTCTTCTTGTCATTGCCACAGAGTGACATTTTATTCAGTGGTCAATGATATTGATTGTTGAAACTCTCAAGAACATCTAAAATTGGTAAAAAGCAATTTACTGGAGAACTTTTTACTACTTGCTTCATTGAAATTTTTAAGTAGAGTGCAGGGAGGGGCATGGGGGGTCCACACTCACCTTGGCATAGATACAGCTTTCGTTGAGTCTCTGCAGTGAGCAGTTCTTGTCACAGAGTGGGCACATGAAGACTTCAGTGGCCTTGCAAATTTCTTGGCTTGAGGAATCAAAGAAGAAAAAGAAAGCATGAATTTCCATGCTTAGAAAGGTGCTTAGCCCCTCAGGCCAGTTCTTTGAGAAGCAGCAAGGCAGGGCAGGAGAGGAGAAATGGAAATAAGTGGGGAAGGGTGGAGAAGGGAAGAAGAACTTAAGATGAGTGGCTCCCACACAAATTTTTACGACATCTGTGATACAGAGGTTTCAGTTTGCTTCTTTGTTTTTTGAAACCTCTGCCAAGATATTGTGATGATAACAGGCCATGTTTCACACTTGTGAGACACTTGTAGGGCTTTATTACAAAGACACTTTTACACCTGATTTCATGGCAAGCAGGATAATCTTGTGAGGAACACCCAAGGGTGTTTTAACCAAGCTCAGAGACTTGGACATGGCTGAGCTGAAATCAAATCCGACTATTCTGATTTCTCAGGTCTAACCATCTTTCCCCTGGATCTCGCTGCCTTAGAAATACCAAAATGAACAGCATGCACAAATCACACAACTTTATAACCCACACTGCAATCAATCGGTATATTACGTTCACTGGAAATTTGAGGAAGTTGATCTTCTTTTTGCAGTGCGATGACACACATTGTCACGGTGACATGACATAGGTTTTATTTACTGAAATTAGAATGTAACTTTATAATAGTTGTTTCTTGACTTTTATGTCCACTATCTTTTAAAAATCTCAGCCTACATTCTAGAGATATTTTGACATGAGTAGGGGGTCGGTAACAATTTCTCAAAAAGCCTCATGGCCTAAGAGTTCACAGTGATCTGTTTTTAAGATGTTTTGTGCCTTTACCTGTCAAACCTGGCCCTTTTCTACTTAGTCTCCTCTAAATAAATTGTCCGTAAATAAATCTGCTCTGAAACTTTGAAAGTAATATAAAGGCTTTTGAAAATACACCTAGAAAAGCAACTGTTAATAAAAGTTTAACTGGAAGTGTTTACAGCAAGATTTGCTGCTGTCAAAAAGGAACACACTTGAAGCAAAAGATTATGCATGTGTATTTCAAGTGCCAGATGTGTATAATCTCAAGCCAAAATGGAAATAAATAGTAAGTAATAATAAATACTATATAGTTATACAGCAATTTACAGTAAGCAGAGATGGGTTCACGTTCATTAAGTTTACTCCTCACTGCAATCTTCTACAATGGTAATCATCTCCACAGCTGAGAGGAAACTGATGTGTAAGTGATTTGCTCAAGGTCCTATAGCTAAGAGGTATTTCAGGGAGCTGAGTGTAGGTTTTCCTGATTTTAGGTCCAGTTCTCCATCAACTATACCACACTAAAAGAAAGATAAGTTTATTTCATATTAAAGGGGACTTCCTATCAAAAATTAATTTAATGATGATGATGGTGTTATGGATGTTATGTATGCTGTAATTCCCCTACCTTCACATACATCATCTTGCTAGCAATCAGGATGTCTATGTGAAGTAGGAGGAAGCAGGAAAAACACAAATTTTAAAAGCTCAAAAGAAAGAGAAGATCATACCTCCTCTTAGTAATGGTACTAGTTTATAGGAATAAGAATGAACACACTTCTTGAAGAAAGCTTTTATTAAAACAGGCTTGCTCTCATAATTCACTGTGTTTCAAGTATGATATAATGTGCTCTACACTGAAATCTCATACTAAAATGGTATTAAATTTGGTTTATACCACATCATCCTTCCCACCTTCAGAATGATCAAACAAAAAGACATACCAAAGCACCCAGTCTAGCATCCCAGCCATCAGACTATGTCTTATTTTTATTTCCAGAATCATCAAACTCATTTTCTGAAAGCTGCTCAAAGCTCAACTTGACAAGTAACATTAAAAATATTAAACAGTTTTTGTGACATATTTTTTAGCCTAAAATAAAAAATTTGAGATGATCACAAATTTCTTTGACTTAACCACTAGATGGAGAGAGAGTGCCCAACGTGAGGGTTTCTTAATTTCTTCTGCAGAACCTGATAATATAAACCACTGCTTGAATTGTGCCTTTCCTTTGTCTTATATCTGTTGTTAAACATATGTATCAAGGGCTGATTCGAAGGGAATAATGATTATCACCCATTTAAGATATAGGAAGGGGGAGCATTTTCTCCATTTGGAGGTGGTTGTTTGGACCTGCTCCAGGGTCTTCCTGTGATCCTTCAACATGACAAAGCACAGAATAAGATGCCTGGATATGTCCATTGTGGGGAAACGTGAAAATACAAAAGTAGATTTAAGGGAAGGCAGTATGAAAGCATGAATAAAAGCATGGATTTTAGAATCAGATATAATCATCAGGGAAAAACAAATCAAATCACAAGATATTACCTCGTACCTGACAGGATTGTTATTATAAAACAAAAGAAAATAAAACAAAAGTAGCAAGTGTTGGCAAGGATGTGGAGAATTCAGAACACTTGAATTTTGTTGGTGGGACTGCAAAATGGTGCCACTACTATGAAAAATAATATGCAAATTCCTCAAAAAATTAAAAATAGAACTACCATTTAATCCAGCAATCCCACTTCTGGGTATAGATCTAAAAGAACTGAGATCCGGATCTGAAAGAGATACCTGCACTCCCTTGCTCACAGCAACATTATTCACAATAGCCAAGATATGGAAATAATCCAAAGATGAATGGATAAAAAAACTGTGGAATAGACGTACAATATGATATTATTTAGCTTTAAAAAAAGAGGGAAATTCTGCCATAAGCAACAACATGGATGAACACAAAGGACATCGCTAAGTGAAATAAGTCAGTCACAGAAGAACAAATGCTGCATAATTCTACTTTCATTAGGCATCTAACGATCAAGCTCATAGAAACGGAGTAGAATGGTCACTGTTAGGGGTTAGGGGAAGGGGAAATGAAGAGCTGCTGTTCAATGAGTAGAAAGTGTCAGTTATGTAAGATAAGGAAGTTCTAGAGATCTGCTGTACAACATTATGCTATAGTCAACAACACTGTATTGTGCACTTAAACTTTTGTGAGAAAGGTAGATCTCATGTAGTGTTCTTATCACAATTTAAAAAAAATCAGATATAGGTTTGAACTTACTAGATATGTTCCCCTAAGTCACCTAACTCTCTGAGGATCAACTTCTTCATCTCCAGTTGGAGATAATATGCAAGAGGGATATTACATAAGGGATACTGATAATGTATCTGGCACATCATGGGCACCTGATAAATGGAAGAAACCCTTATTGCTAAGGAATGCTGTTGGAAGAGGTTTTAAGTGGTCCTTTATGACCCAACAGTTTTTGCAAAGCTGGTCAACACTGAGGACCAAATGTATTTCTTGGTGAGTCCTAATGCTGAAGAGGCAAGAATGGGCCAGAAAGTTGAGGTTTCCACTCTGCTCTGGACTAGAAACCCAAAGCCTGAGAAGCAGGGGCCATATCTAACTGCTTGTTCATTATTATATTCCCATAATAGGTGTTCTATCAGGCACAAATCTGACCACCTTTGATTATATAAGATCAATATGTATGTAAATATATACATGTACATATGCATACAATAAACAATCTGTAATTTGATTTTTACATAATTCTACAATGCAGAGCAATTAAAAAATATGACCTTAATATAAATGAACATAGCTGCAGAAACATAACAAATACAATCCAATCTTCAGCTTTTTAACATTCTGTTACCTTGCAATAAACATAAAAAGAACTTATTACAATAAAACTAAAACAAAGGAACTCAAAATAAAAGCCCTACGTCCTCTACCCACTTTCTATGATAACACCTACGACTTAACCACGTCTGACACCTTGAATGGAAAATTTCAGCTCCATGAAATTTTGAAAGTCAAGGTATTCACTGATGCTTATCTTGGTTTAGAATAGAAATTCTGACAGGGTCTTAATTATAGTGTGACAGAAGTAGCAGTAATATAATACCATGACGCACTGAAGAAAAGAATTTGCTAAAGCCTTTTAAAATACTCCTTGTACGAAAGGTTAAAGAATAGTTACCTCATACAAAAGGAGCCTAATTTATTTCATTGGTACATAAATCAATAGGAACAGAAAATTTATTCCTTTCATTGTACTTTGTTCATTTTCAGTTGTGTGAGGGTGGAGAAGGGAGTCTACACCATGTGGGAAAACTTTATGAATATGTTCTTCATAGAACCAACTTAACAGTAGCTAATTGCCTAAAAATCATTTTCTGTCTTCATCAATTACTTTAAAAGATCATTTTTTTTTCTAAAACACTAAAGACTCTACCAAAATACTGCTAAAATTAATAAACTAATTCAGTAAAGTTGCAGGATTCATAGTGAATATACAAATATCAGTTGTGTTTCTATACACTTACAGCAAATTATCAGAAAGTGAAATGAAGAAAACAATCCCATTTACAATTGCATCAAAAATAATAAAATATTTAGGAATAAATTTAACCAAGGAAGTGAGAGACCTATACTCTGAAAACTATAAGACATGAAAAAGAAATTGAAGAAGATACAAATAAATGCAAAGATATCCTGTGCCCATGGACTAGAAAATTTCATATTGTTGAAGTGTCCATACCAACCAAAGAGATGTAAAGATTAAATGCAATCTCTGTTATAATTTCAATGGTGTTTTCACAGAAATATAAAAATCTATCCTTAAATTTGTGTAAAACCACAAAAGACCCCAAATAGCCAAAGCAATCTTGACAAACAAAGCTGGAGGCATCACATCTCCTTATTTCAAACAATATTACAAAGCTACTATAATCAAAACAGTATGGTATTGGCCTAAAAACAGATACACAGATCAAAGGAACAGAATAGATAATCCAGAAATAAACTCATGTATTTGTGGCCAATTCTGACAAAGAGCCATGTATATATAATAGGGAAAGGATAGTCTCCTCAATAAATGATGGTAGGAAAACTGGATATGCACATGCAAAAGAATGAAACTAGAGCTCTATCTCTCACCATACACAAAAAGTAACCCCCAATAGATTACATATATAAGTTTAAGACCTGAAACTATAAAACTTCTAAAAGAAAACACAGTAGGTAAGCTCCTTGAAATAGTCTTGGCATGATTTTCAGGATTTGATACCAAAAGTAAAAGCAACAAAAGCAAAAATAATCAAGAGGGAATGTATCAAACTAAAAAGTTCTTCCAGAGCAAAGGGAGCTATGACCAAAATTAAAAGGCAACCTACCAAATGGGAGAAAATATTTGCAAACCATTTATCTGTTAAAGGGTTAACATCCAAAAATATAAAGAACTCACACAACTCAAAAGCAAAAACAAACAAACAAAATAATATGATTAAAATATGGGCAGAGAAACTGAACAGACATTTTTTTCAAAGAAGATACACAAATCAACAGGTACATAAAAAGGTGACCAAAATCATTAATCATCAGGGTATTGCAAATCAAAACCATACTGAGTTATCACCTCACACCTGTTAGTGTGGATATTATCAGAAAGACAAGAAGTAACATCTATTGGTGAGGATGTAGAGGAAAGTATGTATGTAGAGGATGTAGAGTGTACTATTGATGGAAATGTAAATTAGTGCAGCTAATATGGAAGTTCTTCAAAAAAATAAATATAGAACCACTATATGATCCAGCAATTCCACTTCTGGGATATATTAAAAAGAAATAAAAATAGTATCTTGAAAAGGTATCTGCACCCGTACATTTTTTGTAGTATTATTCACAATAGCTAAGGTATGTAAACAGCTTAGGTGTCCATCAGCAGATAAATGAAAAAAGAAGACATGAGACACACACACACACATGCACACATGCACAGTGGAATAGTATTAAAGCTCAAAAAAGAAGGAAATCCTGCCACTTGTGACAATATAGATCTTAAGGGTATTATGCTAAGAGAAATAAGCCAGACAAAAAAAAAATACTTATAGCATCACTTTATATGTGAAATCTTAAAAAAATCCAAACTCACAGAAACAGAGAATAGAGAAGTAATAAAAAAAATGCATTTTTTTTTCGAGACACTATAATTCCCAATCACAACCTTTCTTCTTAGCCTCAGAGGTAACTGATTCAACATCATACAGAGAAATGACCCAAAGGGGATGAATGTTTCCCATAGGTACAAATTTGTTCAGGAAGATGCTGCCTTCCAGAGTGGCAGTGAGTTTGCAACATTCTGAAATAAACCTGCCACTAGATGAAACGCTTTTGAATAGTAGGTGTTTTTTGTTTTCATGCTAATTACCATTTGGCCTTCACGAAGAACAAATAATTTAGATATGAAACAGGAGTCAACTGTGAAGCGATGAAAATGTTTGTTTTTAGGCAAAACTGCTATACATATGAATATTATATATTAGCCTTTATATATACACATATATATTAAGAAAATTCAAGGAAATGCGTTTTATGATTCTATTAACTATCATGATTACTACACAGTAGCAAGATGAAACAAAAGGGAAAAAAATTACTGAGCTTTGAAGGAGGGGAAAAAAAAGTACTTTCTCATATTTTGAACTGTATGGTACGAGGTTGAACCTGATGAAATCCTTGTGGTATATTAAATAGCACATGCTTGTTAAGAGGATTCTTTAATGCCAGGGTGAATCTTACCTCTGCTGAATAATAATGTATTGTTCCTATATCTAAATCTTGAGTCATTTCAGTTTTAACAGAAGAATCACTATTCTGATAAATGTTTGATTTTTGTCAAATTTTATTTTACTACCATTTTGATATCTTAAGTTGATGCTAAAATTTTTACAAGTCTATTCCTATAGAGAGTAAAAAGAAAGCAGAAAGTGATTTTATGTTCTCATGAAAGGAAACTATATAGGGCAGGATTTATATGGTATGAATATTTTGTTTAGATATCTTTATGTAAGTTTCCCTCATCTGCAAAAAGAAATTACTTATCTCCAATGCTGGTAGTGAAAGTTATATTAAATGAAACAATGTATTTGGAAGGTCTTTGTACATTGTAAGTGGTTAAAGAATGGTAGCTATTATATTTGAAATAATGTATTGAGAGGGCATTCCAGACTACTAAGTACTATGCAAATATAAATTACACAAAACTGTTTATTGCATTGCTGAATTACTGATTATGTGAGATATACTAGGAAGAGAAATTTGGCAATAAAAGAAAGTCTCAAAACTTATCCAAGAGAATTTGCATATAAAACTATAGAAATGACTATTTTATACTGTTTTTCCCCTACAAAAACAAAAACAAAAGACAGCAAATAAATTGTAGTCCCATCGCTTGTTTTTATAGCCAGCACTGTTGTAAAACTTTTGTTCAGTCAGAAGAAAGTCTCTATTTTTAAAATAAGTCTGTTAATAGCTTACCTTACTTGACTTGCATTCATTGTTAATATTCCATAGAAGAAAACACACAGGCCAACAAAGGCTGCAGGAATCAGCATTCCGGTATACCACCCCAGCCAGGCAAAGTATAGCCCGATCTTCTCACCAAAGTATAGCCTGCATGAGAAAGCAAAGCCTTAGCTTAAGGCAACATAAGTGACACTATACAGTATTGATGTCACAACTAGTCAGAATTTCAGATGGACAATTGAGGCTGCTGGCTTAGTTCCTCCTCAGCTCCATCCAAGGTGTCATAACATCCCTTCTTGTGAATGAATCCAATAATGGTGATACTGTTTGTCTTTAAACACTGTCAATATAGGGGCAATAATTTTATGAAATGTGTTTGTTTCTGTGTCAAACTTCTTAACATGGTGCATACAGTTTTTTTATAAGCCCGTTCTTGCTCTTCTCTACCCTCCTAATAGAATCCCTTCTTGTTTTCCACACACAGAGCTGTGCTAAACCATATCACCTTGGCGTAAATTAGAAAAAAAAAATCTCCCTTCTAGGTATCTGCTTGATTCGATTTCAGTCTCCATCTGCACCCTTGGCCAGACTCCTTTATGCCAGACAGAATCAGCACAACTATGTCACACATCTCCCTCAGTCAAGTTCAAGTCCGCAGTTCCTGGGGCACATGATTCTCTCCTTGGTCAGTGCTGTTCCCTCACTTTGGAATATCCCATTTCAAGCCGTACCCCTGATCGGTTTGTACTCATCCTTTCCTTTTTTTTTTTTTCATTTTTTCACATTCCTCTCCCATCTTTCCAAAATGTAGGGTAATTTTTGGTTACCTGAAACTAACACAATATTGTAAATAACTATACTCCTATCCTTTGTATCAGGTCTCCCAGGAAGCCTTTCATGATGTCCACTTCAAACCTGGGTTAGATGCCCCAGCTCTTGCTGCCACACTGCCTTCCCCCACGTTTCACGGTCCCAAAGTTATAAACCTTTATGATCATTACCACCCATCACTCCCCTGCTCCTCTCCCTCCCGTTAAGACTGCAAGCTGGTTGAAAGTGGACCTGTGTCTTGTTTCACTAGCACCCACACAGGAAGTATTTTCACTGAATGAAGCAAAGGGAGTAAGTGTAATTTATTTCCCTTCAGCTGATTAACATAATTTATGTGGAAATAGCAGATGAATAAGGTAGATCTAGTGATTATTCTGTTGCTCCTTCTTCCACCAAATCTACCACCAATATTAACTGTTACACAGTTTCTAAAGCTCTGGTAAGAAATAATAATTTCTTGAATTCACTTCTGGTGTTTCATCTCCATCTTCCAAAAATGATGACTTAAACACAGTTTTGTCGCAGCACTAGTTTAAAGATTGGTGTTTTACAGTTTATCTGAGAATATTGCTGTGGGCAAAAATTCTTGTTGGGAAGAAGGTTATCTTGTTATTTTATCTTCAGCAAGACTTCCCTGAAAATCATTCTCTTCCTTTTCCATTCTCTCCAACTAAAATCTGTGCATATTCTTCCAGATATAGACATAGAGTCGTTCTCCATTAAGCATCATTTATCTAATTTTTTTTGTTTTTTTTCATTTCTCCTAGGAGACATAGATCAATAGTCTATTCATCTCTTATACAATGATAATGTTCTACTTTGAGATGAAAGCTTATTGTGTTAACAGTAATATTGTAATAAAGCCTTTTGTTCCTTTAAACAAGTGTTCTCTGTGGGGCAGAATAGGGTTTGGGGTGCATATTACTAACATAACGGGATATCTTTAAAGTGATGATTATAGAGGACTGCACAGACCGACTCCCTTACACAGGCAGTGTTATACCAAGGTTTTTGATTAAACATTGTTGAAGGTTAAGAGGAGTAACAGTATATTTGACAGGAGTATAATTACCTAAGTTACAGCAGCTTTCAGATCTGTTTCGTGAGGAGAAGCTAGTTCTAGGCCAAGACGGCTGATGAAAATGTTCTTAACCAAGAACATGGGTAGTCACAATTTTTCAGTCTCTCTGCGTATTCTTTAAAACCGTGATAGGGCAAGGAAGAACAGGGGTTGCTACTGCTGTTCCTCCCACTTCACCCAGAGTCACTCTCTTGATATCTGTTTCATATACTGGGATGTTACATGACATTTCATTTGATGATAGGGTTCTGCTGCTGAAATAACTTCTATCATCAGATAAACAAACGTGAAATTGAACTTCTTCAGAAAGGATTATTTTATTTAGTCTTTAAATTTAAATCCCTTAGATGACTATTGTAAAACATTAAAAAAAAAAATGCCACACAGCTCTATTTCGTTAAGCAGGTGCTGTAGTTGACAATTTTTAAAATGTATTCTTTCCATATTCAAATATTTTCCATGGAAAAATAAACTGAAATGAAGATAAGCTTTGGCTACTAAATTTGACTTCATTGTTAAAATAAAAACAAAATACCAATGCATGTCCAGAAATGGTTATTTATAAAAAAGAAAATGAATTGGCAGCCCCTCACTTTTCATCCACTGTTAATGAATTGCCTTTTTCACATGAGAGAATACAGGCCTTGCCTGTGGGTCTCCATCACCCATGACCCAAATATATTAAACACTTCCAATTCCCGGACACTCTCTTTCTCTCACTACAGATAGAAAGCCACACAATAAGAGATCTATGTCCTTAAAAGTGTGTAGAACAACTTAATTCCAAGTAATTAAAAAGGCACGATTTTAAGGCCATCTTCCTGCTCACTGTATAAAATGTGGCCTTGTACAAAACTCATGCACGAGATTGTACAGTTTAATACGCTGTCTGCCTCGTCCCCATCTCGAGTTTGGTAATAAGCAAGTTCCCTGAGAGCAGGAACCTGCTGAAATGCTATCTCTACTCTTTTATGGCCTTCCCTTCATCACATCTCCCTCCTCTCAGCTACTGGAACACAAAATACATAATTTTTGTAAGCAAAATTTCCCTCCTATGTCAACATCCAAAGAATTCTTAATAGCAGCTGAATCACCGTATTTATTGAAAATAAGGCTGCTTGCTGAAATTACCTGAGGCAGCAATAGCAATGTGCCCTATAGACAGGAGAACTGTTGACATTGAAATGCTTGCTTGAAAACCTCAACTTCAATTCCTAATAAATATGGTTTTATGAACTGACACATCTCACTGTGTTCATATAGCTCTGAAATAATAATTCTTTCACTTGCATAAACACAAATCAGATCATTTGTTGTGACTGACTGAATTTGAATCAAAGCATCTTGATTTTGGATATACCCACGTACTTAATGCTTGAAATAAAACTGGTTTGGTGTTGGGTACAATGCTTTGTGCGTCTGGATCCACGTTCTACCCTTTCCCTTCCTGCTCAATGTCCAGGAGGCTCAGCTCTATGGACTGTACCATCTATGCTCCTTCCTTCCTCTGGCTTCCTGATGGGCTCATTGGTCAACAGTACCAGCAGAAGATCAGAGGGAAGGATAAAGAGATGCTGGGGTATTTTTTTTATTACCCTGACTTTCTCCTGCTTTGATTATAGCTCTTAACTGGTTCTGCCAACTGCTCTCTCCCCTGTCCCTCCAAGCCCAGGTGTGATAACAGCACCCAGCTTTTGCTGGTCCTTGGGAGCTTCATCAGCGTCTATTTCCCCCTCCCCCGATCCTATTTATACTTCTGCATATTAAATTTCTTTATTAAATTCTCTTCAAATACCCCTTCTATTCTATCAGTTCTATCAGCTTCCTGCTGGGACAATGGCTGATACAGTTATGTGTTATTCTTGATATTTAAATTTCATAAACAGTTCAAAATATCAACATATATAAACTTTTAATATGAATCTTCTTTTTTCTTTTATTCTATAAGTGTTTCTAGTTAACTAGGGACTTAAGTCCTTTTTAATACATAATTCCTGATTTTTAAAAATAAGAACAAATTGTCCTCCATCCAAATAAAATAAATCATGAATGTAACTGTATTTCAAGACCAATCCAGTTGAGAGCCATTACTTGCTAGAATATACTTCCTGGAATAGAACAGACACTCCACAAATCTTTGTTGAAAGATAAGTACGTGCACAGATGCTGTGTTGGCCATTTCCCTCTCTGCTCTCAGATCTGTGTTCTGCCTTTCCCTGTTTTGACTTATTTTCACTGAGAAGTAGATTATACAGACAGTCTTGCAAATTGCTCCTAGTGAAGTTGCACCAGGAGGTACTGGACGACTCAGATGGAAGGAAGGGAGAAGCCAGTTATCTTTTCTCCTCTCCTGGCCGTCCTCAGGGCTGTCTCCAGAGCAGCCGCACCTTACTGTGGCTCCATAAATCTCCGTGGTCTCCTCTCAACACTTCACTTCTCTGCAGACAGTCCTGGTCACGGATGGCACAGCTCCTACCCAATGGCCCAGGTATGAGGCTCTGAAATAAACTTTATTCCATTTTCTCTCCAGCTTTAAGGTTGTTAGCAATTTTCTGCTGCTGTTACTCTCTGGTTGCCTCACTATTCCTGTTTGATTTCTCAGCTTTCCCATTACCTGTGTTAGTAATTCCCTAAATTACTTTCCTTGTAATGGAAAGGCCTGTAGTGTCTTCCTTTTTCATGATTACACCCTGATGGATACAGATGATCTGGTGAGTAAATACAAGGATTCCAAATCTAGGAAAATGACAACAGAATGGTACAATATGTCCTCCATTATCAATCCATCTACAGTACCTGATTAAATCCAGGGGCTGGTGCTTGTACCACATTCCCCAGCGTGCCCAGCGCTCATATAATAGATGTCTGTTATTCTGAGGGCCATGGGTTTTGATGGGCTGACTACTCTTGTAGGCTCCCTAAAACAAATAAAATAAGATGAATTGATATCTGTTCTTTTAGTGTAATTTGAACTAACAGGAATTGCTTTTGCTTTTTTTCCTTACAGAATAATTTAACACCTTATTGAAAGCTTTAGAAATTGTAAACATAAGCCCATCACTAGAGTGATGTTGTAGATGACTTTATATATCTATCTTTCATTGAAAATATTCTGATAGCTCCTTAAAAATTCTTTCTTAAATTCCTTTTTTTAAACCAATGAGGACTCTTTCACTTAAGGTAAACTAGACTTTAGTTTTCACTGTTTGGGACCTAAGTTCTTTTAAATAAACAGAGTATCTTCATCATCAATGAGATACATTAGATACATCATTGTAATCTTTTGTTCAGACATTGCGAGTTAATTCTGCTTTTGAGAAGCAATCCAGTTCCAGAAAAATATTTATTTCATTTATAGAAGCTAAGAAAGAGAGTATATAAGCATTCAAAAAATGTAAGAGGCCTAAGTCACCAGTGTTAGTCATGTTTTTAAACTTTAGAATCCACAAAACTTACCTCAGACAAGATATTCTAAAAATTGAATTATTTTTCAAATTCTTTATATCCCCCTTCAAAAATCTGTCATATGGGCTGTAATTTCAGGAACATAGACTATATATGCCTTTTAGAGAAAATTAGTCCGAGGGCTGAACTACTCTTCTTTTATAATTTCAAAAAAAAGGGTAATAAATATAGTGACTTTACTTTCTGAATCCAAACTTAGGACACAGGATTTTTCACAAAGACCCTCTCCTTAATCCAGGGTGTGATTCTACTTTCATGAAATTGTTGATAAGAATTTAAAACAAGTGGAGCTATGCCTCAGTTACCTCACCTAGATGATGGGGATGAGAATAAATATGAATGACACCCAATAGAGAGGTGTCTTGTGAGGGCCCACTTGGATAATCGCTATAAAGTAGCAGGCACATTAGAGGTACAAAATGAATGTTAATTAATTTTAGGCATTTGCTATACTGTGGCCATTGAATAGGGAAAAACTATCATTTGAATGGTCCCAGGCAACCAGGGCTGAGAGTTCCTATCAAGAAATATGACACTTTGAATTTGGTCTGCGGTGCCTCAAGGCTGAAATAAAGAGACACATACGGCTTTTGGCTCTGGCTTTCTAACAAGATAGAAAAGTTAATTAGGTAAGGGTGGAAGCACAGTTAAAATGCAGTTGCAGGGTTTTCTTCCCTAACAGATCCCAAGGTGTTTAAACCCTGAAGATTAGAAGCTAAGGAGATGGAATTAAAGATCAAGACTCTAAGACATCCACTTGAGAAGAGTTTGTTTGCTTGTGACATTGGACTGACTGTTAAGGTCGCCTGCTCTGAGACTGGGTAGGTAAAGGAGGGTGAATCAATATTTCAGGTTTCTTTCAATTATTCCTGATAATTCTTCTAAAATATCACTTTATGCCTTTCCTTCCCAGCCTCAGTGGTCAGAAAAAGGCATTTCCTGGATTTTAGGTAATAAGCTTTAGAATTCCCTAGTACATCAATGTTCTAACTGCTCAAAAACCTCAATCAAGCATAATGTTCTGGGTTGACAATGACATGAGGTGGGTTATAAGAGAAAACTGACCAAAGTGATGATTCCAGCCCACCCACGAATTGTCATTCCTGTTCAGAGGACCAGGTACCCTCAGTGATCCCCGCCATCTCCATGATCCATCCCCTCCTCCAACCAAAACACTTTTCTTGTCTCCACTATTCATAACTGACAGGATTATCAATTCTATCAATATGTTAGGCAAACTCCCTCACAAATATTCCTCTTCTTCCCTTTCTTTTTTCCTTATCATGCCAATTTCCCCTGGAAATGTCTCTTTTTCCCCTCAAACCACTGTCCCATTTGTAAACAAAGTAAACCTCAACCATGGGTAGAAAAAATGAGACTGAGACTAGTGATACCCCTGCATCAAGGAAGAAGGACACAAACTGTGTGTCCTTAATCAAATTACAGTCAGAGCCATTGACGCCACTGTCCCCTAAGTAAGCCTTGTGTTTCTCTCAAGTAGTATCTTTTAAAATCAACAGGAAATTCTTAAGTCCATTTTATTGACTTGCTGTTTCATTTCTGTTACCTGCATTTCAATAATATTGTTTCCTAGTTGTTTAGTGTTATGTGTCCCATATATTAGTATTTCTACCAAGTAACAAGAATATATGGGAAAATGCCTATTTACAACCTATTGCTAATGGGTTACAAATTTCGCACAAGAAGCTGTCAAGTAAACTGTCAGAACACAGACTACCTATGTAGACAAAATTATTTAGGGAAGAAATCAAACCTTCCTGTGCTACAGAAGCTCTCACAGGAACTTCGCCACTCCAAACACCTACCACTTACTAAGTCGTATTTGACTTGGTGTTTAATTTCTCTGAGCGCTGTTTCTGCATCTCTACAATGGAAAAATACCTCCCCTCCAAGGTTACTGTCAGATTAAAGGGAAAATCCATGCACTTGTTGCATGAAAACTCTAACATAGTATCCGTTATCATTATTTCTATTTCTAATATAAGGAAAACTATGATGCAAGTAAGCATTGGAATCTGGCTTCCTGAGCTCAAAACTGTGCTTTTATACTTGACCTTTCTGTGCCTCAATGATCTACCTATGTAAAACAGAGTTAATATTAATGTCTATCTCAAAGGGTTGTTGCAAAAATTAAATGAGATAGCCCACTTAAAACCTTTAGTTCAGTGCCAAATAGGAAGTGCTCAATACATTTTATATTTTATGAGTTATATTAGACTGTGAATTCCTCAGGTATTGGGATTATGTCCCACGAGTCCTCGGCCTTTTTATAAATAGAAGAGTAATGGACTTTGAAAATGCACTCATTAAACCTCTAAAGACCCTGTTCTTAATTTAAAATGCACAATTGCCTTAAAAAATGTAGTGTGTGTGTGTTGGGGGAGGGTGTCTAAAACTGATTCAAATGTCATTCATGACACAGCAGACAGAAGCCACCACAGCATGACCTACTTAAAACTAGAAGAGAGGTAATAACCTAGCAGAAAATCAAGTCAATAGGGGGTATAGGTTTTTGGTGTGGGTTTGTCTTCGATTTTCAGGTACCCAAAAGTATCTGGCACAGGCCAGAACCTGTCCTGTTTAGGAGCTGGTTTAAATCCCAAATTGGGTCAAGCACGGAGCTCTGTTGGAGCAGAAGGCTATCTCTGTATAGAGCAGTGTGCAGCCATAGATTAAAGTGGAGTCTCAGAAAGGCCCAGGGCCACCCACGGATTGAATTTTCTTGGAAAATGGCATCCAGATTTAAGCAAAAAATAAAATAAAATAAAATAAAATAAAATAAAATAAAATAAAATAAAATAAAATAAAATAAAATAAATCAAGCACTGATCAGAAGAAACATTTTTAATGGAAATTATATTTCAAAATTACCTCATGCGGGGGGAAAGCTGCTATATATGAGCCATTGTTTATAAGTTTACAGATACCTGGAAAGAGAAGAATAGTTCCTGGGTTAGTTTAATTGAAGACTTCCCTCTGAAGCAATATACATACATACACTTGGAACAATAAATTATTTTGAAAACAAAATAACCCAAATGACTTCCACAGCCACATCACCTAAGAGGACAGTGAGGCTGTGAAAGAGACTGATCTTGAGTCTAATAATTATGTCCTTATAACATTAATCTATGGAGGTTTGCAAGGTTCCAACATATGGCACTTTCCCATATCATGAAATACGGGCATTTTAATACTCATTTATTTGGGGGCCTATGAGACAGGAACAACTTGTTTCCCCCTCAAAATAACAAAATTTGGTCAAAGAAGCAGAGGAATTCCTCACCCCTAAAATGTCTCAAAAAGGTATCAGTACTGAGAAATCTTTAATTCTTTAATGTTGATCCAAAGAGACATAAATATGGGACATTTCTTAAAATCTTCATTTCAGTGAGAGTGTAGTGACATGGACACTCTTATAGTCCTGGTGAGATTAGATATTGGGAAAACTCTTCTAGAGAGCAAGTTTTGTGCAATATTATTCATTCTAGTAAAGAATTAAAAATAACTGTACATCCAAAATTGGGGAATTGTTTCATTATTTACGGTATAGTCAATTTTATCAGGTGCTTGGGAAATGAGTGTGATTTGATGACCGTTTATAATAGGATTTTGTACAGCTATTTAAAATGTGTTCAGATATACTAATGGGCTTGAGAAAATACTCATAGTAGTAATATAAAAATGATGGAAAGTTGTAAACACTGCATGGTTCTAATTATGATATATATGATATACTTGTGAATGAAAAATACTGCAAATCATATCAGTAAACAATGAATGCTGAAGCCATCAAGTCATCAGTGGCTGCTCCCCCACCCCCACCCCCAGTGAAGACAAGCCTGCAGACCAGCCTCTGCAGCCACTCACAATGGTGCAATCTGAGGGCACTCAGAATAAGAAAGGGCAGGATACTGGCCCTAGATAGCTAAGTGCCGGTCAAAGAAATGAATTCAATGAGCCTAAATGTTTGCTTCCTTCCATGCACAGAAAAGCACTGAATTCTTTAATTTGAGATGCCTGGTTTTCTTTGTTAACAAGTAATCTTTTAACGTTCCAACTACCTGGTCTTTGTTGTAAAGTATCCTAGCTCCTCCCCTACCTCTTTGGAGCAGTCCCTCCAAGCGATCTGAGAGGCTGTCATCCCCGGCTCAAGGGGTTCGAGTCCTCAGAAGTGTCCGCCAAATAAAACATAATTCTCAACTTTTAGGTTGTGCATTTATTTCAGTCGACATATGTGATATATGTATCACATATATCATGTATATATACAGTATTAATTTTAACAGTGACAATTGAACGTAGGGATTTTTAATTTTTTTTTTCCTCTTTTGTGTGTGCTGCAGGTTCCACAAAAGGCATGGTATCTTTACAATCACTTAAATGTCAATTTCATTTTGAAAAACTACATAAGCACATAGTGCTATCATTTACATACATTATTAGTTTACATTCTGGACTTCTCTATTTTTATTTCTTGTTTAGAAAACTTCTGATTAAGTATCAAAGTTTTATAAAGATTTAGTGTTTAAATTATTTTGACTGTTCAAGAATAAATGAATTATTAATCAGAAGAGAACCAAAGTCTGAACATTCCTCTTTAAAAAAATGAATGACTGAAAACACAGTTCCTTTTACTAATATGGCATTCTGTGAAGGAAAAGCCGGGCTGGTCTAACAAGATAACACACAAGTCTAGGAATGTGAAGGAGAGGCTGGGCTGGGCTAACAAGATAACTCACAAGTCTAAGTATTGGATACTGATCTGAGTTCTGCTGGACTAACTTGTAAATCTAGGTTAATTAGTGTTGTTTTGCTGTTCATGTTTTTTGGTAGCCAGCTGGGTTTTCAAAGATACGTTATTTGGCTTTGGAATGTTGGTTTGCTGCCTCCCCACCTCCACTTTTGTGATGATAATGCTGCTAAAGCCGTTCCATGCCTATCGGCCAAATACCCCAAGCTTGTACTTTACCCTATAAAACCTCACGTGCACGTCTTGGAGGTGCTCAGAGCTTCGGAGCAGAAGCCCCTCTGAGCCCGCCGGCGTAATACATCTGAGTACTCCAACCCTCCGAGTGGTGCTTGTTTCTTGACTGGCCTGTCGTTTCCGTAACAATTCTATTTTAAAGCAAATCAGTGGATATTGGTCTAAATTTCCACTGGCTATCACCTTTTTTTTTTTAAAGGATTTTAGGACATGAGTGACATTTTATCTCTTCTGTCATCTTGTATTCTTCACCCTAACAAAAGGCAAGCTCCTTTGTTACCCATTGTTATCTGCTCTGCTCTGTGTAAACTTTGCAACTATACGTAATTTTCCTACGTGAAACTTTTTCAGTTTTCATTTGCATCTGACACGGAGCAGCATACTGCTAAACATTAAAACAACATAGACATTTAGAAAGTTAAAATTATCTCTTAACTTCACCTTCCAGAAATAGTCTCTAAAAAGTTTCATATATATTCTAGAATTTTTTTTTCCTTTTCATTTGTGTATGCTTATGAAATGGGATTGGCTATATTAGTTAGTTTTGTAACTTATTTTTTTTCTACTTAATAATGCATTATGGTATCTTTCAAAATCAGTAAGTAGAGAACTAATACTAATTTTCAATCTCTATGAGTAAAGGGTCCATGTCATATACTTTCTATAATATGTAGTGTATAATAGATGCTCAATAAATTTGAATTAAGAGTGAATAAAACCATGTAATGTTTAATGGATGCATTATGTGGATATAACATAACTTATTTGTCAGTTCCTAATGATGGATAGTTAAAGTATCTCCAGTATTACTCTCTTTTATTCTTTGCTTACAAAGCTACAGTGAACAAATTTCTCCATATATTGTTATTCAAATGTCTGATTATTCCTTTGGGATAAATTTCAAGAAATAAAATTTGTTCCAAAGTTTTCAGACATTTCATATTTTGATACTGTTGACTGAAATAAATGCACAGCCTAAAAGTTAAGAGTTGTTTTATTTGGCAAGAGGACTCGAGCCGGGATGACAGCCTCTCAGATGGCTCTGAGGGACTGCTCCGAAGAGGTAGGGGAGGAGCTAGGATATGTAGGAGCTTTACAACAAAGACCAGGTATTTGGAACAATAAAATATTGCTTGTTATCTAAAGAAAACCAGGCATCTTAAGTTAAAGAATTTAGTGCTTTTCTATGTATGGGAGGAAGCAAACATTTGGGCTCACTGAATTCATTCCTTTGACCAGCACCTATCTATCTAGGGCCGGTATCCTGTCCTTTCTTATTCTGAGTCCACTCAGAGTGCACCACTGTGAGTGGTTGCAGAAGCTGGGCTGCAGGCCTGTCCTCACTGGGGGGTGGCGGCAGCCGCTGATGACTTGGTTTCAGCATTCTTTGTTTACTGATATGGTTGCAGTATTTTCATTCACATTGCGGTATTTTCATTCACAATACATATGGTCAAATGCCCTTGAAAAAAGGTTTTTGTGTGTGTGTTTTATTATCTTTTTATCAAAAAGGTGAAAAATAGAATGTTTACAGTTTGTTCAATGCATTATATCTTCACATGTAACACATGAAGGCAAAGCTTCAGTTGTTAAAAAATATTTCTGAGTATACTTAGTAAATTCCACTTTGTGTCTTTAATTAGTGCTCTTACCCACTTTTGATATTCCATTTTCATATTTGGTGTGCTGCAGCATGTGGTAGACGATCCTGCTTCGAGTCGCATTGCTGAAGAAGGTGTCTTTGTTGTTTATTATGAAGCTGGTGAGATAAGGGGATCGGATTTAATACTCAGCGCAGACCACAGAGTCCAGCAACAGTTACAAGTTCCTGGGTCGTCATCTACGTGTTTTCTCCATTCAAACGAATGCATGTGAAGTACAGCCAATCAGAAGAGAAACTATCATCTTAAAAAAAATCACTTGGCAGAGAAAAAAGTACACACATAAATAATACAAGGCATTATCAAATATTCATTTCAGTATCTTTCAGCTTTTAAGGGAGTCTAGATGTCCGCCTGCTTGTTGTTTAGCATGGAACAAGGAGAGAACAGATTTCCCATTGGCTCCCATAAATCCTGTACTACCTTAAGTAATATGGTTCCAAATAGAACACGTTAAAAATTGATGTCATCCCCTCATACTGCACTTTCCGAGCTAGCTTATCTCGTTTTCAGTACTTTAGGGATCAGCGATGTTTCTCCCTTCCCCTTCACGTTCTATACTGTCTCCATGTAGAAAGAGTTGCAAGGAGTAAACATGAGAGCCAGTGACAGAAAAAGCAAAAGGATGATTTCAAGAAGTGGTGGGAAAAAAGGAGATGGGAACTCACTGGTGAATCCGTGCGCGGCTGAAGGGGCCGGTATAGCAGTCTGACTCCTCCAGGTCTGGGAAAGCTGACTTGTCCAAAACCATTGGGTTTTGGGACATCCATTTTTTGATTCTTCTAAAATACTTCTGCACCCTGGAACAAAGTCATATTTTACAATTGAATTAGGTTGCTTTCCAGGGCCATGCCTACTTTCCGCCACCGTTCTTAAAAAGAGTTCCCAAAAGACATACACCCACACTCACACCCACACAACATGCATTACTCCTGTTCGCAAGCAGAAGACATAAATTCTGAAATAAACCAAATCCTGCATTTACTTAAACTCTTTCAGGGCAACTAGGTTATCCTTGTAAGAGAAATTTGGTGGAAAATGTTAAAAAAAAAAATCATCATACACAAAGATGGGGTAGGAAAGAGCATAAAAAAATAAAACTAGCAAGATATATTAAAGTTGTGTGTGTATATATGTTTATCTGTGTGTCTATATATGTGTAGCTACAGACCGCTTAAAAAAAGTCTACAGCAATGTGGCTTCTCAAAACTGGAGATGGAAAAGAAAGAAAAGGCTACAACACACTAATTTAGCAGCACTGGGAGCCACGGGGGCTGATGGAAACAGCTAGGGTTTTGCGGTCAAGAAAAATTGGATTCAAAGGCAGCTCTGCCTTATAGTAGCTGTGGGAACTTGTACAAGTTATTTAATTTCTTGCCTAGGTTTCCTCACTCATACAATAAAAATAATAATAGTGACCTTGCTGGAGAATTGTGAGTTGCTGCTTTACTTTAAACCTGATTATTAACAATAAGGCAAGTTCCCTTGGCAGTACCTTAAAGACTTTAATGGGCAGATAAATCACTTGAAGACCCTGTTAAAATGCAGATGTTAATTCAGTTGACCTCCTGTGGGGTCTGGGATTCTGCATTTCTAATTAGTTCCTGGGGAGGGGGTGGGCTGATGGCGCTTTGACTGATGGATTTAGCATAGACACTGGATAAATAAATATTAGAACACTGTTTCAGAAAATCTCACATCAGGATACTTTGGCCTCAGCTTTAGAGTACAGTCATCACCCTGTTCTATGGGTATATATACTGACTTGAATCATTTTTTTTTCCAAAAGACAAAAAAGAAAACAAAAGAGATACTGACTCCAGAGATTGATTCTGAAAATTAAATTCTGAGCTGCTATAAAAACAGCTGTGTTTACTTTAAAAATGTGTTATATCTATATACTATTTATGAGGTTCTATCTTTGGCAATTTTTGGTTCCTTCTGCAATAGAGAAGTCAAAGTAGCAGGACAGAATACTTTCCTAGACAAGTACAATGTATCTTAATATTTCTTTGGCCAACTCTGCTTCAACTTTAAAAAACTAATTCAGTACCCCAATGTGCAGGCAGCGATTGTACCTTAGAGATCATTTTAGTCAAGTCTATTCACGGTAAAATTACTACGTATAATTTGAAATAAGCATCGAGTCTTAATGTAAAGTTTAGCATGTGAGAAGAGTTTTGACCTTTTCTTTGCCAAGTAAGGTTATCATTTTGGTGCCACGTCATTTTTGGTTTTAGAGGGTCCAGAGTGTTTCTTTCTAGCCTAAAATAATAAATGAACATTATCTGAAGTGTTCATTTTGCTTCCTCTTATTACAAAGAAAGACTCTGAAATCACAGAATATCAGCATATTCCAGCAACTAGTGCATAGTCTGTAAAAACACTGAATGGATTAGATAGCAATTCTCAAGCTGTTCAAATTTAGCCTAGTGAAGAGAAAAATGGGGTAGGAGTTGGAAGATGAATTTGTGGGTCATTGAAATTGAACCAAACATTTCTGATCTTTGAGCTTTAGGTTCCTCACATGTAAAGAGAGGAAGTAATTCTACCTGCCCTACTTCATTAGGTGGTGAGGAGGAGCCAACAAAAGCTGGCATCTGATGGCATTTAGAAAATGCTGATGAGGCACAGAACCCACGGGCCTTTTATCTCTGACAAGATTACAAACATACTAGAAATAAATGTGAATTTAAATAAATTAAAGACATGAGATAAAATGATTTTTAAACCATCATTGACCTTTTACAGAAAGATAAACAATTTTATCAGTTTAGACATTTTACACACTCTTAAGAAGGAATGAATGATGTTTAATGATGAAATGTGGTCAGGCTTGTGAGTGAAAAATACTGCAAACCATATCAGTAAACAAAGAATGCTGTAACCATCACGTCATCAGTGGCTACCGCCACTGGCCAGTGAAGACAAGCCTGCAGCCCTACCTCTGCAGCCACTCACAATGGCGTACTCTGAGGGGACTCAGAATAAGAAAGGACAGGATACTGGCCCTAGATAGCTAGGTGCTTGTCAAAGGAATGAATTCAGTGAGCCCAAATGTTTGCTTCCTCCCATACATAGAAAAGCACTAAATTCTTTAACCTCAGATGCCTGTTTTTTCTTTAGATAACAAGTAATCTTTAATGTTCCAACTACCTGGTTTTCGTCGTAAAACTCTTATATATCCTAGCTCCTCCCCTACCTCTTTGGAGCAGTCCCTCAGAGCAATCCGAGAGGCTGTCATCTAATCCTGGCTCGAAGGGGTTTGAGTCCTCAGAAATGTCCGCCAAATAAAACATAACTCTCAACTTTTAGGCTGTGCATTTATTTCAGTGGACAGGCTGAATCTGAATTACAGGATGCAATGATCTAGCTTATTAATTTATTTGATTCTCCTTCAGTTTTCTCATCACTTAAATGAAGGGATATTCTGATAGTTAAATAGGTAATGCCTGATATCACAGTGCCGAGAACAAAGTAAGTACTCGGTAAATGTTTATGATAACAACAAGGAAAAGAAGTGTCACTACTTCTACAACTACCACTACCACCACCATGCCATCAATGGAACCTAACGGATTATCTAACTTCTACCAAACCTTTATCACGTTAGCCATCTTGCAAACTCAAGATTTTAAGGCATACTGTGAGGATGACTTCTAACAGAGCTTTAATTTCCTTTGTCAAAATCAGTGGAAAGGGGACAATTCAACAGAAATTGAAAAGAAATCTGGATTAAAGCATCAACAGAACTTGGTCAGAGCACAAACTCTACCACCCCAGATGCGATAGTTGGGGGATTGAGGTGTGGGGTGGTGAGAAGTAGTGATAATGGAGTCATTTATTTTCCCTGAGCTACAAAAACAGTTACTCTTTGTTCTGCCTTCCCAAAGGGTCATTATGAATATGCTTTGATAACTGAATATGAAGGTGCTTTGTAAACAAATGATAGATAGCAACAATAATAAAACTCCAGGCATTTCCTATCCACCTGCCTGGAGAAATGATAATCTTCAAAAGTTGGATAATTGCCTGTACATATTTATCCCCTAATGTTTACTCATCAAATTATCCATGCACAAAACATCTTTCCCACTTCAAGAAAGGGAAAGTACAAGTGAAATCTAAGGAATCTAAGGGCACATATTTGACTTTTTTTGCCTTTTCCAATTGTCTACAAATTGGGTTTTATAATTTTATAACAATGATGACCACACACACACATACACACAAAACATCATACTTTTCTTTTCCAAACGTCAAGTTTAAAAAAAATCAAAATAACTCATTTCCTTAATTGAAAGTATGGACTCAGGCAAATAACATGATACTCATTTTTTCAGTTTAATGTCATATAATTTTATAAATGCCTTTCCTATTTATCTGTTACTCACCCCATATGCATCCACAAACTCAAAGAACAAAGAATACTACTTGCAATACATAAATTGTAAAGCTGTAGGCTATAGTAAAGTTTAAGACACATTAACAATCATTTGGAATAACTGATAACCTTATTTTCATTTCATAAAATTAAACAGAAAATAATAATAAACACAAAAGGTAATAAAAAACATAAATGACCAATATAGTGGTCATTTTTCTAGTTTACTTTTGTTTGACCAAAATAGAAAAAAAAAAACTTTCTTCCACTATTAAGAATGTTTCTTTAGGATTTAGTATACACATGTTTATCAGGAATTCTAAGCACACATTTAATCTAAAACTAAATTATGACAGTATTACATAGACATTTGTTGCCATTTTAATATACAGGACTTTATCCTTCTTCAAGTCTCTGAAAGGAAGATGTCTGTTTATCAGAAAACCCACTAATCACACAGTGGCAAAATCTCACTAATTTTACAGAGCACATGGAAGCAAATCCAAACATATTTTATCAACACATCCAATATTGAACAGGCATATACAGAGAAAAAAAACATGAAAAATCTGCAGTTGTAAATTTATATATCATAATATTCCAGCAAATTTGGCCTTACCATGCAAAAATAACTTTGGAAATTTGCTATATAGACCAGGAGAACATAGGCACAAGGGAAATGATGAAAACTCATTGTATATCTGAGCATGTTCACCTGACAAACAGAACAACCTGACCTGGCTGAGGGAGGTCATTAATTGTTTAAAGAGTCATTTTGGTACTAATTCCCTTAGCATTCATTCAAATTTCAAGTTTCCCCCCCAATTTACCTTTCTTATCATCTATTCCTACCATACCTAAGTTTAATGTTTAAAAGAGTACAATAGGAGAATATTGTACTCTTTAAAATTCTAGAATTCAAAATTTTCCTATTCTAAAGTTCTAAATTATATTCAGCCATTTCCTTTGGTAGAGGAACTAGATTTATGAAATTCCTTCCTAAAATGGTCAGATATTTATTTACACTATAGAATTTTTTCTAATTTTTGTGTCATTCTGACTTGCGATATCCTGCAGAGTTATTCAATAGGGCCTACTCTACCACATTCACATTCTGTTTTTGTTACTTGATTCTTTTGCAACGAACAGAAAAACAGCCAAGTGTTAGGATCCCTTTGTTTTAGGGTTCATTAAATGGAAGCTCATTTCTTCCAGTGAAACGGGGCCAAGGCAATTCAAGAAGGAAGGTTTCTTCTGTGTCAGGGTTGTGTTTTAATGAATTCCTTTGCCATAGCTACTGTTACCACAATAGGTAAAGGGATGTTGTTTTGAGATAAAGCTCTTGAAAATAAATTTGCTTTCAATACTGGCTATGAGAGAAGCAGCTTCAGCTGGTGGAACAAAAGTAGGTCCACAATACAAAAGATGCTGTATGGCCTTGGTCACCCACTTCATCTCACTCTGGATGCTAGTCTTTCTTTTACCAGCTCATCAAGGAGAGGTTTGGATTAAATGATCCAGAAGGCCTCTGCTGGGTCTACTGTTCAGTGTCTCTAGTGGGTCATCATTTACCCATCAATCCTGGTTTTAAAACTATTTTTAAAATTTAAATCTCCGAAAACACTAACTTTCAATTAAAATCCTTCTTCCCTTTGTTCCATAACATTATATCAAGAAAGGATTGTAGGAACGGCAATGGTAAATTGAAAAAAGAGATAATCGGATTTTAAACATTGTTGAATTTGGTGTTAAGTCATGTTCTAAATCTCCTGAACAAATAAAGTTTTTCTTCCTAAAATTTACGACTGCTGATATCGGTAATCAAATGTATTCTTTTATTTTTTTTCCCCAAATGACAAATTGGTCTTAAACAAATTACACATCACCCACTAACCTGCCCATTGATTTGTTCCTCCGGTCAGTGTAATAGCATTTTTTCCTGAAAAATAATAGAAATTAGCTGAGGAAAGTCATATGAAAAATTATACTGAGCATTTTAATACTACAACTTCTACATGCTAAAGACAGACATGATATAAGCCAGTATAACAGGAACAACTCTGAATTCGCATTGTTTTAATTTCAGAAGCTAAGTTACTAGTAACAAAGACACAGACACTTTCATAAATCAGTAGATGACTTTTGAATATTTGATTTTTAATTCTTTTTTGGGAAGTCTAACTTCTGCTGCGTAATTCATATTAACTAGATCATTTGCTTATATGGTATACGAAGTTATCTAAACATCCATCCACTCATTCATCCATCTATCTAAACAGATACGTAATAAATACTTCTGATTTTGCAAAGAATGGGAAGTTATAACCACTGAAAATTTAGAGGAAAAAAAGAGGGTCTCTACCCTCAAAGAGTTACTTTACAGTTGAGGAGACAAGTGATTGTTATAGTAAAGTGTGATAATGCAGGAAAGCGGAGAGGGCTATGGAAGTACCTAGCAAGGGATCTCAACTGGTTTTTGTAGATGGAGAAGAAAGGAGACAGGGAAGCATTCTCAGAGAATGTGTTATCTGTACTGAATCTTGACGCATTAGTGGGAGTAGTCCTGTGAATAAAACACTTAGGACATGACATTTTAAATAGAGCTAGCAGAGTATGAAATGGTTATGGGAGCAAGACTAAACCTTGTAATATTCAGGGAATGTCGACTAATTTGGTAATTGCTGGAGTATAAATTCCAAGTTGAGGATAATGATAAAAGAGGTGAGGGGATGACGAACAAGGGACAGATGATGAGGGGCCTTACTTCTGATGCTAAAGTTTTTGGGTGAAAAGCTATGGGAAGATATTCAGTGTTTTAAGTAAGTGTGTAGCATTCTGATTCTAGAGAAACTAAATAGTCTAGTGACAGAGGTTAATTCACCTCCTAAAAGATTCTCACTAACCCCACATCTTGGAGCTCAAGAATCTCATTCTCTGCCTTGTACAATGCCTCTTTATCCCCACCCACCAAAACCCATTTCAGAGAATCAGAAAACTCCATGCTGTGATATTTATAAAGCAGGGTTGAGATTTAGTCCTGTGTCATTAACTGCTTAGAACACCTGAAAACCTTCTGAGCTACCGTATTTCATTGCCATCACCAGCCATGTTACTAGAAAATAATTTCTAAGTTGTCCCTTTCGTACTCCAACACTATATTTAAATATGGAGTTTCAAGGGTTGCATGTCTATCACACTTTAAATATCACCCTCTTCATTTTCTCAAACATACATAAGTTTGTGTGCATACATCATTCAATCCCTATTGGACTATAAATCTATCTCTCTGAACCTTCTCTATCTAGGCTGTCTTGCACTATTTACCCCATAATTACATAACATCATTATATAACTGTTCACTGACTATCTTCTACAGGAGATTGGGTTTCTTGAAGGCAGTAGTTTCATTTCATCAACTTTGCTTACTGTATACTTGGTACATTCTTTGGTAAACTGTAAGCATTCTGATGGCTGATGAAAAAAATTAATGAGCTTTTGTTTAATTTACAGTTGCATTTATTTCCTTCAGTGCCTGAGGGCACTTTGAATTTAATAAACACTTACTAAATAAGGTATCTCTTCTAAAAACTATAAATGTAGGGTGAGGCTATAGCTCAGTGGTAGAGTGGTAGAGTGTATGCCTAGTATGCATGAGGTCCTGGGTTCAATCCCCAGTACCTCCATCAAAAAATAAATAAATAAACCTAATTACCCTCCCCCACCAAAAAAACCAACCAAACAAAAAAGAACAGCATAAAAACTATAAATGTAGAAATTGGTTTAAAGTAATTTTCATTATCAAAAAATCTAGGAATGTGATTAAGAGGAGATAAAGGTTATAGTTATAATTTTCAGTTGTGGATATGGTAAGGAATATTATAAAAGCATGAGGCAACATTTGGATAAAATATTATTCTCTATTTTTAGTGCTGTTAGTTTGAAATATTTCTCTTAAACACTTTTTATTTTGAAGTGCTTTGGAAGAAATAAAGAGCAAGTGAAGGAAGAAAGTCATACAAGATGAACACATACTCTTAGATCACTTATACTATAAGAACAAATAAAAATTAAAATAAGAGACTCTATTTTCCCAATTAACTAATTACCAGTCAAATCTAGGGTGAACTATGTGTGACAATTAGTGCTGTCGAGTCTTCTTACTTGAGGACTGTTTATTGTTTATTCTGAGGACATGTCTGTAGTGGGTGTCTGCTTGGCTATATAAAAGGGTGAGATTTCTTTCTGTCTTTGCAATCTCATAGCAAATTGCCTGTGATGCCTGTCCCATTCTGATTTAATGCTTACTCAGTAACAAAAGGGTTCTCTCTACCTTAGTGGAGACATTTTCTAGGTTGGGAATAATTTTGTTTTTAATTATATTTCCCCAAAATATACAAGTGTACCCTTAATCCATGAAGTCAGTAATAACCTGCAATTCTCCTTAGTTCTTCTGCATAAAGGAGCCTCTAGGACCAAATTATTTCCTACTCACAATCTTCATTCCATTATTTGTCAATTGTATATTGTTCATCAACAGAGCTGTCTTTATTTTTCCTGTAATTTTTCACTTGAAAGATTCTTCTATTTCACATCTTGCATTTATCTGCCTACCTACCTACACACCTAGTACAACAACTGCTCAAAATTATGAGTAAATAATTATCTCAATCACTGTTTCCAACCAGTTTTTCACATAGCCAGTGGCTGGCAACATGTGGAGATGTCTGCAGGGCCAAGTGAGAAGGAAAGTCACGTGAGTGGGACTCTGGGTCCCTGCTCCTTGTCAAGAAGAGCTACTGTACCTTTATCTCTTCTACATATTGGGCTCCCTGTATGTTATTAAGTTATTTTATTTTTGAGTGCGGTATCCTTTGCATTAAAAAGTGATCTAAATTTAATCCCAATTGTGATAAAAGATTGTTCTTAGTATTTAAAAAATATTCTCCCCAAATTTGTCACGATTAAAATATTTGTGGGAGCAGGGGTTGGAGGAAAGATGAGAGGTTGACCCTATCTTGGAACTCAATTTAAGGAGCTACAGGATGACTGAGTCATCTTAAAATATGTTTGACCATTTTAATGTGACAGAAGGGTAAGAATAAGTAGGAATCACCTTTGAATCAAAAGGAAAATAATGAAAAGCGGTAATTGGTATTTCTGGACTATAGAAGACATAGGCTATGTCCTCCCTGATAGGATAAAAACTAGAAAATGTGGGCTATTTTAATTCCCTGAACTTTTCTTGGTTGGTTTCAAAACATCAAGTTCAATATGCAGGTCATATTTACTTTGGAAGAAGAATCAAAAAAAAAAAAATAACTGGAAAGTTTAGGTATATAAAGTTCTACACATACAGTATATTCAAGTAGAAAATTTAGATAAAATGTTAAAGATTCATGTTCATGCAATAAGTTAGCAGAAACCTTTTGCAAAAAGGGTTATAAATCTAACAGTATTTTTCTGAATAAATTTTCAATTTTTCTTTGTGGAGTGTAACGTATAGGTTTCAACACTGAATAAGTTATACAGAATAGCTGAGCATAGGCAAATTTTTATGCATCAGTCCTTAAAAAAATCTTGTCCTGAAAAGAGATATGCAAGATTCCTATTTAAGTTCTTTGCTATTCTTGTATATTTTAATTTTCAGACAATATAAATCTATTTAAGACAATATATTTATTCCTAAATGTGTTAAGTGTTGACATTTGGAAACTGAATTAGCAATCATGAAAATACTTTGCCACTAGTTTATGCTTGAAGAGCATTCTCTTTTTATGAGCTGACTGCCATCCCAAATTTCAGTTACCTTATAAATAAATCAGAAGTTAGTTACTAAGGAGTTAGTTAATGTTACATGTATTATTTAAACTGATCTGGAAAAGATGCTGGAACATAAAGTTCTTTTGGAACATTTCTCAAACTGTTTTCCCAAGAACATCATCATATTAAGATTAAAAAAAAGAATCCATCATCAGATAGAAATTAAGGAAAGGCTGCTCTGTTGGAATTTACAAAAAATATATAAGAATTATTAAAATATTAAAATCTCCAAGACAATATTTTTTTTACCAACTATAACAGAATCACTTGGGATGCTTGTAAAAAAAAAACATATATACCCAACCCTATCCCAGACCTAATATACCAGAATCTCTGGGTGTGGGTTCCAGGAACTTGCATTTCTACAGTTTCTCATGTGATTCTGATGCTCTCTGAAGACTGAGAACCATTTCTCTATAAAGTCCTACTGTAAATAAGCTTATTGTTTAATTTAGAAATTCAGAAACATATTTGGCCACAGAATATTTTTCTTTTACATCTTTTGAAACCAGTACTCCTTTGACAATATTTCTGACAAATAAATTTCCTTTGAAAAAAGCTGTATATTTTCTAATTTTTATATTTTAAATCAAAAGAATCCCAGTATCATTTTCCAAAAGTTTCAGTAATGTGGCCATTGGAACCATTATTTTGAAAAAAACATATTATAAGGAAGAAATTTCAGCCACAACATCAATAAAAAGAGATAGTAACTGCACACATTCCATGTTTTTCATATTTTTTTCTTTGGATGTATCAGAACTCCTCTTTCAAATGCAATCTTACTAGAAAATTAAAAAAATGAATGTCATTTATAAAAAGCAAAACCAGTTGACTGAAGAATGGATCTTCTTCAAAACCTCCCCTGGAATGAAAAGACACTATGTCACACAGATTGGAGATCTAATACAAACTGAGGTCACTCACAATCTGTCAAGGTAATTGTTTTTAATGAACTTCTAAGGAAAAGAAACAAATAATTAAATTCGATACATATTTCTTTAAAAATCAAAGTTATGAGAATACTGATTATTCTTTCAATTAGAGGTCCTCAAAATTTATCTGAAAAGTCAAAAGTAAGGGAAGTGAAGGGAAAAAAGGCCAACGTGCTCTAATAGACTTTCAGTTTTTTAAATTAATAAAATCCAACTGAGATGGTAGAAAGAGCTACATGAAATGTATGACATGTAGTTTCAGTTGCCATTGTCTAAGATTTTTTCCCCATAGACTAAAGCAGAAGGAACATATATTTGAAAGTATATTGATAAAGAAAGGAAAAACCACCTTCGAAATAATGAATGTCAAATATCTGGTGTTAAAGCAAACATGATAACTGACACTTTTTCATTTAAAAGAGTATTACTTCAAATTAATGCTGTGTCTTTGCCAGGATCTAAGAATCAAATGATTCCAAATTCCCTCTTTGGATAGCAAAAAAGGAGCCAATCTTTTGGACTCCTGGCAAAAATGTGTTTTGTTTAAAGTCCAGAGGAGGTATGTGGGTAATACGATCCTTTTTTAATGAGATATTTTAACACAATGTTCACTTAACCTGAACAGAACACCTGAACACTGAAACCCACTGAAATGACATGTTTTGTGATAGTCTCTAAGGGTTTCTTCCTTTCAGATCTACAAGGAAATTAGTTTGTGCATAAATGCAACTATAACTCTTCTGAGAAACAGTGGCAGAATCTCAGGAATAGGGAAGGATGAAGGCACATGAAACCAGTTAGACTGGACTTGGAATTTTTTGGCAATTTCTCTCTGATATCAGAAAGTAGGTTATTTCACATGTCACACGTGTTTTGCAATCTTGTTTATATCCTGCGGTCAAATTAGAACTTGTTAAAAACAATTTTGTGAGAATGTAAACGAACACAATAATAGAGACCCACAATCCCACCCATTAGAAGCAATCATTTGTAGCATATTAAATTTTCTTCCGATTTTATTTATTTTATTCAGTTTACATTGTTGGAATCACTTTGTATGAATAAATATATATCCTATATATTTTTATTTAAATTTTATTATTTATTATTTACCTAGCGTCATTAAGAAATTCTTGTACCCATTCATTTTATAAATGAATTATATTCCACTGCAAGGGTATACTTAACTTATTTAAATCCTCTACCACTGAGCATAGAAAATATTTCCATTTTTCACAATTATAAGTAATAATTTGGGGAATGTTTTTACATATTTTTCAATTAGCATCTTAAGATAAAAAGTGAAGGTTATGAAAAGTTTTAAGTCTCACAGAAAATAATTTCAAATTCAGTTTCAGAATATTTTATGAAGTTTGATTCCTACCGTAAGTCAACAGAGGTGATTATTCACCATATCTGTACTAGGTTTGAAGACTGTTACTTGTGCAAGTCTTTGCTAATTTCATAAGTTAAAAAGTAGCTCCCTGTTTTAACTCAGCATGATTTTGTGCAGCATGAATACATACAGACCAAATAAAAAGAAATCGGATAGAAACAAATGGCAAGTATTCTCCCATTATCAGACTGTAATAAGTCACATGTATGTCAAAAGACTTTTAGAAGGAGACACAGGGTCAGCAGCGAGAAATTCCTCAGAAGTCAAGAAATTAGAGCAGCACAGTGGATATTCACCTAGTTGTACTCTCAAGATTAGTTCAGCTGAATGACCTCAACTGAAATCAGTCCTCTGTAGACTTCAAACTAATCACACCACCAATAATACCTCATAGGTCCTTATTTGCTTCTTTCAGGGACCAAGTTTCATAAAAATGTACAAACTTCAGGTGCTCCTAGGTATCTGACTGATCATTTGTGTAGGTGCTAACGAACTGAAAAGACTTCTTTCCTTGATTCATCTTCTTTTGTTTTTTATTTTGTTATTATATTATTATTATTATTATTTTTTTTTGCCAAGCTTTTCAAGGTATTATTTGCCTATCTCATAAATATTATCTGTATCTTTTAGCCAGGCAGGAATGGGAGTCATTTTAAGAATCTAATTCTAACATTGTCACAGTAAGAGTCCTCAGTAGTTGCCAACGCTTAATCAATTTCTGTTTTGTGGGTAATGACTGTGGTTGCATCTTTCAAAGCCTGAGGTGTTTCAAATAACTGAAAGAGATGGCGATCAACATCTCACATTTTGTCTTGAATAGTGTGGAGGCTTGTCATGTGACTTGAGACTGACTGTCAGCACTCTTACAGACTTGGCTTCTTCCATGTATCAGGTCTGGGAAATTTCTCCATATTTTTTATTGCACTTTTACTGTTCAGTTATATTCATTACTTAGCAGTTCTTTGACTTGGCATCTTATTACCCTGAACCTTTTAAAACCTCCTTAGCAGTTGATGAAGCATACTGAGCCTCAAATAAGTATAAATGTTCGTATCTTCAACATAAGTTAAAATTGCACATAGTTGAAACACTGTTGAATATTATTTTGAGAAATGATGATGGAAAGTGATACACTTTGCATTGAACACAAAATATACAATACTATTCAATTTTTGCTTGCCTATAGGAAGGACCAAAAAAATCTTCAAATTGAGATGGCTTTTCATTATCATTTATCCTTTAGTATTGAGGACAGAGCTAAGAAACCATCTGGCTGAAATGCACCTGAGGAATGATCCTTGTTAACTGCTATACAGAAAAGAACACTGTATACATAAGAATGCTACACACTTACACTTCCTGCCTTCCACAAAAATAGTAAGAATTCTGTCTACCCATATTAAATAAGATGTGAGACTAATCTTGGGAATTATAAGTTAAAATTTGAAAACAGCTATTTTTCCCTCCCACTGCTCAAGTCCAGCTAGAAATGATACTAAGTGTCGAGGGAACCAGAAAATTTAGCACTTTAGGCAAGCAAAATTAGAAGGAAAATAAGTGTTCAAGATAACGTAAACTCTGGAAGAAAAAGCATTTTTTTCTGTAGAAAGAATTACCTTTATGGCTCTCAGTTTTTGCAAAAAACAGCCTCATCTTAATATACACTGAGACAGAATGAAATAAAATTTGAAAGTACCTGAAGGGCATTCTGATATTCAGCCTCTCTGCATACTTGCACAGCGTATCCCATGGAATGTGAATTTTAATAAACATGATATCAGGGTTTGCAACCGCCGGCTACAATAGCAGAACAAGCACCACTTAGAATCAGCACTGATGATATCATGCCACAGTTTGATTTGAGAAAAAAAAAAACATTGTTCCCTTGTCTACACATGAATCATTATCACCGATTTAAAGAGAATTTATAGGAATGAAAATTCTTAATACAAAAATACCTTAATAATATGTAATAATGCCACTGTGTGCAGGAAATAACCATCCATGTGAATGAGTGCGTTTTCTTCCCTTGATCGTTATTAAGACCCAGAATCCCCAGTAAGAACAATCATGAGCCAATTAGGAATCTGAAGTTATTCTTAGTGGACACTTTCTCATGATCCTCTCATTACTGCACAGTGGGTGGGGCGTGGGGTAGACAACACTGATAGTTGCCACCAGTTATTCATTCACTTATTCTTCTAGCACATTTTATTAATTACTACTTGCTAGGTCCTAGGAGAATCCTGGGGATAAACAGAGCATAAATCTTACAAGTCCATGGCCTTACAGAGCTGCCAAATTTGCACGCTTGCTCTAACCTTAAAAGGTGAGTATACTTTTTCCTGCAAGGTATTATAAGAATTTAAGTGTCTTTGATCTAGTTAAGAGATTTTTAGGCGAAATAAAGTATGCATCAGAATTATCTAAGAAGCATTTAATAAAATTGAGTGCCCTGGTCTAACTCTTAAGAATTCCCAGCATTGAATTCCACTTTCTGAGTACTTTTGCTTGTAACTTTTTGAACCAGATAATCATCAAGAGTCCTAGATTTGGTCTTGTGGTCTAAAATAAGTAACTAAATAATTGACTACTTTGGCACTATGTATCATTCATGTTCACATTCTACTTGAAAAGAAAAAAAACACAGGCGGTCATTTTTGGAAGTTCCTACAATACCTGAGGCTCATAGAGCAAGTAAGAACTTTGCAGCCATTCTAGCAGTGAATTTCACAGAGCTTACCCCTCAAATGATGAGAGAAGCTGAATTATGTGAAGGAAGAACTGCTCTTTGCTTCTATTCGGGCACACCTGTCAGGTTACACATAGCTGGACTCTATTTGGTTAACATCATTCCTTTAAATTTCAGCTAGACAGAACTTCCCAAGAAACATACCAATCTTAAAAACTCAAAAGTATGGAAGAAATTTATCAGTCAAATTTAAAATCATATATATTTAAAAATTAAATTGTACAAATTTCATAAATAGTCTTAAAGCCCTATGTTCTAGATATGGTTAATTTCAAGAATTTGCCAGAACAATCTTTTAAATTTATAGTACTCTTTCAAAAATAGTATTATTAGAGAGCCCTGGGACAATCATTGGATTAATATTCAGATGCAGATTTCAGACTGACCACCATTCACTGGGTAGGCAGTTTAACAGACCAGCATTTGCCAAAGTTGGTTCCATAGAATATTATGGAAAAAGGTGGGGGGATGGGGGAGGATGTGCCATGGTCAACACAACTTTGGGTTTCTTACTAGAGTACTCGTGAGATACTTTAATATGCAAGTGTTTGCTAAAATATATAAGAAGGTAAATACATAAACTGAATTTCTAGAATTTTGAAAAAAAAAAAAAAAACAAAAAAACCCCTTGGTCCAAACACATACCACATCTGTTGATGTACTAGTATTTTGCAAATCACCATAGGAAAAATAGCAAAAGAGGCTTCCAGTGCAATTTACAAAGGGCTTTCCTTCTTCAAATATGTTTGCTTTAAATTAAAGATAAAGAATGATGAAAATAAAAATTGACAGTGACAGAAGGCAAAGTATGTGCTAAATATCTACAGGCCTTTGAATTCAGACCAAATTTACAAACTTTAGCTATGCTTGAGGAAATAATGTGTATACTTTTTTAATGAGCACTAATTCATTCAAATAACTATTTATTCAAAAATACACCTTTCTTTACCCAGCTAGAAATCTGTCACTGTATAAGGAAAAAAAAGAGTAATTATGATATTAATATCTCTAGGCTCTTTTTAGTGACTATCCCAGACTTGGTTGAAAGATTTCTGTGCAGGAGTGGTAGAGATAAGGATAGCTTTACCAAATATTAAAAAAAAAAAAAAGCATAGACATTCAGCTATTTAAATGATTCTCTCACCTGAGGCAATTCTAAGATAAAGCATTTCATGCTTTGTTACAGTTTTTCCTGCCTTATCCATACAAGAATTCTTGTATTGAAAATGATACTGAAGATCCTTCTTTTGAAATGATGGTGTTGTCTACTGGTATTATACCAACTTACTTTTCACTTACCAACCACAATTTATACGTTAACCCTAACTGCCTACTTAGAATAAATCACACGATATGGTACAAAGACCATAGTGTTTGGAATCACAAAGAGTTAAGGACAAATTCCATCTCTACAATTTAGCAGTTCTCTGACCTTGGGGAAATACCTAACTTCTCTGATCCTCAGTTTTCTCTCTTAAGAAATGGAGTGAATGATCTTAACTTACAGAGTTATTGTGAGTCTTAGGGGAGACTGGACTATAAAGGACCCAAATATATGAGGTTATCTAGAATTCTCAGTTGACAGAATGCCTCTTGGATAGACCATGGCCAAAATAATGGCTAATTTCCAAGCTCAACTAGAATCTTTCTCTTTTTTCTTTTGGTCAGTAAATAGAGATGTGATTCATCTTTGGTGGAGCCTTCCCTTTGGTTTTGTAAGCCTTCTATAACAGGCTTTGAGTTATACAAGTATAAAGCCAGTAACAACCTATGATTTGGGGAAACCTCTGAAGTAGAGTGAGTTGATCAAGTGTTTATTGAAGAGTTAAATATTTTTTCTGGTATATAACCTGGGTATAAATTGTAATAAAACTGTATTTCTATAGATTATAGTTTCTTTGGAAATTTTATCTGTATGTATTTAAATTGTTCTATGCCTGTATGTTATTGTTTGTTCCTGGGGAGATGTGGGTTCTTTTTCAGCAGTTACTCAAAGATAGAGAAAATGAGACCCTTAAGATTACAGAAAACATATTTAGTGCTCATTATCCCTAGAATCTAGAAGTGAGACCTCTATGAAAATTGATGAGTCTAGACTCAGACAACATCAGTCTATACCAGAATGACACCTTTTACATGTGGGATGATTTCAGACTCAAAAATCAAGCCCTTGAGAAATGTACTGATGTTGGATCATTGCATTCTCTTCAATAGTTTCATGCAAGTTTGAAAGTGAGGATCTCAATTGTGGAATAGGCAGATCTCAGGACAATAAATAGTCTCTTAGGAGCTGAGCCTTATTCCAGTATGCATGGAGAGCACACTCTCCCACAGAGCAGCATGGTTCCTGAAGCTTAGGCGTGTTGGTTGCCAGAACACATAAGCAGCATGAAGGAGGAATGACCAACACAGGCGTGGGTGTTGGGAGAGATCTGGGAAGGTTTAACCTCCACAGCAGGAGAACCTGTGTTTCATGCTACCTGTTGGTTCCTGACTAGCTTTCCCTTACAGTACACATAGCTAGAATCTGATCGCTCCCCACTTCCTCTGCAGCTACCACCCTGGTCTAAGTCACCACCACCTCTGGCTGAGATTCCTACAGTGCTTTCTAATGGAGCCTTTTTTCACATTCTTGTTCCCAAAAGTCTATTGGCAGTGCAATGACCAGAGTTATTCTTTAAAAATCTAACTCAAACCATGTAACTTCTCAGAACCCCATTTCAGTCAGAGTGAAAACCAAAGTTTTGTCAAAGACCTATAAAGCCTTTTATCTCCCTCAATATCTTGCTAACCCCCCTCCTACTAGTCTCCCTCTTCCTCACTCTGAGTCCATCATTTGATCACTTGCTATTACTTGCCTGCTCTCACTCCATCATTCTCACCTTTCTTTTTTCCCCTTTAGTATTTATTATCTTCTAATGAATTAATCTGCTTATTTATGTGTGTGCCATGAGAGAACAAATATTTGCTTTGTTCATTTATGTGTACCAAGCACCTAGTTCTATGCCAGGTGCACAGTAATCACTCACTAAGCATTTGTTTAATGAATGAATGAATGAATAAGTTTACTTATTTTGAATACACAGTCTGTGAAACTTGTACCTAAGCAAGAGATGATGAAGACAAGAAAGCAAACAAGCCAGAATTATTCTGGAAGAGGTACTATGTCAGGATTCAAATTAGTATCATGAATGGCTGGCTTAGCACTGATTATTAATTAATTCCTGTCAACCTTTAAGATGTGAAAAAAAAATCTAATACACTTAAATAAAGGAGATGCTTTAGAAGAACTCTACCATCAATGAGTGAAATGTGAAGCTAAGTGCACACACAGCTAGAACATTTCTAATTTTGTATGCCTTAACTTTATACATATATAGATTTTTTTCCAAGCAGCATGAATTGTCTTCTCTTATAATTTCCTCAGCTTAATTTCTCTTTTGTTATACCTCTACTTAAAACAACAACAATAACAAAAACAAAAGTAGTTTTATTTTCTTGCAGCTACTGAGCAGGGGGTTGGTGAAGGGCTGGTGTTGGCAGGGAGAAAGATTACTTTCTCCCTTGGAATCAAAAGCTCCCAATCTGGTACTATTCTGTTTAGCTCTGATGAAGGCAGGCTTTTCCAAGGGAACAAAACACCCACTGCCTTCACACTTCACATTATTATTTAATTATTCCGTCCAAAATTCCCAAGAGGTAGAACATTCATTCTCGAGAGAAAAAGAAATTAAAAAATGTGTTTTTACAAGATCACTCTGCCAGTTGGTGGCAGAGAGCTCCAAAAAAAATAAATAAAATATGGAAGCTCATGGTATTAAGTGTAAGATAAGATAAAGACAAAATGCTGATATGATCTTGAAATATACTTGGATAACAAAGCATCTGTCCTGACTGTTATAGATCATCTACCTGTTCATTCACACAGCCTTCAAATACGCATCATTATCTGCTGGTGATGCAACCATCTAGAAACTGTCCACATCAACATGCAATTTAATGAGGATCTGAGATCTACTCTGTGCCAGGCTCAGTGCTTAACTCTGGCAAATGTAAATTTTAAAAAAATGGGAATTTGTTCCCTGGGGAATATGCTCATTTTTTCAGCTAACAAATCCAATACTTGCTGACATTTTCACAATTTCATTTTCCCTTTCCTCCTGTCACAAGCCCTAAATATTTTCAATTTAATATTGATTAAAATCAGTTGCAAACAAAGTCCACAGCTTCTAGTAGTAGAAACTATAAGAGGAAATAAATCTTTGTGATAATGCAAAACATTGGATGTAATAGTTGAGATAACTATAAGTATTTATATACCAGTTGGTCATCAGTTAACATAAGATTTAAATTAAAAATATATCTAGGTTCTATCTTAGAGAGTTACGTTTCTTTCTATGTTTGCTTGCTTAAAAGGGCAATACACATGATACTGATTTTTTTAAAAACGTGGTTGGGAAAATTCCTGTTTTGTTCCCTTAAACTGTGTTTGTCATAGCAGGTTGCTTTTATACATTAACACTATGATAATTAATCTGGTCTAATGAACTCAACCATTTAAAAAAAATCAATGTCATCATTCTTAGAATAGAAACATAGGTAAATGTACCTTTGGAGAGCAAAATAAATAATTGCAGAAAATGAACTTTGAAATGCAATCCCAGAATCTTAATATTCCTTGATACTATACTTGATTATTTCTAACTCCATACTGGCTCTTCCCAGTCACCCTCCCCAGAAGGCATTTTTAAAATCTCATCAATCTTCTGTTTCCTCAGTCTTTCTCTCCCTTTTCTTCCCTGTCCTTCTCTTCCCTTCTCTCCCTGCTTCTCTCCATTCACCCTTCTTTCCTGGGTCTTCCTCGTCATCATTTAAACATGTCGTATAAGAAAGACAGAAAGAAGTGAAACCTCATGAGACCTCGTTTCCCTCTCTGGGTGTCGCTCTTCATCCTCCCATTCACAGAGGAGCAAGCTGACGACGTTTGCTGCTGCCTCTATTTTCCCACTATCCAGTCACCCTTCATGCCAAACTAGCTTTCAAGTCTATGTCTTCATAGAAATGACTCACTGTTTTCACCAAAGATTTCTACATCCTCCAACTAACTGGGCCTCTTTCTTGTCTTACCTGACTTCTTAGCAGTATTTTGCCCTGGTAACCACTCTTCCCTGTGACTCCTCATCTCTTCGTCTTCCACCTATGTCCAACTCCTTAAACCATCTGTTTTCCTTTCCTACTTTTATAGGTTCACTCCTAGGTTTATTTTTTCCCCCTCATTCTCTCTAGTGATTTCATCATAACCACGGTTTATGTTACCATCTATAATCTAAAAACTAAAGCATTTACCTTCAGTGTAGACTCCTCATTTGGGCTACATTGAGAAATAGAAGTAAAAATGTTTGAAATTTGTGTCTAGAGCCCAAATGAGGAATCTACACTGAAGGTAAATACTTTAGTTTTTATTTTGTATATTTTTATACTTTTGATTTTTTTTTACGTAAGTTTTTTTTTTCTTTCTGTAATGTGATAAATATGTTTCTTTAAAACCCTAGAATGTTTAACTAAAATAGCAAGAGTGGTTTATTTTTCGAAAATGAGACTATGAGAGATATGCTTTTACTTCCTATTTTTCTTTTTTTTTTCTAGTGAATGTTGTTAATTTTATTGTTTCACTTGGAAAAAAAATTCTTTAAAGAGCATTTTAAAAAAAACCATTTGAATAAAGGAAAGTTATGAGGGATAAAATGGCATTATATAATGATAAAAAGGTTGATTGTCCAAGAAGATATAACATTCTTAAACTGTATGTACCTAGTAATAGAGTCTCAAATTATGTGAGACAAAACTAGTAGAAATGTAAGGAGTAATAGATGAATCCACTATCTTCGTTGGAGACTTCAACACTCCTATATCAGAAATAGATCCAGCAGGCAGAAAACCAGCAAGGACATAGTTGAACTCAGTAATATCATCAATCAACTGAATATAAATGACATCTGTAGACTATTTTATCCAACAACAGAATACACATTTTTCTAAAGTTCACATGGACCATTCAGCAAAAAAGAGAATATTCTGGGCCATAAAATACACCTCAATGTATTTAAAAGAATGGAAACCATACAATGTGGTCTCTCAAACCACAGTAAAATTAAACTAGAAATTAATAACAGAAAGGTAACCTGAAAATCCCCAAATATATGGAGATTAAACAACATACTTCTAAATAACACGAGACAAAGAAAAAATCTCAGAATAAAAAATATTTTGAAATAAATAAAAATAAAAACACAATTTATCAAAATGTAAATTTTCAATATTTAGGACAGTGAAAGTAGTGCTTAAAGGAAAATTTATAGCATTGAATGCATATATTAGACAAAAAGAAAGAACTAAAATCAGTAATCTGAGTTTCCATCTTAGGAAATAGGAAAAAAGAGAGCAAATTAAACCCAAAATAAACAGAAGAAAAGAAAAAGAATTAGAAATCAATGAAACTTAAAACAAGAAATCAGTAGGAAAAAAAAAATCAATTAAACCCAAAGATGGCTCTTTGAAGAGATCAATGAATCAGTAAGACCCTAGCCAGGCTAAGAAAAACAGACAACATAAATTACCAATATCAGAAATGAAAGAAGAGACATGGAGATTAAAAGATTAGTTAAAAAATACTATGAACAACTCTAAGGCCACATTTAATAACCTAGATGAAATAAGCCAATTCCATGAAAAACACAATCTGTCAAAACTCACACAAAAGGAATATATCTGAATAATTCTATACCTATTAAAGAAATTGAGTTGGTAATTAACAACCTTCCAAAACAGAAGGCACCAGGCCCAGATGAGTATACTGATGATTTCCACCAAACATTTAAGAAAGAAGTTGTACCAATTCTCTACAATCTCTTGCAGAGTACAGATGCAGAGAAAATACTTTCTTACCCATTTTAAGAGGCCAGCATTATCCTAACACCAAAACCAGACAGAGATATTCAGAGAAAACAAAACTACAGACCAATGTATCTCATCAACATAGATGCAACATTTTCAACAAAATATTAGCAACAGAATCCAATAATGTATAAAAAATTATACACCACAACCAACTGAGATTTATCCAAGTATGCAAGGCTGGTTTAATATTTGAAAATTAATTAATGTAATCCATCTCACAAAAAGGCTAAAAGAAAAAAATCATATGATCATATTAATAGATACAAAAAGACATTTGACAAAATATGAAACCTGTTCATGATAAAAACTTGGAATAAACTAGGAATAGAAGGGAACTTCCTCAACTTGATAAAGAATATCTACAAAAAATGTTCAGCTAACATCATACTTAATGCTGAGAAACTAGAAGCTTTCCTAGTAAGATAAGGAACAAAGTAAGAATGTCCCCTCTCACCGCTCCTTTTCAACATCATACTGGAAGTACTAGCTAATACACTATGGCATGAAAAGGACCTACAAGGTATACAGATTGGAAGGAAAGGAATAAAACTGACTTTGTTCACAACTGACATGATCATTACACAGAAGATTCAAATAAATAGACAAAAAACAAACAAACAAGCAAACAAACAAAAAACCTACCTCTTGAAACCAATAAGCAATTATAGCAGGGTTGAAGGATACAAGGTTAATATATAAAAGTCAATTGCTTTCCTATATACCAGCAATGACCATATAGAATTTAAAATTAAAAGCACAGTATCATTTAATTACCACCCCAAAGAATTAAATTCTTAGATGTAAATCAAATAAATACATGCAAGATCTGTATCAGGGAGACTATAAAATTCTGATGAATGTGATCAAAGAAGAAAGAACTAAATAAATGAAGAGATATTCCATGTACATGGATAAGAAGACAGTGTTATCAAGATGTCAGTTCTTCCCAACTTGATCTACAGATTTAAGGCAAGGACAATCAAAATTTCAACAAATTATTTTGTAAATATTGACAGGCTGATTATAAATTTTACATGAAGAGAAAAAAGACTCAGAATAGCCAATACAATGTTGAAAGAGAACAACAAAGTTGGAGGATTGATAACCTGACTTCAATACTTACTCTAAAGCTACAGTAGTGATATTGGTGAATGAATAAGCATGTAGATCAATGGAATAGAATAGTGAGCTCACAATTAGACCCACATAAACATCAACCTGACTTATAAAAGTCAACTGATTTTTTGCAAAGGAGCAAAAGTAATGCAATGGAGCAAAGACAATCTTTTAAACAAATGGTGCTGGAACAATTGGACATTCACATGTTAAAAAAAAATTAACCTAGTCACAGACCTAACACCTTTCATAAAAATTAAGTAAAAATGGATCACAGACCTAAATGTAAAATACAACAGTCTTAGGAGATAACATTTGAGATAATTCATATGACCTTACACATATAATTTATATGAGATAATTTACAGTGAGGACTTTTGAGAGGCAACATTAAGTGCAAATACATGAAAGAAATGATTGATAAGCTGGACTTCTGCTTTGCAAGAGACAATGCCAAGAGCATGAGAAGAAAAGCCATAGACTGGGAGAAAACATTTGCAAAAGATCCACTTAATAAAGGAATATTATCCAAAATATACAAAGAACTCTTAAAACTCAACAATAAAAAAAAACTCAATTAGAAAACAAGGCAAAGATTTTAACAGACAACTCACCAAAGAAGATACACAGATGGTAAATAAGTGTATGAAAAGATGTACCACATCACAAGTCATCAGGAAAATAAAAAAAAATTTTTAAAAATGAGATACCACTACACACCTATCAGAATGGCCAATGTCCAAGAATACCGACAATAGCAAGTCCTGACAAAGATATAAAGCAACAGAGAACTCTATTCATTGCTGGTGGGAATGCAAAATGGTACAGCTGTTTTGGAAGGTTGGAGGTATCTTACAAAATTGAACATACTATTACCATACAATAATCAATTCAATCCTTGGTATTTACCCAAAGAAGCTGAAAATATATGTCCATCCAAAACCTGCACAAGGATGTTTACAATAGCTTTATTCATACTTCCCCAAACTAGTAAGCAATGAAGGTGTCCTTTAATTGGTAAGTGAATAAATAAACTGTGGTATCTCCAGATAATGGAATATTATTCAGCACTAAAAAGAAATGAGCTGTACAGTCATGAAAAGACATTGAGCAAGCTTAAATGCATACCACTCAGTGAAATATGCCAATCTGAAAAGGCTCCATGCTGTATGATTTCACTTATATGACATTCTGGAAAACGCAAAACTATGGAGACTAAAAATATCAGGGGTTGGGGTGATGGACAGATTCAGAAGCAGAACACAGATAATTTTAGAGCAATAAAAATACTTTGTATGATACTATAATATGCATACATGTTATTACACATTTGTCCAAACCTATAGAATGTACAACACCAAGAGTGAACTGTAATGTAAACTATGCACTCTGAGTGATAAGGAGGTGTCAATGTAGGTCATCAATTGTAACAAATATATCATTCTGGTAGGAGATGCAGATTATAGGAGAGATTATGCATGTTGGAGGCTAAGGGGCATATGGGAAATCTCTGTATCTACCTCTCTATTCTACTGTGATCCTCAACCTGCTTTAAAAAATAAAGTCTTTTAATAAAGCATTAAAGAAACAGGATTAGGAAGAAACAGTTCCATTCACAGTTCCAAGCAAACTCTTTTCTTTCAACATTTTTTTTTCTTTTCATAGGGTTTTGTACTTTACATTGGTATAATCATTCCTTCTTCAATTTTTACAGTTATAAAAATAGTTATGCCCTTTGAAAGATATTTAAATTTATAGAAATGTATAGAGTAAAATAGGAATACATTTTTAAATGGGACTATACATTTGCATTTCTTTTACATTTGGGAGAAAATCGCTATACATTTTAAAAACTCATGCATTACACACTTGCATACTAAAACATAAATGATCATATCTCTTCCAGTATATTATATCACATAACTAATATTACTAAAGAACCTACCTCCTTTTCCAACATCAAGCCTTCTGCTCTTAGGTTCTTTTCAAATGTGTTTCTTTTGTCATATTGTATATTTGACTTTCGATAAACCAGGATGTAATCAATCCGTTTTTTGCCATCTTTGAATAGAAGTCCACTGGATGCTATGTAATTCATGTCATTCTGCAAACAAAGCAATGGTTGTTAGCAGTGTGGGTTAGACAAGCACACACATTTTGGTTTCATTGACTTCCATTTGAATGTTGGCAATCCAATATAAAAATGTCTTTACATTCCAATTATGAGATATGGAAAGATCATTTAAAAAATTTAAAATCTACAGCAAGAGACAAGCTAAAGAGTGATGTTCCAGGATTTGAAATCAGGCAGACACCAGAACAGAACATGGATCCCCCTGATGTTAGCATCAAAATGCATATGTTTTACTCAGTAAGATTCTATAAAAATGATACCAGCTTACACATGTTGAACATTTTCTCAAAATCAGGCCCAGACATAAATGCTTTACATGTTTTATCTTATTTAATACTCAAACTTGCACTTCGAAGATAAAGACACTGGCACTTAAACATAAGTACTGAGAACTGAAATTAACATAATTTCCTATATTAAATAATACTCAGACCAGACATTATTTTCCTAAACCCATGTTCAACAACAGTAAACCAAACAATAATTCTGAGCTTCTTGCTCCAAGAAATACTTGCTCTCAAAATATAAGACTATGCTTCAACTAACATAGCGTCTTTTCAAGACTAATCACTTGCTTTTTAAGACTGCTTAAAGGCCCTCAGCTTGCTGTGCCCACCTATCCCAGCTGTGTTCTAGAACAGCCCAGGTCCTAGAACCCTTTGAAATCTCCCCTGACTTCATCTTCTTGAAATACTAGTAAAAGACTCAGATGGTATCCTTATTTACTATAGCTTTAATGAAATCAGTTTTATCGATTAACAGATTTTCCTGATGGTCTCTTTTGAGGGGGTGGCACTTGGTCAGTATACTGTTCAACATTATTGATGAGCCAGGACTTGAATCCAGTTTTGATTCCAGGTTCGTGTTCTTAGCTATTATATACATCGTCCTCCTTTCTCCATATTTTCTATCAAACTATTTGAACATCTGTACCAGCTCTTTATTCCATTTTTCCCAAACAGGCATTCTCGAAATTTTAAAAATGTCCTAATATTTGGGGAGGTATCTGACAATGTCAGACAAAGGCATCTCAAACTTCTTTAGAGAAGCTTGCTTGGAACATATATGCAGCTCAAGGTAAAAAAAGTGAAGACCAGAGTAACCTGATGGCCAAGGAGTCATAGATATCTGAGAGACTGTCATCCTATAGAGACAGGTTAGGCTGCCTCAGGAACTCTGGATTTTTAGAAAGAATAGGTTCAAAGTGTGTAAATTCAGGGTACTAAAGATTCCCACGTCTAGGGGCAAGAAGACTTTGCACAGCATTTTCTTCAGTGAATGATGAAGTTTTGAGATCCCAAGGATTATTTTATTGGGTATCATAAAATGACTAAGTAACCAACTCCAGCAGAGTCACCAAGGCCTCGTCATTGCATAATAATTTTAATAACAGCTATCACTGATTGATCACTTTCTATGGTGCCAGACAACATGCCAGGTGCTTTATGAGGTTAATTTAATTATCATAATTCATTAAGGTAGATACTGACTTGAGTACACAGAAGCCAAAGAAGCCATGACATCCCAGATGTCATGGAAAAGATAATAGTGAAGCTAGGACTTTCATCTATATACTAGGTATTTATAGGCAGTATTAGAAGGTTAACCCCACAAAAGGTCATTACAGCTCCTATAGGATAGAGATAATGAGGATTTATGGGCACAGAAGACAAAATTAACTCCAGACTTAGGAGTGCTTCCACCTCCACCACTCCATAGATTTCTCTTGTCAAGGTCACCAATGACATACTCAATTGATATGTTCAATCGTCAATTTTCTATCCTGTTCTTACCTTACCTTTCAGTAGTCTACTCACTCACTCCTCCTTAAATTATTTTTTCTTTTCACTCACAGGACGTCTAATTTATTTGGATTTTCTCTTGTTTAGATGGTTCATTGTTCTTAGCTTTCGATGATTGCTCTCTTCTTCTGAATTGTTAAAGGACCAGTCATTGGCCTTCTATATCTGCATTCCCTTCCTTGAGATTTTTGTCCAGTCTCATGGCTTTAACTAAACATCTATATGCTGACAACTACATAATTAATATTCATAGGGTTATGTATCCAACTGCCTTCTTGATTTCTTCACCTGGATGTCTAATGTACATCTCAAAGTTAACTGTCCAAAATAGAATTCATTATTTTCTCCAAGCAGCTGTTTCCCCAAATCTTCTTTGTTCTGGTTGGTTGCAAATCTATCCCTTTAATTGATTGGATCAAAAATCTTGAGTCATCTTTATCTCCTCTCTTCACCCATTTAACACTCAAATCATCAGAAAATTCTTCAAGATAGATTTAGACTCTGACCACTTTCTAATACCTTCATTACCTCTGGTGGAAGCTAGATCATCTACTGACTACACTGTTGTAATATTCTGACTCATCTCCTAGCTTCTATCTTTGCTCCTCTAGAGTCTGTTCTCAACACGACAGTTGAGACACTTGAGTGTTCCTCTATGTTATAAATTACATAATGTCACTCCTCTCCTCAAGACCCTCTTGTTGCTTTCCAGGCCACTCTTGATTCTACTTTTCCTAATCTGTTTTCCCATAGCACTTGTTAAATTCCAACATGTTATATATCCCTAAATTATTTATTAATTTTCATTTGTTTACGGTCTGTCTTATTCTACTGGAATATAATTTTATGAAGGTAGTCAATTTTTACTGTTTTATTTCACAGAGTATTTCAAACATCTAACCCAGGATCAAATACAGTCAGTGTCAATGCATATATGTGTGAAGAAGGAAGGAAGGAAAGAAAAAAAAGGAAGGAAGGAAGAAGGGAGGGAGGGAGGGTATAAGGGAGGAAGGAAAGAAGGGAGGGAAGGAGGGTGGGAAGGAAAAGAAGGGAAAAATCCATAATTAGATGTATCCAGGTAGGGCTAACCTCAAAAATACAAGGCCAAGAAAATATCATATGGTCATTTCTCATCCTCTTCTCACCAATATTTAATAAGTCAAATTATAGTAAGTTAAGATAAATAATCACAAAACTATAGCAGAACTGAAATAGCCATGGTTTGCCCCTTGTTTTGTACATATGGCCCACTGCCTCCAGGCATCTCCATGGTAATCTAAATAAGGATTGGGCTAAAATAAGATTATATAAAATTTTTCTCTGCATTTTCTTCTGTTTGAAGGAAATGATCCTCTCCAGTCCAGCATTAAATATCATCTGAATCTTTTACTAGAAATTATATATTTAGTCACAGGTGAGGGCAAAAATCTTTCAGTGGGAAGACCCAGAAATAGAAGATAAGATAATTTAAAAAAATTTTTATATGCTTTTCATATTTTAAGAGATTGACTGAAAGTGAAACCCTGATAGCTATTGTTATCCACTACTCTAACACTGAGTGAGCAAAATAAATGTTAAACTTGCCCAGAGAAGCAGCTGCCTTACTATTAAAATAAAATCTACATCTCTGTACAGTAAGTGACCTTAGGTATTTTTCACAAATTTCATCTCTGTCTGCATAAACATGTTCATAATCAAGCTCTATTAACTAGCATTCTAATTTATAATATAATTATTCTATCAATTTAAAGTTATTAATAATAAGTTCTACCAGTTTATCAGGCAAAATGAAAAGTAGTTATCAAAATGGTAATAAAGAAGCATGGCGAGATTTGGAAATCTCTGAATTATGTATAAAGAGAATAATATCAGTTCCATATAATTTTAAGGTTGAGTATTATATTTTATTTTAATACATATATGGCAACCATTAACCAGGATGTTGATTAACCCATGTTCAAACCTGTTGCCTAAAGTAGAATTGACAGGAAATTTAGTAGATATATCATTGTATCTAGACACCAAAAGAACAATTTCTTTGTTTGATATAATGGCTGTTCACACATGAAATCAAGACTCATTTCTTATCTGGTACAGTGAAATGCTTTACAATTACAGTGAGGAATGCATTCAATTTAATACCAGATTTTTCTTGTTTATTGTTCTCAGAAGACAGAATAAAACTATCTTTTCTCAGAGACCCTGGGAAGCAGAACATCCGTCAGATATGTAATCTTTTAACAGTTTTAAAAACAACTCAGTTACTTAAGGCATTGCAAACCATGAAGCTCACATATTTTCAGAAAAGCTAGTCTTCCTAAAGAATATCTTGAGAATACGCAAGTTATGGCTCAGGTTTGCAAAGATTTTAGTTCATTTGCAAACAGCAACAAAATTCTGCCTCTTTGTATGAGAACATATTTTAGGGTGTTCCTCAAATAAAAAATTATGACAATTACTGCTTGTTTGTGAGATGCACATTTTTTTCTAGTATTTATGCTTCTCAATCTAACAAGCATTTATTGAACACCTAATGTGTGCTAGGTGTTGTGTTAAACTCTAGAGATAAAAATAAGAACACATTGAATACTTTCAGAGATTTTAGAACACATATGGAATGATGGGCATGTAAACGTTTAGTTACAATGCTATCTACCATGTGCAGTAATAGAGGTCTGAGCTACAGAGTTGAAGAATGACAGGGGGTAGCCAGAGAAAAACTGATTAACGGGTGCCAGAAGCCATCAAGGGTCAAAATTGGACTTCCTTTGCCATAATATGTAGCATGAAAGAATATACTCATCCCAATATGCATGGGTCTTGGGTGCTACTAGTATCTGCTCCCACCCACAACGTTCCTTTTATCCAAACTTTGGTATTTGGATGCAACTAATTATTGCCATTATTATTTCGGTTTTTGTCTAGATTTACAGAGAGAGGCACAGGTGGGGCAGAGGGAGCAGGGCGTGACTCTGGAGCGCTCAGAAAACCGCACCTCTTGAGAAGAACAGTGGATGCTCAGTTTCATAGGCTGTGTGGCCTCGCAGCCCAAAGTTAAGGACAGACCATGGGCCAGGTTAGCTCTATTTTCCTCCATAATGTGGGTGCCATGAGGCTGCTTTCAGTTAATAAGGCCACGTGTCTGTGTTTCAGGCTTGTGTTCCTTAACGCTATCCTACAAATCTCCAAATAATAAAAACTTTTCCCATTAGTTTCCAGCAGTGGTGTTCACTGTTGTGTTTCTGTGTCCTTTTCTGGCAATCTCTAATGGAAAGCTAGGAGATGGCAGTCTAGATGCTGTTAGTCTGATGCCACATTTTACTTGGAAGTTCTAGCTTTGTACTCCTTAATTAGAGAGACAGCCAAACAGCCTTGGTATGCAACTATAATTTATTTCAGAGTTAAAACCATCACTTGTATTAGCTCTTATTATGACCTTACCTATTATAGGAAAAAAAAAAAAGGTTTTTAGTATGTTTTTTCATTCCAGACAAATGAAAAGCAGTTTTGTCAAGAAAGTCACATATTTACAACAACAAAACAATCCCTATTAAAAAAAAAAAAACTAACAAAAATACATCACATGCTGTGTGGTTCAGAAGAAATTCCACACATGGGTGGAAATTTAGTAAGTGCTACCAGATTAATTAAAATTCTGGTTTTCCTTTTCTTTTCTTTTTTTTTTTTTTTTTCGTTTAGAGCAGAGAAAGGTTTATTGCAGGGCAGAGAAAGGAAGAAGGGGCAGCTCATGCCCAAGAAAACCTTGAACTCAAAATTCTGGTTTTTCTATCAGTAAACTTTTCATTTTAAAATGGTGCTTATAGAAGAAAAATGTTGTAATTTTCTAAGTGTCTTGGGGGATAAAAAGTATATTAATATATATATATATAAATTTTAATGCAAGTAGCTTAACTTAAAATATACCAGAAATCGAATTACTATTCAAATTTTTCTTTGCAAATCATCTTTAATTATGAGTCTGCTGAACCTCAGAAAATCTGACCTCAGTGCTATGCAGTGTGGCTTCACTGCCGGAAAAAACCTGGCCAGGCTCATCTTACTGCCTCCTTAACAGAAGGTCAACTCTACTTCTAGTTCACATCGTCATCAAAAATACAAATCCTCTCTAAATCAGTTAACTCCAGAGTACTCTTATTACAAGGATACATCTCTAAATGATTGTATTCCAGCTCCTCTTTTCAATCTGGCAGAAATAACTGCTGTTTAAGAAAAAAGTAACTAACTAATATTTAATGAAATACTACAACTACATAGTAATATACACACTCTGTGTATATTAACACATTTCATACTCACAAAAACTGAGAGATAGATACTATTTTTCCCATTTCACAGATGCTTAAATTGAGGCAGACTATCAAATAGATGGAAAGGTTTTGCATTCTGCACATTTTCAGCTATTGCTGAGAAATGAAATCAAAAGGTCCTGGAAAGCATCATGCATAATATATCATTTTTATTATTACCACTGAAGTTGCTTCCTGTGGAAATACAACATTTTTAATAATTTTAATGAAAAAAATTATAAGAACAATTCATTTGCCGAATTAGCTCTCTAACCTAGTACTACTAGCCACAGAGATACATTATCTCTATCTAATGCTAGATTGATTCAGTAGTCATAACTACAGCTAACACTTATCACAGCTTTTCTATATGCTGAATGTTTAGCCAAGCACTTATACATACCAACTAATTTAATCTTTGTAAGAATCTGGCATGTCATTTCTAACATTTCTGACATTAGCCTAGGTAACAGCGGGTTACAACGCCCAGGTCAGCGAGTCAGTCAGCTGGAGTGTGGACTAGAATTCGGGCAGTCTGAGATGAATTTTACAACGCCTCTGCTCAGTGAGACGTTATTCCTATTTTCATCTTCCTCTTTTCACCCGGCTCTTGTTCCGTATTGCATGTGTGTATTTCATAATTGTGGCATGTCACAGATTAAAAGTCATTACTAATCATGGAATTCAATCGATTTACAACTAATATGGTATTGATTTCATCAACTCCAGAGACAGCTTGTGGATATCTTGGCAGCAGGGCCTCCACACGTGATCGGCTTACTATTTAGCAGGCAATGCCACACTGACTTTAAAAAACAATATTTTAAGATTCACAAAATTATACATCTCTCAAGGAACCTAAGTGGCGCCTTGTCGCCCAGGTGCAGAAGGTTCCCTCTGAGACCTGGTGGATAACAGTATACAGGGGGCGTAAGGCACAGAAAACAGAGAGGAGTGTTATTCTAGGTTGACTGTCCTTTCAGAGGCACAGCTAAGGCAACAAGGTGGGCTGAGAGCAGGATCAGACGCCAGCCATACAGCTTCTTCTCTGGTGGCAGCCTAAGAGCCACCTGTCCCACCTGGGATTCCACAGGGGTTCTCTTCCCCTCGCTCTCACTTGAGACTTAGTGGATGCCCAAGCTGTGGCTCTGTGTAACCCCCAGATTAAGGAATGAGGTTTGGGGGAAGCAGGTCAGTGCCTCTTCCTTCTCACTGCTTGTGCTTCTTGGGAAGACAGGGTAGGAAGCGAGCCACTGCCTCCCACCATGGCCTAGAGGCAGGTGCAAATGGGTTCCACAGCCTCTCTGCCCACAGGATATGTAACTGCTGGGACAAAGCTGTTGGCTCCAAATGGTAGCTTCACATTTTATATATTTAACAAAACAGAACAATAACAAAGCACCATAAACATTCCAGACTTTAATCTTGACCTAGATCTAATTCTTTTTCCCTCTCCTGGGGAGAAGACGTTTAGAGGCAAAGAGACATGTGGGAAAGGGTAGGACTAAAGACTGCTGTTCTTCCTATTGCTTGGTAACTTCACACAGTTCAGTTTCATGGCTTGTTTTTAAATCATACTAATTTTGTTTTCAGCTTTAGAAATGACTGAGTTGCCAAGTGAAAGAAGTCAGTTTGAAAAGGCTACATACTATACGATTCCAACAATGTGACATTCTGAAAAAGGTAAAACTATGGGGACAGCAAAAAGATTACAGGTTGCCAGGCTGGATTTTTAGGGTACCGCAACAACTATGAACGACACTATAACATGGATCCATGATATTATAAACTTGTCCTAAGTTACAGAATGTACATCACTCAGAGTGAACACTAATGTAAACTACAGACTTGGGGTGATGATGATGTGTTAAAGTGGGCTCATCAATTGTAACAATGTATGCTCTGGTGGGGGATGCCAATAATGAAAGAGGATGTGTGTGTGTGGGAGAAGAAGGTATATGGGAAATCTCTGATTTTTTGCTCGATTTTTCTGTGAACCTAAAACTGCTTAAAAAATGTGGTTTTTAAAAGTTGTTTTAAGGCTAAGTTAAAAGTCATGTAGCTGACAAGCTACTTTGTGTCTCTTATTGCCACTTCCTTAGCAATATTAGTTAAATTTATATCTTGGGGGAAAAAAGAGATAACTTTAAGTCAAAGAAAGTATCAAAAATAAAAGCGAAGGACTATATTTGTTTTCATTTAGCTGCACAATTCTTTTTTTCCAATATGACAATGTATTTGTTCAATAAATATTATTTTACATACATATATATACACACACACACACACACAAACACTATGTGATAGGAATGCTTGTAGGCTTTGAGAATACAGCAATGCACAAGGCAAAACACGAGGTTATAGCCTGAAAGGCACATATAGTAAAGAAATACATGATATAATCCAGAGAGTGACAAGCACTATGCACAACTAAGTTATGTGCATTAAAGGAACATCAGTAAAGGCCATGTTAGATTATTTTAATAATCTAAAGCAAATCCTTTTCTTTTAGTAGATAGAAATAAAAATGTGGGGTTTGCAGTTGGGGCAATAAGATTCGAGTTACAGATATCGGTCAAATTTCTTTTTCTATAAAAGGGAAAGGTTCGATAGTTCACATGGTTATTGTGAAGGGAGGATTAAGTAAGGCAAGGTGCATCAGTAAGATGGTCTCTTGTTTATTTGAACATCCCATAACTGAACTTAAGACACAGTGAATGTATGTTAAATGAGACAATGCATAAATGACAGGAGTAAAAATTATGCAAAATATTATAAACAGGCTTATTATTATTAATAATATTATTATTATGTGATTATTAAGTCAGAATATAGAGGAGAGGGAGAAGATTCTAAAGAGGGGAGCCTTTGTGTAGCCAGGGAAGTGTGTAAATACAAAAAAAGTGTTCTTAGAAAATATAGCTTCTTAAAGTAAAGAGACTCATAAGATTAGGCCATTGAATTTTTGTCCAACTGAACACTTGGAATTGTGCTGATAGAGCATCTTGTTAACTGAATGTTTATTGAATTGATTCAATGAATGCTTATGCGTTATACAAAATTACTTTACTCAAAACTTCAAATCCATTTTGGTCAGTCAGACAGAGCATATTGTTATTATATTTTTCCTTGTCCTGCTAACAAGCAGCTGCTGGTGTATCTCAGTTAGATTAAGAATTTTCAGTCTGGTCCATTATTGATATGCCAGAAATTCATGCAAGAGGTTGCATTCTAACGTATCAGAATACTGTATCTTACACTAAGTGTATTAGTTATCTATTGCTGCATAAAAAACTTACCACAAACTTAGGCACTTAAAACAATGCAGATATATTATCTTACATTTCTGTGGGTCAGGATTTTAGGCATGGCTTAGTGGGATCTTTTGCTGACAGCCACACAAAGCTGCGAAGTGTCAGCAGGGCTGTACTCCCCTCTTCAGGCTTGACTAGGGAGAATCCACTTCCAAGATAACCTAGACTTTTGATAGAATTCATCTTTGTGGCTAAGGAATGAGTATGTGAGTTTTTTCCCGGTAGCTGGAGGCCACTCTCAGCTTCTAGAAGCTTCTTACTCTCCCTTGACATGTGGGCACTCCCAAGATGGCAGCTTACTTAACCAAACAGACAAGAAGAGTCTGCAGAGTGAGCTGGCTAGCAAGGCAGAGTCTTACGTAGAGCAGCAGAATCGCAGAAGTGACACCTCATCTCCTTTGCCTTACTCTAGTGTCTAGAAGCAAGTCACAGGGGAGGGATGATACAAGAGTGTGAACACCAAGAGTCGGAGATGATTCAGGCCATCCTAGAGGCTGCCTGCCAAAGTAAGGTTTGTGAATTAGACAAAAGTTAACAATCGGGTTTGTAAGATTAAAAGGTTGGTTTTAAACAGTAATCTTATGAAAGACAGTGTGAAGGGAGGAAAGCTTATGGTCTCATTCACCAAACTCCTCAATGAACAACTGGGGGGGTAATATATCAGTTTGGAAAATGTCAGGAGGAAATAAGGGGAAACTACGGAAATGAAAGGATCGAGATTTACTCATGGTTCTATCCCTGCTGATGTGTCTTCAGACAATCAGCTTTTCCTCTCCGTTGCTCAGTTCCCCCACCATGAATCAAACAGTGGTGCTAAAACAAGAAAGCGCCCTTGTAGCTGTGACTTTCATGATGCTCTTCTTTTTTTCCAAATATTTCTCCAAGAGGCTGGTTTTTTTTTTTTTAACATCTCCCAGGTTTCTCAATTAACTTTGGCTAGGGTTTTTATTTCCACACAGAATGATGTTCACATAACTACCTGGCAGCCGAATTCATCCCTAAAGTGATCCAAAGGTCTTTTCAGGGAAAACTAAATGACAGTAGAGATCTGTTTTACTTCCACCTGAGTGAGCGCCTTTACCATCATGAAGGAGAAAACAGGAAACAAGGGCTGCTCTCATTCCAAAATAAAAGCGGTCTCCGTTCAATGACGTCAAATTTCACAAATCAGCTGGAATACAAAGCGCGCACTTTGGAATGCAGCGCCCCCTTTTGATCAAGGAAGTAAAGTCTGAAGTGGGACATGCAGAGAGGTAAAATCCTCCTAGTAAAACCTAGCACTATTTTCAGAAACAGAGCATAAAAATAGGAAAGCAGGGCTGTGATTCCAGCAACACGGCAAACAGATCATTTCAAAACCTTCATGCAATAAAACACCCAGAAGTGACAGATGAAATAAAACACACATCTTTTGAAATTCATAGAGGAGGTAACAGGAAAGCATGTAAAGATGATATTGGAAAATGGGGCACGAGAAGGTGGTCGTGTCCCAGGTCTCCGGCGAATGCACCTGGCCAAGTCAGAGTCCTTGGCTTTGCACAGGAAAGAATTCAAGAGCGAGACACAGCTGAGTGAAAGTAGATTTATTCAGAGAGATACATACTCCATAGACAGAGTGCAGGCCATCTCTGAAGGCCAGAGAGTCCACAACACATTGAAGGGTGTGTGTGTGTGTGTTTAGTTTAAAGTAAAAGTAGATACACACTCCACAGACAGAGTGTGGGCTGTCACTAAAGGCGAGAGAGAGCAAGAGGCTGGGGGCGGCCCCAGAGCATGGGGTTGTTTAGGAAAGAGAGATCGGCCAGGAGGCGTGGGAGTGGTTAAAGTAGAAGTAGATACACACCACATAGACAAGGGTGTGGACTGTCTCAGAAGGCAAGAGAGCAACCACGAGGGGCAGGATTGTTAGTTTTTATGGGCTCTGTAACTTCATATGCTAACAAGCAGGAGGATTATTCCAACTACTTTGGGGAATGGGGAGGGATTCCCAGGAATTGGGCCCCACTCACTTTTTGACCTTTTACAGTCAGCCTAGGAACTGCCATGGCAACTGTAGGTGTGTCATTTAGCATGCTAATATATTACAGTGATCGCATAATGAAGCTCATGGTCTACTGGGAGTCAAATCTTCAATTACTGTGTCATTTTTTTTAACGGTTATGCCCTGCCCTGTTCCCTCCTGTCTCAAAAATCTAGCTCCCAGGTAGAAAAAAAGAGGTAGAAAACCATAACACATGCTGGCAAGTCTATAGTGTGGTTATGCTGGGTAAGATCTAGAAATTAATAACAAAAATAATAGCAATGATACTGGAAACAAACATTTATAAATTAAAAATAAAACATCTAAATAACTAGTAAGGTAAAGAAATAAAATTCAAAGAGAGCTACAAAATACTGAAAGTGAAAGTATCGTCTCTTTAATAAGTGATACTGATTCAGATGATTCAGATTCCATATGAGAAAGATTAATTTGAACCCTACTTTACATTTGACAGACTTTTAGAATTGGTATTCAAACATTAAGTCTCGTCCAGAGATGACTCATAAATTTATGATCAGCTGACTCTCAACAAAAGTGCCAATGTAATTAGTTGGGGGAAAAAAATGATCTTTTCAAAAAATGATGCTAGGGCAACTGTATATCCATGTGCAAAAGAAGTTGTACCCCCATCTTAAACCATACACAAAAACTAACTCAAAATGGATCATAGACCTAAATGTAACAGAGAAAACTATAAAATTATTAGACTAAAAACATGTGAGTAAATTTTGGGGACCTTGGGTTTATAGGTTATGATTGCTTAGGTACAACAGCAATAGCACAAGTAAGAAACAAACAAAAAGACAGAAGGATTTGAATAGAGATTTCTCCCACTAAGATACATAAATGGCCATGTGCACATTCAAATATTTTCAACACAATGAAAGTTATACAGAAATGTAACTCAAAACCACAGTGAGATACTTTTTTTTTCAACCATTATGATGGCTATAATCAAAAAGACAAAAATTAAACCAGTATTGACAAGGATGCAGAGAAACTGGAATCCTTTTACATTGCTGGTGGGGATGTAAAATAGCAGAGAAGCTTTGGGAAACAGTTTAGCAATTACTCCTAATGTTTATGTGTACACGTAGAGTCACTAAGTCATCAGTTTCACCTCTAGGTATATACCCAGGAAAATGAAAATGCACATCCACACAAAAACTTGTACCTGAACATTCATAGCAGCATTATTTATAATAGTAAAAAAGAAGAAACAATGCAGTGTCTACCTGATAAATACATAAATAAAACATGGTAGTATCCACACAACAAAATATTATTCAGCTTTAAAAAAGAATTAAATATTGACACATGCTACAACATAGATGAACCTTGAAAATATTATACAAAGTGAAAGAAGCTAGTAACAAAAGATCATATATTACATGATTCTATTTATATAAAATTCAATAGTAGGTAAATACATACAGAATATAGATTAATCATTTCCTAGGATTGGAGAAATGAGTAGAATGGAAAGGAACTGCTAATAGGCACAGAGTTTTTTGGGGGGAGACAAAATATTTTTAAATTATATTGTGGTGATGATTATACGTGCTATGAATATACTAAAAACATTAAATTGTGCACTTTAAATGGACCATGAATTATATGGTGTGTGTATTTTATCTCAATAAAGCTTTAAAAATCAATTACAGATGGATTATTGATTGTGAACTACATAAGAATATAGCTTCTAGACGCTAACATAGGAACTCAGAGTAGGCGAATATTTCTAAAACAGGACACAAAAAGAGAAAGAGGAATAAATTTGCCTACATTGCATGTAAAAGCATCTGTTCATCACAGGAAGACTCAGTATTGTAAAAATACCCATTATCTCACATTCATCCATAAAGTTCATATCATTTAAATGTAGATCTCAACAGAATTTGTATATAACTTAACAAGCTAATCCCACTATTTATATGGAAGGTCAAAGCATCTTTGGAAAAGATAGTGAGGAATTGCTCTGTCAAGTTGAGGCAAGAGTAGAAATCAGAAATGGAGAGGTAAGCTGCATACCTGAGAACTTATGTTGCTTTTACCACCAAGGACTTTTGCAGATCCTACAAATGTAGACTTTCGTATTAGCACTGACTTGTGTGGTGGGTGCGAGGGACACAACGGTGAACGAGCCAGACAGCCCAGTCTGTGGAGATATTTTTAGGACACCTCACTAGTAAGTGTACTTAAAATATTAAGATACTCCTTTCTTTTGGCTCTGAATTCATAACAGATGAGAGGCAGGCAGATGACTAAAAAGAATGGGAAACTCAACACAGAGAAGGTCGAATTATACAAGGGCAGGTTGAATTTATTTGCAGTTTTGCAAATGCAAAATACAAGTGTCAAGTCAAAATATAGAACAGGGAAAAGATTATCTCTGAAACACGGGAATGGCCCAGAACATTGCCCTGGTCAAAGGCTACTGTTTCACTTGAATATTTAACTTGAAATGGCAGACCAAAGTTTCTGGCAGTGAATAACTGCTTAGTTTCATCATCATTGTCCTTGATCACAAGTGGCAATTAGGAAAATTCACATAATGCTCCAAAGTAAACTATTAGGTGTTTTTCATCAATCACATACTCTAAGAAGGTAGAGAATAAAATCTCCCATAACCTTCACACCAAGATGGGTTTGATCTGATGAGAAATACATTGATTCTCTTGCAGAAAAAGCGGAGCCCTGGGTTATGTTCCCCACATTTGCAGAAAATCATTTTTTATGATCCAGGAGTCCTATGTTCCTCTTTCCTTCTCCCTAAAAGCTCTATCCCCATAAGACAAGAATCTCTTGAGACCCAGCGAGACAAAGAATTATCAAGCAACTCTTCTTGCTAATATCATAAAGCAGATGACCCTTCACATTGGCTACAAATAATCTACTCAGAGTAAAAATGAATCAGGTCATGTTGGAAATTGTGGAAAGTTAGCGCTGAAAATATATCAGAGACTATGAATGCCTGTTTTACCATAAGCTTTGTTCTTTCCAGTACCAGAGTTACTCTTGCTGCTAAAATTTAGATATTTATCAAGAGGTAGAAAGATGAACTCTCCAAGGCCCCCGTGGGTGTCGTTCAAGTTTACGGCCCTGGCTGTTGACTCATGTGTAGATTTCTCTAGTGTTGGTAGTTTAGTTACCTAACCTACAGAAGGGTGAGTTAAGACAAAACTAGTGGTTTTTAACTCATCTTTGGTAAAAGGCACTATCTTGAGAAAAAAGGCACATACTTATATAGTAAGATAATTATACATACAATTTCAGTGAGTTCATGGATTCCCATAACTCATGTAGAAGCCCCCATGGGGCTCCCTGGACACCAGGCTAAGAACTTTCTGGATCAAACAGTCTCAGAATCCTCCCAGTTAAGAACACCTGAGACTGTAAACTAACCCCACCTTGGCAAGCCTTGGCAGAAAGGAGCTGGATCTTTCACAGCAAGTCCTCCGAGTACTTTGGAAGCCCAACAGCTAAACTAACCGTGTGGCCGTTTGAGTTTATAAGAGAAACGCGAGCTAGTGAAAGTGCCCAATATCTCTTTTCCTCTACTCATCCTTCCTTTCTGGATACGATGAGAAACCAGCACACAACAATGTTTCGTGTTTGAAGCCAAGGTAAGTGGAGGCGTTGTATTTCTTTAATACTGTGGCAACAGCAGGACTTTAAGCTGGAGCAGCAGAGATGAAGCCCCACTTCTACTTCTTATCTTGTGTTAGTGTGCACAAATAATTACATTTTTAGCATCTTTATTTACACAATGGTAAAAATAAGGTCTATTTATTTCTCTGCAAAATTGTGAAGACGGTGGCTGATGTGTATAAAATAAATAGCGTGAGTGCCAGACTTCTTAGGTGCTAGATAAGTGACAACTGTCATCTGGGAAGTGATTAGACAGGTTACAATATGGCATTGTTTCTCAAACTTTACTCACATATCTTTATTTTTTGCCATAGCACAGATGACTTATTTAATATTTTTCTTTAGTTTGCACTCTTGATAAAAAATAGCCTTTGCCAACATAATGTTAACCTAAAAATAACAAGTTTGGTGTGCTGGTTATGTGTTTTTTTCTAACACGTATTAAAATAAGGTCCTATCTATTAAATTTTTTAAGTTGTTTCTGGGCAGCTTAAAAATTATTTTGAAAACTCTGCTTTGAAAAACGTGTAGCTGTAGCAAGCCACTAAACCTTGGCTTAAATTAAACCTCATCTAGGTTTATTAGTTTCCTTGGCAAAGGGCAAGACTGGAGACAAGGGGGTTGGAGTTTTGATCGTGGAAAGGAAAGAAGGAAATGCCTTGACGAGGCCAGGTGGCAGTGCTGTGGGCGTCTGATGCTCAGGTAGTGAGTTACGGTCCCTGGGGACTGCGAGCTAGAAGAAGGAAAGGTCAGGACACAAGATGCATGAATTTTAAAGACTGATATTACTGATCTCAGGTCCAGAGCTGGACCAACTTGTGTCATTTTTTAGCCTGTAAAAGCTGTATCTCTATTTAATGGTTGTGGTATTCTAAAGTTGGCAAAAACTTACAGATACTTTAACACTTAAAAAAAGTAAAAATAAAAGCACAAGGCAGGAGTGGTCAGGACATTTTTTGGAAGGCAGGAAAAATGTCTCTTAACTGCTGATTTACTGATGTAAATCTTAATAATGCCACCCTTTTCTAGAAGCTAAACACAAAGCTGTGATTCTGTGAAGAATCTGGAAGGTCATTAAAGTACTGCTTATATTTTAGCCAGTATTGCCTGGAACTGCACATGCAGTCTTTTCCAGCAAACTCCTGTATGGACAATAAAAAATATGTCAATAAACAAAGATAGAAACAAATCACATCTTATGACAGCCAGATTCAAACTCAGAGGTGCAACTTTGTTTAATCAAAGACACACACACATACGTCCAATGTACTTAGCAACTACTTTGATCTATACACAGAAGAAACAAAGAAGCACCTGCTATTCAACAAATCTTCTTTTAGTGCCTACTCAGTTCTGGACACTTGTTCCAGTCATTGAGGATAGAGTGGTGAACAGCAATCAGGAAAATAAAATGAGTCCTAGAGTGAAGTCCTGTACACTCCAGTTTGCACGATAAAATATTTATTAAGCACCTATTATGTGCTGACAACTGTGCCTTTTCCTTTACCTTAGTTTTTTCTTTCCACCATATGGGAGCTAGTGCAGCCTAGAATCGAATGCTTATTCTTTGCAAGTAGGCAGACCTGAATTTGAATTCTGGCTCTATCTTTCGTTTAGCTACATTGACTTAGATGCACTAATCTCTGTGTTTACTGGTTTCCTTGTTCATAAAGTAGAGACAAATATCCCCTACAACACAAAATTAAATATGCACTAACTAGTATTGATTTAGTGGTCTTCTTCTGTCCTGGTTATTATTTTAGGCATGGGTGAAAAACAGTAAACAAAACAGATAAGGGCTTACAGTTCAGCCATAGGGATAAATGAATAGATGTATCTAAAAGTAATTAGCGGGAAGTTAATGCAATAGACTTGTTGCTGTCATTATTAAATAATCATAATATTAATGGACGACAGGATGATGACTACATGCACATAAGAGTATTTTAATAGAATAAGTGGCAAGTATTAAATGAGAAATGACTGGAAAATAATAAGCACTTAAAGTTAAATGTTTAAATAGATAACTGTTGATCAGGAAGTTAAATACAGGAAGTAAACATGGTAGCTGGTGCTGACCAAAGGTAGCTTTCCTGAAAAGGTAGGTTTTAGTATCAGACAACATATAAGAAGAAAATAGATCAGATGGTGTCATCACCAACAAGGCAAAAGCATCTGTGAATACTCTAGAAGTGCAACAGAAGAGTAAAAGACACTTAGCTCTCTATCTCATTAATAAGACACCAATGCTTAATCTTATTCTAATGCCTTGAGAGAACCCAATTTTATCAAACACCATTTTAATTCTAGGTAACTAAGCTTTTCCTGTGCCGTGGTACATAGTCCATGGTCCATGGCCCATATTCAATACATTTTTGCTTAACCGTGTTGGAATGAGAAACCCTCGAAAACAGAAAACCCTTGTCCTTTTATTTAATTAACTATTTTTTAAAATTATAGTCAGTTACAATGTGTCAATTTTTGTGGACAGCATTATGTCCCAGTCATGCATATATATACATATATTTGTTTTCATATTATTTCTCATTAAAGGCTATTACAAGATATTGAATATAGTTTCCTGTGCTTTACAGAAGAAATTTGTTTTTTATCTACTTTTATACACAGCGGTTAACATTTGCAAATCTCAAACTCCCAAATTTATTCTTTCCCACCCCTTTTCCCAGTAATCCCAATACTCACAGCAACACTGTGTACAATAGCCAAGACGTGGAAGCAAACCTGTCCTTCCAACAATTGATTTAAGTGTGACATTCTTTGGCTTTAAGCAACATTTAGAGAAAGACATTAAACTGTACTTATGAACAAATTAAATATCCTTAGCACAAGTTACCATTTAATAAATAATATATAGGTAATTAAATGTTTTGGTTTTGAGTTTTTATAATTTTGTTTTTAAGAAAACTTCAGAAACTTATAGAGTTTCTCTGAATCTAATGCTATTTGGTAGAAGATGGAAATGGACATAGAGGTGGGAGCTATGTGGAAAGAGTAGGTTAAAATTCACCTGTTTCCCCGCTGGGTGTAGAGAAGTTAGGTATGAACTGGGTCAAAAATCAGGATTTCTTTTGGTTATTTGTCATAATCAAAAGTAAAAATAAAGTGGAGAGGAAGAACAAACAACACTGCTACTTCCATTTTCCTGAGGCTTCTTAGGGTCTCCTGATAATGAAGCCTTACTGATACACTGTCTCCATTTTCTGAATACCTTTCTATACACTGAGATCTTTCCCTTGTTCAGAGCCAGCTTGTACCTGCTCACAAAAGCCAATTTTTATATAACTTATTTTTTTAATTGAAGTATAGTCAGTTATAACATGTCAATTTCTGGTATACAGCACAATGTCCCAGTCATGCATATATATATATACACTTATTTGTTTTCATATTCTTTTTTCATTAAAGGTTATTACAAGATAAGAGCCAATTTTTGAACTTTGGAATACTCTGTGAACCAGGTGACCTCACTCTGACAGCTTGAAACAGGACAAGGGATAGGGAAGGCTGTTTCCTCACCATGGAAATCAGCACAATCTTTTTTTGTTTGTTGTTTTGAGCCCTTGACCACCACTCCTTGTATATGTCAACTGCACAAAGGCAGAGACCACATCTTCACTGTTTACAATGTTTATGTGGTGCTTAGTCTTCTGTCTTCTATATGGTGGGTGTATACGAGCAAGGCAGATCAGAGACGGGACTGAGCAAATCCATTCAATAATTCATTCTCAAAATTATATATATATATATGATCCTTAAAATTATAACTCTGTGTCACAAAATTCCCCAACTGTGTAGTAACTGCTCCACTATTTCCATAATGACCTTATGATAAGGAGGGGATGCCCAGGAATAAATTACATATACAGAGGAAGGCAGAATAAATCGTGAATGTTATAAAGTTTCTGTTACTTCAAGGCAGAACATCTCCTGACTGGGGGATGGAGTTGCTCACAGCAAATAAGTTTAAAGGGGATAAATGATCTGCTTTTTTGAGCAGGGTTTTGGGGACCTATACATAGTTTTGGTGTTTTTTAACCTCCTGCTAGTAAGAAACACCATGGTGTAGGAGTAAAGAATGCAATGGTGTGTGGGCTAAAGGATTGCTGTAATTGATATTCTGGAGACTTTGAAAGCCAAACAACTAAGTCAGTGAAAAGTCCCTGAGAATCAGGATGGCGTCTGGAGGGCAGTGGCAATTGCATTAAGTGATGGTGAACAAAAAAGCACAGAGCATTAGAGACGATTCTTAACAGTACTCAACAAATGGCTAGACAGTGACACTTTTCACTAAAGGTCTCCCCTCCTGCCTGCCTGTTTTGACCCAGTACCACTTTAAGACCCTATCAAACAAAGATGACAGAATGCAAGGTCCAGGTTTCATAAGAGTAATAGTTTCTCTAATCTTTGTCCCTGCCCCAGGATCCCTTCCTTTTTACAGATGGTTGTTTTTTATTCATTAATGAAAAACACTTAATTTCAGTGTCAAAAATGCCAGTAGCATCTGCTAAACTCTAAGATCTCACATCAGGATGAGATATCCCTTGAAGGCAGTATGTTGCATAGCTCCTTGTTACCAAAGGAAGAGCTGCTTACCCAAGAAGGACTAACATGAAAATTTGCATCTATAAACCCATAAGCGTTTTGAGCACTCTGGCAAGCCTTTATAGTTTTTGAGAGTATTGCTTCCCAAAGCGGTGCCACCACAAAGAAAAACAGGTACACATAAAGTCAGTTCAGAGACCTCTATTCAGGAATCCTAAAAGCATTATCTTCTAACCACTTAATTCCCCTTGTGGTTTTTTCTTTTTAAATACATACATTTCCTGAAGGATATTTGCTGTATTGATTTACATATGTTTAGTCTTAAAAAGACAATGCTAAACATGTTTTAGGCATTACAAGGGAAAAAATACAGATGGAACTCAATTATAGCATGTATGAACTGTACATATACACATACATGAAAATGTCTCAAGTCAGATAATTTCTAAGTAGGAAGGTTTTTTAGATACATATGTAAAACTTACTTCTTAAGTGGAAAAATAAAAGGTAAAAAACCAAATCTGGATAAACAGTCTACAAAGTCAATCCCAAGTCACAAGCATGCCCACGAAGCTCCCTCGATTCAAGAAATCTCGGCAGGCAGAGAGAATTGGGCACACTTACACAGGTAACGGGAGCTGCTGATCTCTTTCATACATTGTTTAGGTTTGGTTTGCCATTTAAGTTTCTCAGAGCAACAAAAGATTCCTATTTCGTTTATGAGACTTCTTCCCCTTCTTTGCTTTCTCAGCTTCCTGTAACCCATTTTCATCAGGTACCTTATTTCATTCTCTGCCTTTCATCTCCATCTAATACTTGAAGACAAACTTTATCAACAAGGTCCAACCTAGACATCATCAAGCCCCTTCAAAGACTCGTTACCATTTGTTTAGTGCTGCAGGGAGAGACTAGCTTTCCAGATTCAACATTCAAGGTCTATCTTCTTAGCTGATAAACATTTATAACACATGGCATTGGTGAACTTCTCCTCATCCTCATCTCTCCTCTCCCTCCCCAAGAAAAGCCCATTTGTGGAGACAGTAAACAAAGTAGAATTTGCCATCTAGAGTGTGGAGGAACATGAGAGGTTTTTACATCACACGGTGCATTGCGCAAATCTTTTCTCCCAGAACATTTTTTTCTTAGTTTCACATTTATTTCTCCTACAGTCCTAAAACCTCTAAGCACCTGCCTCCTCCTGGATTTTTTTCTTTCCTTAATTCCAATCTCCCACCCTTTCTCAGCCCAGAATCAGGCCACTAAAGGGATAAGGCCAGCTTTGCCACTTACCATGACTGTGTGTCTTTGGACCAGTTATTTAATCTCTCAGACCTTCAATTTTCCCTTCAATAATAATATGAATACTTTGTCTTCTTGAGAAACTACTAGGCGCCAGCATTATTCTCAGTTTTCTATGAATATTCATTCACTGATTGCTCGTAAACACCCTATGACATAGGTATTATTGACCGCTACTACTCTCCTACCTTACTCTATAGAGACGAAATCTGAGGCAAAGAAAATTTAAACAACTTGTCCAACACAGTATGTAAGAGGTAGTACTAAATCCAGATTCATGTGTCCTAAGTCAAGGAGCTAAGTTCTTATCTTATATTGAAAGATTTACATCTATAAAGGGGTAAGGGCCATAACCTATTTCACATATGTTTACTATGTAAAGTCCTGTGCACTCTTGGGCACATATTACTTGTCAATTACTTTTATAATTACTGTTATTATTTAAAATTTTTACATTTAACTACCTCCATCAAGTATATAGAAGACCACATCCTGACATTGTTAAGAAAAGATCCTCCAATGCCATGTTTGCCCTTCAGAATCAAACTGAGGGCTTTATCACATAAACTAAGAGGTCCATCCTGTCACTTAGGTAAGGAATTACACATGCTGCCCAGCTAAGTGGCAATACAGCTCAACTTTAATTCACCACGTGTGAGAAAGTGTTCTGTAAATCTGCAGGATCTCGCAAAGGTTCGAGTTCGTGGGTATTAGGCAGTAAGGCTCCTGAATAAGCCTTGCTATGTAAATCCATATTGCCTCCAGACCTGTAGTCTTTCTACAGCCCGCTTCTCCCCATACTGGGAGCTATAGCTAGGTGTGTCCCTTGCTTTGACCACTGCTCATAAATGATCTAGTCTAGACTCTACTTTTCCTCATGCTGCTCCTCCAACTGTACCAACCCTTCCTCTGCTCCTAAAAATGGCACTTTTAATTTTTTCCAACTCTGCTTTTGTTTTCCCAGTAATATGCCTATAGCGAGAAAGTGAAAGTATTGCTAGAGATGATAGTTGAGAGGTGACTGCTATTACAAGTTCTGAGTTCCTTTCTCTCATTCGCTCCTCTCTCTCCCCTCAAATACAGATGTAACAGTATGTGTGTATGCATATATGTTTATATGATATATAACATGAAATACATAGTACAGGCACACATACATGGAATTTTATGCCTATTGTTATAAATGTGCTCAGCTCTCTGGCTCTAAACAGTCCAGCAGAAGAGCCAGTTAGCTTCAAGAAGAGCTGGTTCTAGAGAGTCAAACGCACCTGTCAGGATTCTCACTCTCTCTACTACTACTTCTCTTCTTTATCTCTTGTCTTTTAACTTTGCTTTTTGCTTTTTTTCCCTATTTGTCTCATTTCTTCCCTCTAAAAATAAATTTCTTCACATAGTTGGGGAGAGAGCATCTTTCCCTACAGTTCTTGGAGAAAATCCCAGAGTGGAATTCAGCTTTGGGATCTTGTCCATCACTGTGTCTGTCATTATGGACAAGAGGATGAGGAATTCTGATTGGCATTCTTAGGGAAGGGGAAGAGGGTCAGTCCCACCTGAACCCCAAAGGAAGGAAATGATGTTTGGGTAAAACAACAGGAAAAGTCCATTATACATCTTTACATCATTATATACAGTTTTATCTAATTTCATCTGAGTTAGGCAGAATACTAAGCCTGTTCCAAGTGAGAGTGATGAGTTATTTTCATCTTGTTTTAGTGCAAAGAATACAATGAGATCAAGGATATCTGATACTGGGGTTCCCTAAACTTCCTCTAGCTTTTTAGGAAGGAGCGTCTGAAGCTCTGTAGTCTTAGCATCTCATGTGAAGCAGACCGGCTGGGTCAGGGAATCCCAGAACTAGGGGTGGGGAGTACCACGATTTTATACTCTGATGTTTTACTTACTGTTTTGCAGCAGGCCCATTTTAGGATTACTGGTGCCAGTTGGCCATGTCCTACTGCACTGCTAAGCAGCTGACTGGTATTCGATTTTATGGTTCTCTCATCATTTACCTTCTACTGAAGAATATTTTGGCTTACTTTGCTAAATTATTCTTTGCTATGATTCATCATGATTCAATGAATATTCTTGTTCATACAGTCCTGTTAGCCTCTCTAATTGTTTTATTCGTACAAATTCCTAGAAGTAAAATTACTCAAAAATTTTTATCCAATCTCAAAGACAAGCTTGTTTTTCTCCTTCTTCATAAACTTTCTCCAAACTCTTAAGGCCACTCTAATAACTCCATTCCACCTACTGCTGTAATGTTTTCCTAATATTCTCTTTCACGTTCACTCATTTAACAAGTTTACTGTGAGTTCTCGCTATGAGTCAGGCTCTGTGCTACATGAGGTGCCGATGTAATTACAAAGAAAAACCACCCTCGATCCTCATCCTTTAAGAGAGAGTAATTTAGTCCAGTAGACAGATAGGTGGATGGGTAATTACAGTTTGCGGTGATTTATGCTATACCAGGGGAGAGTGCAAGTGGTAAGAGAACAAAGATAAAGCGCCTGTCCAGAGAAGGAGGAAGAGGCTTCATTCAGAAGTGATATGTTCTCTTCAACAAAAGGCGCTGGAACAACTAGACATTCAAATGCAAAAAACAAAAACAAACAAACAAACAACACATAAAAATAAAGCAAATAAAAGCTAATATAGACAGATGCTACACTCCTCACAAAAATAATCCGAAATAGACCATAGACTTAGATGTAAAATATAAAACTATAAAACTCATAGAAGTTAACGTAGGAGAAAACCTAGATGAACTTGGGTATGGTGATACCTTTTTAGATACAACACCAAAGATATGATACATGACAGAAATAATTCGTAAGTTGAACTTTATTAAAATTCTGCTCTGGAAAAAGACAGTATCAAGAGAATTAGAAGACAGGCCATAGACTGAGAGAAACTATTTTCAAAAGATGTATCTGATAAAGAACTGTTATCCAAAATAAACAAGCTCTTAGAACTCAATATAAAAAAATCCAATTAAAATGGTATGTGATCACTTAACAGATACCTCATCAAAGAAGGTGTACAGATGGCAAATAAGTATATGAAAAGATGCTCCACATTATGCAATTTAAAACTGTGAGATACCACTACATGTCTATTAGAATGGCCAAAATCTGGAACACTGACAACACTAAATGTTGACGAGGATGTGGAGTAATGGGAACTGTCACTCACTGCTGGTGCAAAATGGCACAGCTACTTTGGAAGACGGTTTGGGAGCTTCTTATAAAACTAAGCATACTCTTACCACATGATCCAGAGATTGTGCTCCTTGGTATTTACCCAAAGGAGTTGAAAACCTATGTCCACACAAAAACTTGCATGTAGATGTTTATAGCAGCTTTATTAATAATTTCCCAAACCTGGAAGCAACCAAGATGTCCTTCAGCAGGTGAATGGATAAACAGACTGTGGTATAGCCAGACAATGGAGTATTATACATCACTATAAAGAAATGAGTTATAAAGCCATGAAAAGACATAGAGGAACCTTAAATGGATATTGCTCAGTGACAGAAGCCAATCTAGAAAGCCTGTGTACTGCATGATACCAACTATATGACATCCTGGAAAAGACAAAACTATGAAGACAACAAAACACCAATAAAAAGATTAGTAGTTGCTGGCAGAGGTTGGGGGAGACATGGGAGTCAGGGAGAGATGAACAGGCAGAGCCCAGAGGATTTTTAGGGCAGTGAAAATGCTCTCTATGTTTCACAATGATGTATATATGTCATTATACATTTGTTCAAATCCATAAAAGGTACAAAACCAAGAGTGAACCCTAAGGTAAACTGTGGACTTTGGGTGATTATGATGTGACAATGTAGGTTAATCTTTAGTAAAAAAAAAAAAAAAAAAGTACCATTTTGATGAGTGATGTTGATAATGGGAGAAATTATGCATGTGTTGGGGTAGGGGGATTTGGGAAATCTCTGTCCTCCCTCTTAATTTTGTTGTAAATCTAAAATTGTTCTAAAAAAGCAGACTTAGAGTGATATGCTATTTCACTCATGAAAAAGGAATAGAAGAAGGAGGAGAAAGCTGCATGCAAAGGCACAAGGCATTGAAATGGGAGAGTGTACTCAAGACCTATTAGGGTGCTGGTTGTGTTAGAGAGATTGGTACCTAGAAGGTCTGTCAAAGCATAAAGGATGATCCTTATGCAGACTAACACTTGACTCAGAGTTGCTCTCATGTCCCTATTCTTAGCCTCCCCAACAAACTACACACGTTTTGAGGATTGGAACTATACTTTATTCATTTCGTATCCACTATAATTTATAGAGTCCCTGGGTGCATCTGCACACACATGCACATATATTCACACACATGTGACTCAGTCACTTAATCTGTGATTGTCTTCTCAAAGGCATGTTTTTTTTCTTTTCAATGAAACATGTAAATTTAGAAATTTTATAATAATGTGCATTTTTCTTATCGCATAAAAAATAAAAGGAACAAAAAGTCACCTATAATTCCACTACTAAAATTGGTGTCTCTCTCTCTCTCTCATCAATTTTGCTTTCAAACCTGCTTTCTTTTTTCACTTCTTTGACATGTTCCCATGTCATTATAATCAACCTCGCTGGGAATTTTTAGTAACTGTCACCTCTGTGGTAATACATCTAGGTAGTTTCCATGTTTTGATGTTGGAAACGGATGTATCCACCTCAATTGCCAAAACTCCTGGCTATAGCACCATCATCTTTCACTGTTGTCCCCCACCTCCACTTCCACCATTGTCCCCCAACTCTCACATCCGGACTGATCTTAAGAAAACAGAAATTTGCTGAACAGCCCTTTAAACTTAGACTAAAACCCAGACTCCCCAGCACAGGCCCCCTGTAATGTGAACTTGCTTACCTCTCTCTCTCCTCTCACTTCGGCCATCCCGGTGTTCAGCCTCTGTGTTCCTGCCACACAGGCCACATATCAGTTTCTCAAACACACCAAGCTCCTTACCACCCCCGGGGCCCTCACAGAGGCACCTCTCTGCCTGGAATGCCTCCTTCTCCCACTCATCCCTGGCTGACTTCTTATCTTTCAGTTCTTGTCTTTAACACCTTCTGAGAGGTGGCCTCCCTGATCACACCAAGTAGCTCCTCTTCCACTACTTAATGACCCACTTAACAACAACTTGTAAACAGATATTTATATGTTGGCTTACTTATGTGTTTTCTGACTTCTCCACTAGATAACTACAAGCTTCGCAAGAGTAGGATTTTTGTCTGTTTTATCATCAATAAACATCCAGACTTGGTATAGGGTCTGACATATGATAGGCTCTCAAAATGCAGACTGCACTGGAGATATTAAGGGAAAATTTAAGGCAGTGGTTCTCAAATATGGTACCAGTACCAGCAGCATCAATACCATCTGAGAATCTGTTAGAAACACAAATTCTCTGGCTTCAGCTGGAATTACTGTTGTCAGAAGCTCTCGGGGTAGAATCCGGTCATAGGTTTTTTTATCAAGCCCTACAGGTGATTCTGATGTTCCCAGTCTGACAACTGCTATTTGTAAGGTATGTGTTTAGTAAGAGAAATACACATCTTTTGTTTAAAAGTTGCCACAGCCAGAATTTCTTAGAATGTGAAATTTGAACCTTAAATACCACCAAATGCCACCTCTAATTTATTGAGAAAAAATGTCCAAAGATATTTTTAAAAAATACTTTAACATGACAATTACTGATGTTCTGCTTATACTTTTGCTTTTAAGACAATAAAACACACCTATTTCTAATGAGCATTAAGTAAAATTATGCAGCACATACTCTTCCCTGGAAAGAGTCCTCAAATGTAAAGCTACTTTCCTACTGATGGTTGAGTATTACTAATTCAGTTAAAATCAGATATAACTATGGAAAAGTGCATTTCCTAATTCTCTTAAGATGGTTCAAACAATGAATTGGTCGGAATGATGTATCAAACACTGTCTTTGAGGTGAATTTTGCCATTAGTGATTTTAGTTATTTTATTTAAGGGGAATCATTAGTTCTTCATATCTGAAGTGTCCTATGGAATGGAGGAGGTTCACTGAGCAACACAATATCAATGAGGTTGCAAGGACAGAAAATTAATCACTGAAAATGAGACTTCAGATTAGATCCAAAATACCTGAGTTATCTGACCTGCATAACTAGGTAAAGTGTGACTCTGAATTCCATAGAATAAAACATATATCCAAGGAAAGAATAAAAATTATGAAGCAAGTGTAGATATTCTTTTAAAAAGTTAGAAAGGAACCAAAGGAGCGAGAGAAACAAAATACTGACTGAATTTCTGTAATGTAACAGTTATTACACTAAGGGCTGTTTTCTAGACTATCTTAAATTATTCTCTCTTCACCCATTTTTATTTGCTCAAAATCAAAGGTTTTCTGTTTTTGTTTTTTTAAATGAAAACCAAAAGCCAAATCTTTCTAAATAGACTAGTGGATGGAGCATAAACTGTGGTTTTCTATTGGGTTCTCAATGAAATAAACATTTCTTTAATATGAGAGCTTCAAATGTACTTAGTGAAAGTCATTTACAGGAAATATATTTGAGTAAACCTTTCCTGATCATGGAGTTTTACATTTTAAATATTATATAATGAATCTTTTATTTCTTTTAAAGAAAAGGACACATTTTTATTTTGGTGATTATCTATATTAGATGATCTAGCCTTGAATACAGATATAGAAGCTACACTTCTGATCTCCAGAGGAAAGCAGTTGACATTTTTAAACAAATAAATAAAAATAAAGCCTTCATAATAGGCAAAATTCATTTTATCACCTTTAAAACCATGAGAAAATTAAGACAGCAGGTTGAAAAACATTTTGTTCCCTAGCTTAAATCACAATAAATTTCATAGCTGTGTCATTTGTTTAACATTTAATGTCGTAAGATATGTTTCTTTAAATTCAGATTTTTTTCAGATATTCTTTGACATTATTCACTAAAACATCTTGCATAAAAATAATTCCTTAAGAGCATCTTAAAAATACAAACTTTTACAAGTGATTATATTTCATATATTTTTGAATCAAGAATAAATTTTAGAGTGGAACTTGTGAATAAATATTGCACTGAAACCAAAAATCAACTACATTTGAAAACAGTCATTCAGAGAGGCAGCATGTGTTATGCAAGATAAAGGCTGATGCTTAAAATATAACAATTTAGATTATATATTTCTTATTTTTAAAAATACATTTCTAATATTTTGAAAAAAGCAGATACACTTATCCTCAATTCTGACAACAATATTATTCTTAGCTTCTCTACATATTTTTAAGAAAACAGAAAAGTAAAATAGAATTGCTAGATTGAGGTACTTTTAAACATACCACAGTCAGAATTCTGGGTTCAGCTGCATCTGGAATCCTTCATTGCTGACAAAAGAGTTTCAAATGACAATCTTTTTTGGAGCACTCTTCAGCATGACAACAGAAAGTTCTTCCTTGCACCGCCTGCTTTTCCATTAGCTAGAGAGTTACATATTGAACGCTGCACAAAGCATTTGACTGGAGGGTTTTTAGACAACTCTATAAATGCCTCAGTCAGAATAATGATTAAAAGGAAAAAAAACTCATGTCTTTATAAGAACTTCCATACTGTCTTTTATTACTGTATTTTAAGGGGGGTGGTTATGGGGTGGGGAAGGGGGCTGCCTTCGTGTGTCATTGGTTAATAGTGTCTATGTATGATTCACCTAAGTGGCATTTAGTCATATGTCAGTGACATTTTGATAACTTTACTGTCAGTTTTTACTAATCTATTGCACAGTCTTAGGTTATCTGAATTGGTTGGGCAGATTAATATAAGAGGTGGGAGGTATGTTTCAGTCTGAATAATAGTCGTCTGACAAACAAAAACTTTCTTTATTGGTGAACCAGGTAATGTTTTTTGATAGCCAGCTGGGGTTCACTAGGATTGCCTATATATTTCTTCAGTTTTCATGGAAATTGCCTCATTTTCTTTTTCACTAGAGAAAGGCACCATAGAAGCATTTGTACCTTCTAAAAAATCTTTTGTCTGTTAAACTTGACACTGCATTATATTGGCTCGGGGCCGCATTTAATGAAGTGATTGTAATCTGAAAGCAACAGAAGTAGCTGTTACCGTATAAGAAAGTAATGGATAAATAAAATTGAAATTGTTTGCCCCCTCTATGGTTAACAGTCACATGATGTGATTCAATAGAGAGTTAAATTTATTTCTGTTAAGTAATCCTCCACAGAATAGCTTGTAATTGGGACTGACAAGATACTGCACTAAGAAGCACTCACTTAACAGATACGGCTTTGAATTAATCAGCATGCTTAAAAGCTGATTTTCCAGTGGGCTCATGAAATAGAACACCTTAACTTCTTCACACAGTAGTTTGAAACCTTTAAACAACAAATGGTAGATTCCTGTAATCCCTGTGTCTAAACTGCCTGTGGCATTAAGAGTAATAAAATCATAAAGATCTCTGTGACTGGGACCCTCATCTGGAATCTTGAGTGGGCAACTTGCAAAGTCAACAGCAAACAGTTTTTAAAAATTCCACAAGCTTCAGAAGTTATCTAACAAACACAACAGTACTTTTTTTGGTTGATATTTTCTTCCCTTTGAAAACAGTGATAGTTGCTCAACATAGTCATATCTTGATGGACTCATCTAGTGGGATTATGAAGTCTGCATGCTAACAAATGGAGGAAGAAGACATGGGGAAGAGATAAGAAGTCTGCATGCTAATGTGAATGGAGGAAGAGGACATGAGGAAGAGAAGGGAAGGGATATTTTACAGTTTGTCAGGATTTGAGCCCAGGAACCTCAACTTTATTATATTCTCTTCTTAAACATAAAACACTGAGGAAAACACAATACTCATGGTCCGTAACAGATAAGATGATTCCTGAGAAATATGAATATGTTCTCTAACAACCTGATACACCTGCCTCATGGCTTCTATAGGCCCCCGTGCATACCTCTGCTATGTACAGTATAGCACAGTGCTTAACAGTGTGGTGGCCTCTGTATGATTCCTGCCTACTACTTATCCAGCTGGATGATAACAGGAAGCCACTTAGCCCCTCTGAGCCTCCATTTCCTCACCTAGGAAAAGGGAGCAAAAATAGACCCTACATTTTAGAGCTGCAAGTATAAATGAACATAGGTCATCAACAAAATCCCTGAAAGGTCCTTAATAAATGTTAGCTGTTGTTGTTACTTAATATTATCATTATTATTAATGTTCCAACTCCCAATCCAGTGTTTCTTCTGCTACACACATAACCTGGAGAGCCTGGACGTAGGAGATTAATGAGGTAGACTTGAGTTTTACTGTGTTCACACAACATTAGTTTTGATCTGACTTCTCTGGCTACCTTCAAGTCTCAGCAGATAGAGAACTGGTTTGATGTGAATCTATCAACAATTGAATCTATAAAATCAAGTAGAAAGATTATCTGCACCATTTAACTGGTATGCCCACACATTAATTTACTAAATTAACTTTCACATCCGATAAACGTACGTAAAATTTCTGCAGACGAGTTATTGCAATTCTGATTTTAGAGCTAAAGTCCTCTATGGAGGCTTAGGAGATGCCCCAAGATGAGTTAAATACTCATGGGGAAAACCAGTAAGCGGGTGATCCAGGAAGCCTACTGTGTGTCTTCATTACCAAGACATTTGTTCCAGGGGAAAGAAATCACTTATGGCACCTTGTTTGCTTTCTAGTATTATTTATGAAATAAGACTTTTTAAATAGACAGGCACAGTTTTCCCTATATTTCTTTCAGGGAACCAAAGACATCGATTCCAACAAATCCATCCCTCACCTAAATGTACCCTCATAATGAAAATGCTTCCATGTCTTGATTTTCTAGCCTCCTGCTCTAGACATAGCTTTTGTGGACGAGAGGAGTGTAGCGTTGGTTTTTTGGGGTTTTTTTTTTGTTTCTTTCCCCCCGATTTACAAGGGTAATTCCCATAATGTGTGGTAGAAACATTTGAAAATATTTAGTCCACTGACTATTATGTAATACCGAGGAGTATACACATTCTCCCTTTGTGGCTACTATTGTTGGTAATACTGTTTGTAATAAGCTTTTTCTTTGTTTATTGATATAAGAGTAAATTACAAACAGGTCAGTTCACTGCTGGGATGTGAGTTAGCCACACAGGTATTAAAATGAAGAACTGCCTACTTGAGAGCAATGTTTTAGGGTTTTTGAAAGGTATGATTAATATAGATGAGTCTATTTCTTACAGTTAACTACTGAACTGGGGTCAGGAAAGCACAGGCTGTTGGAGTCAAAGAGACATGTACAACCCAGCTCTGTTCCTGCCTAGCTCAGAGACGGGGCAAGAAACTTACCTCTTCAGACCTTATTTTCTCTGTGGGTAAAATGAGGCTACACTACTACTTGCTCTCATTGAGTTATTACTAGAATTAAAGTAGATAATTCATACATAAAATGCTTACCGTAGCTTCTGGTGTATAAGTGATCAACACACATCAGGGGAAAAATGAAATGCTATTTAATGATGGTTCCCAGACTGAAAAATTGAAGTCCTGAATTTCTCTTATTTCACCAGTGTAGCAAAGTGGAAAAGCAGTTTTGGGAAGCAAAGCCATTTTATTTCAAATCCTGGATCAGACATTTACTAGCTGTGTGAGGTTTTAAAGTGGGAATGATAATAGGCTTAAATTTAAGAATACATGAAATAAGCTTTATGTCGTTTGAATTTTACCAATCAGTGTAAACATTATAAATACTTGTTGCATACAATTCTAATAATTTTATCTATGAAAAAGAGCTATTTATTTTTATATAATTGGTATCAAACTGTACAGATTGGTTTTTTTTTTTAATCTTTCTTATTATATAATCATACACTGTGATCATTTCTCATCTTTAAATAATTTGGGGACTTATTTTTCAGCATAGTAGCACCTTGTTTGAAGGCAGCACTACTTTTAATTTCATCTTTTACTCTTGAACATACAAGTGCTTTATCCTTGCTCCTCCCAATTCCCTCACAAATTACAGCGTGACAAATATTTTTAAACATAATTCTTTGGGCTAATATCTAATTACATTCTCTGGATAAATTCCTAGAATTGGGTTAAAGGAAAAGATGATTTTAAGGCTTTTAATCCTTAATGTCAAATTATTTTCCAGAAAATTTGTATCAATATACGTATCTACTAGCAAGAAGTAAAAGTGACAGTTTCTAGTGTCAATTCCAGATTTTATTTTAACATTTTTTATAATTTGGTTTAAAATGGCATTGCTTACATTTGCATTTCTGTAATTACTGATACTGCTAATCATTTTACATGTTAAACTTGTTTTTCCGTGATTCTTTCACTTGCATTTATCAACTGTATTATTTTAATGTCTTTGCAAATTAAGGAAATTAACCACCCTTTGCATATATAATCCAGTATGTCAGCTTCTCACCACATCTTGAGTTTATCTCTTACTTTTTAATTTTATTATAATTTTAACTGGTTAGTGTCTAAATAGTCAACCCTATCAAGATGCCCATAATCAATTTTATTGTTGGTGTAGAAGAGTCATTTAGAAAAGCTATTTTTCTAGTCTGTGATTAGAAAAAAAACTGCTTATTTTATTTTTACATATTAATTTTGAATTGGTTAACTATTTAGCTCTTCATTTTGGTGTAAGATGTGAGGTAGGCATCTGAAAACATTTCAATTCCTACCAAATAATTGACCAGTTATTGTGAGAACATTGGCACATTTCTTCAAAGATCAGTATTTCTTTGTGACTTTAAATGCTTCCTTTATCATAACACACACAGACATTTGGGTTTAAGCAATCCACAGATAATGTAGAGGGATTCTGGCTAAATCTTCTGGAAAAAATACACAAGCAATCAATTACTGTAGAATGTGTCCTCACCATTTTCAAGGGAGGGCTTCCAAGGGTCAGGGTAAGCAGTTAAATGGCACAAGGGAGGGAGTTGCCTCCTATGGCCACAGGCAGGATAATGCCCTCCTCAGTATCAGACTCTACAGACAACCAGGCATCCTTTGGGCTGCTTGAAAGGGATTCTTTTTACTACTAGGCAAGGAGATAAATTTACAACGCTGGCCAAAAAGACTAATAAACCAAAATAACTTGCTGTATGTCCCATATTTTATATGAAAATGAAATATTTAGTGTACTATATCCCACAATAGTATTAAATATAAAAAGTATGACTTTATGTCCTAAAGCTAGAGAAATGTTAACATTTTCTTTAGAAACTAACTCTCAATAAATGCAAATAGTAGTTTAAGTTGCTGTTATCTCACAACTGCAGGGGAAAATATGCAAATTCAAAATATTAATACCTGTACATGATTTGGAGGTAAAGAACCATTGAGACAAGTTAAATAGTTGCCAATGTCCACATGAAAGGTCCACTGCAGAAGACTACAGGGGCCACCTCCCTTGTCCCTTCACCATTATATGATCTGTCTCCAATCTTAGTAATTATTCCCATTACCAGCTTAAAGATGAACACCATCTGCCAATGCAGTTGACACAGTCAAACTGAATGGCCTTGTGATTTAAATTTAATGAGCTTCTAAAATATTCATATCAAGATTTTCCTAGTCTATGACCTCCCTCCTGTCTGATTTGATACCTAGCATCCTTTAAGAAGAGAAGTCACTGTAATTTGGAATATAGACTTCTATTCCCAGACTCATTACTGGCAACATCTGTAGTTATTCTGAGCATCCTGAGGGATGGTAGCAGCTGCAAACTCTTCATTAATGTCACTACAAAACCCACGGATTCTAATTCACAGGTTTGCCCCTTTTAACCTAGATTAATTATAGACATTCCCTGTAAATTGTCCACATCTAGAGGCCTCAACTGATGTGTAGAACATGCCTCCTTGATGGAGAAAGGGATTTTATTTCTGAGATCATCCAGCTGGTTATAGGACCTTATCTTCAAGTGCTATTCACAGTGCTCTCTATATTAATGAGACAGAGAAAGGCAAAATGTCCCCAAACTATCTTAAAAACAATCTCTCTCTCCTCTAGAACTTTGCTTGCAGTCAGCCCAGGTGCTCTAGTCTATGAATTTATAGAATTGTTCCTTTTCCTACATTACATTACAAATTTGCTCCCTCAATTTTCTTGTCCACACAGGTGTGACACAGCCTTTTTGTCAAAATATTAAAAAGGGAATAAACTTGCCTTTAAAAAGTTATATCTACACCAATTTTAATGGATGTTTTTGACACTGCTAACAACACACATATGGTTCATGAAGGTAATCTTGGAATTCTGCATGATTTAATGGTACCAAAAAAAGCATTTTTGTAACCAGAGTTTAAAAAAAGATAATTTCAGAAAATTTAGATAGATGCCTAGATTTTGTGCAATTTAGGTTGCAACATCTGAAATCTACTTGGGCTCTGTCGAGTTAAATGGATAATATGAACATGTTGTAGAAAACTTAGGAACAATTTTGCAAATCTTTCCATTTTTGAGAGGAAAAAATTCAATTTATATTAACAATTATTTGTATCAGCAAATATGTTATCCTTTATCCTTTATGGCTGTAAAGGCTTCATTACCTATTGCTGAGAAACAAACTGTCCCCAAACAATTTTTCTTTAGCTCATGATTCTGTGGGTGGGCTGAGCCCAGTTGGGTAGTTCTTCTGGTCTCGGCAAGACCTTCTCACGGGTCTGAGTTTTCTGGTCTTTGTCACTGGATTCTCTCACATCTCTGTCTCAGATGGGACAACTGAACTCACCAGGTTCTGGCCCACAAGGCCTTATCCTCTTTCAGGATAGCTCTTACTTGTTCACACGGTGGAGGCAGAGTCCCAAGGGAAAGAACGTAAGGGCAGGAGTTTTTGGGTTCAAGGTTCAGCACTGGCATGCTGTCACTCCTGCAGCAATCTACTGGCCAAGGTAAGGCCCAAGGCCAGTTCAATAGATTCTGCCTCTTGGTGGGAGGAGCTGCAAAGTCTCACTGAAAAACTCTAGAGCCTCTTAGCTTCTTCTCTTTATATTCATGCCCACCTCCTGAACTGCATCCCACTACCTGGACAACAAGACCTGTCCGTGTTTGCCATCTTTCTCTGTCCTGTAGTGTCAAAATTTGCTCTCAGCAGGTTCCAAATAAATAAAAAATAAGTCCTGTTAACATATCAACATCACTTCATCATATTAGATATCAGTATCAAAGATGTGTTTAATTCCTAAAATATTGAAGAATTTTAGTATAAATGACACATGCTACAAGTTTATGATTTAAAGTAAAATATTCTAAAGATACAATTCCTTTTTCTGAAGATTAATTCTAGAATAAACTGTAATAATTTACAAAGATATTTGGCTCACAAAATTAGCATAAGCAACGGATATAGGATCAAAATAAAATCACCACATTGACTCAAGATCATTCAGGAAATGTTTGTGCAGTGGCTGACAAACCAAGTTCTCAAGTATATGTAAAGTCTATGTACACAATAACCAGTAAACTGGTCAGATGGGTTTCTAGATTTGTTTGTTTTTACAGCTGATGACCTCAACAGAATTTCCTAATAAATTTAACGTAAGATACCGCCTTGGCAGATTTGCAGTTATTTCCTATGAATCCAGATTATAGCTGATGGAAAATCCTGTTAGAAAGCGCTATTTGCTTTCTGTACTCCAATACTTGTCATGACTCACAATGTAGTTTACATTAGGAATTATTTTCCTCTGTGAGTTTTGCTCCTTTCCTGTTGACTCTTAATAAACTTGCTTTGTCATCTCTAAAATGGTCCCTTTGCAATCGAGCAACTTTTGTGAAGAAATACGTATCAGTTACATTGCATAATATACATGGGACTGGTTGTAACCAGCACCATTATCCGAAGCAAATAATGTGTGAGACACATAGCTTCAACCACACAATTATATACATTTATATTAATACATGGTTAATATAAACCATATGAAAGTTGCTATTTTGTAGGTCACAAATGAATGAATATTGTCAATTTTATAAGATCCAACTTTATATACTCTCTCACACACATATATATATGCATATCAAATGATGGGATGGAATAAAAGGAATGTCAGCAAAGTTATAAATTGAAGGTCACGCAGATACCAGGTCGAACAGCAGAAATACAGATCATTGCTTTTTTGAGTTTCTCTGTGGCAAATGAACATAAAGAAAATATCTAAGGAGATTATTTTGCAAGCTTTGCAAGCAAGAAGTGGCTTTTGAACATCTTTTTTTTTTCTTTTCGTAATGGAACCATTTGTTCAAATGTGATTTGTGCTGCACCCTAACCTATGAAATGGATAAAAGTGGACATATTTTGATAGAAGCTAGAAGAGTGAATCCAAAAACAAGGAGGTAATGGCATTATATTTTCTAGTTTGAGTAGAAGTGCAATAGGACTGACAGGACATTAGACTAGGATTTCTTGGATTGAACAACTATAGTATGTTACCATCACCACACATCATTCTTTTATTTTTATGTCAAAAACAGAACATGCACTCAGGTTTAACTATTTCTTCTTTAACATTCTAAAGTTCACATCTAGTCAAAGTGAGACTTGGGAAATGGCTGCCATAGCACAGAAATGAAATGGTGGGTATCATTGGTGGCATGTGGTAAATTCTGGAGAGGCAGATAATACAAATTTTATTTAATCTTAGTTCATTTTCTAATTATTTGAAGCACTTTGTGTCTGTCCTCCTATTCATTGGTGCCGTAAACACATTAAAGAACAACATCTGCTTTTTCCCAATTTTTCTTATAACTTGTCTCAGGCTCAGGTCATTTGGAACAATGCTTTATAGGTAACAGAGACTCTCAAAATATCCGCTGTGTCAGACAGACAGACACAGGGAGGCAGATGAAGTAAACACAGGGAGTTAAACCCTTGATGTGTGAATATAACCTATGAATTCCCAGCACAAAATAGTAACCCTCTTTAACAAAACCAAACCAAAGAGGAATGAATAAATAAATTTGGCACAAGCATTAAGTTTGGCATCTATTTGCTACAATTTGAAATCATTATAGTAGTAATATTTAAACTGTGGCATATTTCTTCACTTACACATTGATGGTGACTAATGAGGGGATTTGCAAAATTAATCCAGGTCAAACCAAATCAAACATCACAGAAAAAGATATTTCCAAGGAAGTGATTATTGGCCATACAGTGACAACTAAAAGCTAAGTCATTCTTTGTGTTAAATTGCACTTAATATCCAAATTTCTTTTACAAAGGAATTCCCACTTTAATCAATAGGAAACAAAAACAAAAGTAAGCTTCGACTGAGTCAGATTTTGTGTTGGAAAGCATCAAAAGGGGATGGTATTTGGTGTTGGATGACCACATTCAGACAGATGCTTTAAAGAATCCACAGAATCATTTTGATGGATGGTGGGATTGCTGGAACCAGGGCTTTTTAAAACTAAACCCCATCCAGTTATTCATCTGTTGAGGAACTATTATTTCAGTGAGGTATTCTAAACCTCCAAGTTGTTATAAAAACCTTCCGCATATTCATCTTTTACTACGCTCCAGATACTTTCAGATGGTTCTTTCATGTAATCATCAAAGAATTCAACAATACATTAAAAGGATCATACACCATGATCAAATGAGATTTATCCCAGGGATGCATGGTTCAAAATCTGCAAATCAATCAAAGTGATATTGCCACATTAACAAACTGAAAAATAAAAATTATATGATCATATCAATAGATGCAGAAAAAGCTTTTGACAAAATTCAACATCCATTTATGATAAAAATGATCAACAGAATGGGTACAGAGGGAATATATCTCAACATAACAAAGCCCATTTATGTCAAATCCACAGCTAACATCATATTCAACAGTGAAAGCTGAAAGCATTTCCTCTGAGATCAGGACAAGACAAAGATGCCCACTCTCACCACTTTTATTCAACATAATATTGGGAGTCCTAGTTACAGCAATTAGATGAGAAAAATAAATAAAAGGAATCCAAATTGAAAAGGAAGAAGTAAAACTGTTACTGTTTGCAGATGACATAATACTACACATAAAAAAATCCTTAAGATACCACCAAAAAACTACTAGAACTTATCAATAAATGCAGTAAAGTTGTAGGACACAAAATTAATATACAGAAATCCATTGCATTTCTATACATTAACAATGGACTATCAGAAAGAGAAATTAAGAAAACAATCCTATTTATAATTGCATCAAAAAGAACAAAATACTTCAGAATGTAACTAAGGAGGTGAAAGATTTATACTTGGAAAACTATAAGACACTGTTGAAAGTAACTGAAAACCACACAAACCACACAAACAGATAGGAAGATATATTGTGTTCATGAATTGAAAGAATTAATATTGTTCAAAGGACCATACTACCCAAAGCAATTTACAGATTCAATGCACTCTCTATCAAAAATACCAATGGCATTTTTCACAGGTTTAAAACAAGTAACTCTAAAATTTGCATGAAAACACAAAAAATGCTAAACAGCCAAAACAAGCCTGAGAAAGAACAAAGATGGAGGTATCATGCTTCTTGATGTCAAACTACAAAGCTACAGTAATCAAAACAGTATAGAACTGGCCCAAAAGTAAACCACATACGTCAATGGAACAGAATAGAGGGCCTAGAAGTTTATCCACACTCATATGGGCAATTAGTCTATAAAAATGAGACAACAATACACAATGGGGAAAAGACAGCTTCTTCAATAAATGATGTTGAAAAAACTGGAAAGCTACACACACACACAAATCAAACTGGACAACTTTCTCACATCATGCACAAAAATAAATTTAAAATGGATTAAAGACTTAAATGTAAGACTTAAAACCATGAAACTTCTAGGAGAAAATATAGGCAGTACACTCTTTGACAACAATCTTAGCAATATTTTTTGTATCTGTCTCCTCAGCAAGGGAACCAAAAGCAAAAATAAGCAAATGAAACTACATTAAATTAAAAGGCTTTTGCACAGTGAGGAAACTACCAACAAAATAAAAAGGGCGCCTACTCGATGGGAGAAGACATTTGCAAGCAATATTTCCAATGAGGGATTAATATCCAAAATATATAAAGAACTCAGATAACTCGTTATCAAAAATGACAGATTCTGATTAAAAAATGGACAGAGGCTCTGAATAGACATTTTTCCAAAGAAGACATACAGATGGCCAAAAGACGCATGAAAAGATGCTCAACATCACTAATCTTCAGGAAAGTAAATCAAAACCACAATGAGATATCACTTCACAACAGTCAGAATGGTTATTATCAAAATGACATAAATAACAAGTGTCAGCCAGGATGTAGAGAAAAGAGAACCCTAGTACTCTGTCAGTGGGAATGTAAACTGGTGTAGCCACTATGGAAAATAGCATGGAGATTCCTCAAAAAAATTTTAAAATAAAACTAGGATATGACCCAGCAATACCACTCCTGGGTATTTACCTGAAGAAACAAAAACACAAATTAGAAAAGATATATGCATTCTTATGTTCATTGCATCCTTATTTATAATATCCAAGATATGGAGGCAACCTAAGTGCTTGTCAAGAGCTAAATGGATAAAGATGTGGTATCTATACACAATGGAATATTACTCAGCCATGAAAAGAATAACATCTTGCTATCTGTGACCATATGGAAAGACCTAGAGGGTATTTTGCTCAGTGAAATAAGTCAGATAGAGAAAAACAAACACTGATTTCATTTACATGTGAAATTTAAAAACACACAAAAAATGAACAAATATACCAAAACAGAAACTGAATTATAGATACAGAGAACAAACAGGTGGTTGCCAGAGGGGAGAGGGATGAGGAGAAGAAAGCAATAGGTATGGAAGATTAAGAGGTACAAACTTCCAGTTGCAATAGAAATGAGTCCTGGCTATGAAACATACAGTGTAGGGAAATATAGTCAATAACCATGTAATATATTTATATGGTGACATACTGTAACTAGACTTAGGGTGATCATTTTGAAACATACAGAAATACTGAATCGCTATGTTGTGTAACAGAAACCAACATAGAGTTGAGGACAATTATACTTCAAAAACAAATAAACTTGTAGAAAAAGAGATCAGATTTGTGATTACCAGAAGTGGGGAGTGGAATGAAAGGGGAACTGGATGAAGATGGTTACGAGGTACAAACTTCCAGTTATAAAATAAATAAGTACTAGGAATATAATGTTCAACATGACTATAACTAAAATTCCAGTATGCTGCATATGAAAGTTGTTGAGTAAATCCTATGAGCTCTAATCATGAGGAAATATATAAATACACGTATTTTTTCTGTTTCTTTGATTTTACATCTATATGAGATGATGGATGTTAACTAATCTTATTCTGGTAATCATTTACTGATGTATGTAAGTCAAATCATTAAACTTATAAAGTGCTGCATGTCAATTATATCTCAATAAAACTGGAAGAAAAAAATTTCAAGCACATACATGATTCTAATTTTACAGATGATGAAAACAAGGCTTAGTGAGTTTAACCTACCAAAATTATTACAACTATAAGTAGTAGAACTATAATTCAAATCTTGGTTCATTTGATATTAAAATCCATGTTTTCATTAATCATGATGCCTCTAGAAAAACAAGACACAAGAAGCAATAAACCCCTAAAGAAAACATTACTAAATACTTTTATATTTCAGATTGTTTATAAAATTCTGTTTGATAACATAAACGCATATGATGTCTACATATAACTTTCCACTTTTGAGCCTTAAAGATATAACCTGTGTGATGTTCTTACTTTCTCCAGCACAATATAGATTAAAATGGAAAAGAATTGAATGATTTTAAACATAAGAGTCTTCAAATGACTAACTGATTGTTTAGTTTGTGTTACCTTAGGCAATCTTGTCCTGTGTTCAGAATTACTTTTGGGAACAAAGTCCTTAATGAGGCGAGATCGGTCATAATTAGCGTGTTCTGATTCGTCAGTGTAATCCTTATCTTTTCCTAGGGCTAGAAAAGAGAAAGAGAAAATAACATCCATTTTCATCCTTCTTCCTTTTCTATCTCTTTAAATGTACTAATCTCTTTTTATTCATGTTTTCCCAAGTTTCAACCAAGTATAATTTTAAATGACCCATGCATCCAATAAATAAGCACAAAAATGTAATAACACGGAAGCTTGCCTGTTATTGGATTAATGCCAACACTACAGTAACTTCCATAAGAATTAAATGTATCTCTGTTATTTAATGTACTTCAACTTTTTGAAAACAAAATTAAAATCTTGCAAACTCTACTGGACACATCATCTCTTTTGAACTTGAAGATAGAGATATTTATAAGAATTCAATAGAATTTTGCTTTTGAAAGCAAATATAAAACATTTATTTGTTTAATTAAAAATATTGACTTTGATAATTTATTTTCTTAAAATTTATAAAATTTCATAAATGTAAATTTGACTGAAGAGGGTAAGAAGTTTGAGAAATCACAGAAGAAATAACAAACATTACAAAAGAGACGAAAAAGAAGATTGAAATGAAACCACAACTGCAAAAAAGGAGTGAGAACATTGAAATATAGTAATTACCAAGTCAAAAAGGGTAAGATACTGAAATATAAATTACACATAAGAATTTATATGAATAACGAACAAGTAATAATTGATGTAACAGAGTATAAAATAGGAAATATCCATGGTAGATGTAAGCATAACCAAGAACTGTGGACATGCGTCACAAAATTTGTGTTCTAGGTGATTCAACTAACTCTTCAAATTCAAAACCAGACAGACTCCTAAATATTTAGTCTTTTCAAATAAATGAAAATGTTTTAGTTATTTTATTCAATCTGTTAATACCTATCAAAAATGAATTTTGACATGGACAACTATACATACATTTTCAAGAGTTTAATCATGTGATAATATTATAACAGAATAAAAAATTTTGTTTATATCACATGCATTAGTTTCTTTTATTAGTAATGCTTAAAATCTGCTATAACATATGATGCCCATGTACATCTAGCAGTATCAGGTTATGAACAGTGGTATGAACTAAGACTGGACGGGTCATATTATGTCTTGGGATGTAGTTAATTACTAATTATGTTAAAATGCCCTAGGCATTTAGAGTTATACCTAGACCTATTAATAATAACTAATACTGATTGACAGTTAACATTTGCTGAGTACATACTAAGAGCTAGAAATCTTACATGTATAATTTCCTTTAATCTTTCTGACAACACTATGAAGTGTGTATAATTTTAACCTACATTTAATAATAAATAAACAAAGGCATATGGAAATTCAGTAGCATGGCAAAGTCACCAAATTAGTAAAGGGTGCATCTAAAGCTGAAACACATCGAGGACAACATACAGAAATGCTTAAAATAAAATAGTAATCTAAAAAGCTAGGTTTTTTTTCTATTTTGATATATTTTATTTTAAATATGCTTTCCATTCTGAGTGAAACTTCATAAAACAATTTAAAGACAAAGTGAAAAATTACAGTATGAAAAGAATGTGAAAACTACTCTTTATTTTCGTAGTGGAATGGGAGTTTCCCCCTCTTCCTTGACCTTTTTTTTCTGTTATTCTTGCCAAAAGTTTGTGTGTATAATAAATAGCAGAATTAGGAAAAAATGCAGTTAGTATTAATGCCAATCATCATGTGAGAGTGACAATGAAGAGAACCACACTGCATTTTGAATAAGAAACCTAAACCCTTTTCCATTAGTAGGATCATCTGAAATATAAACAAAACCTACCAATATGTTTTGGTTCTTACCAAGCACACAGAGTTTTATTTGTGCAAAATTCAACCCGTGTGCTAAAAAATAAATTAAATTTCTATTAAACTGAGTAATTTAAGCAATAACACTAAGTTACACCAAATATATATCATATTTTCTTATCTTAAAATGCCTTTCCCCCAAATTTTAGCATTTCTGAAATCAGGATGGGTAAACAGCTCGTGTATTTATTTAAGATGGTAGCAACACATTTTTCCTAAAAGTGCTTATTAATTTGATGATGCTTCTTGCAATTGATAGTATCCTAAAATCAGGAAGTTTAATAATTAAGAAAAAAACACTTTTAAAAAACAAAACCATCTAACAACTTCATGGTACAGAAGATAACAGGATAATTTTGGTTATGACAAATGGAACTATTGCTGCTCTTCAGTAGCTGAATGATAGGAAGACATACACCCTTAAAAATAAACAGACAAACTGGATTTCATCAAAATTAAAAGGTTGTGCTTTAAAAAAATCATCAAGAAAGAGAAAAGGCATACACAAATCGATCAATCTGATATACCACATCAACAAAAGAGAAGATAAAAATCATATGATCATCTCAATAGATGTAGAAAAAGTATTTGATAAAATTTGAATTCATTCATGATAAAAACTCTTTCCAAAGTGTGTATAGAGGGAACATCACAATGTAATAAAAAGTATTTGTGATAAACCCATAGCCAACATAATAGTCAGTGGTAAAAAGCTGAAAGCCTTCTGGCTAAATTCCAGAACAAGACAAGGATGCTTACTCTCACCACTTCTATTCAACATAATATTAGAGGTTCTAGTCACAGCAATCAGACAAGAAAAAGAAATAAAAGGTACTCAAATCGGAAGGAAAGAGGTAAAATTCTCATTATATGCAGATGACATGATAATTTATATTGAAAACCCTAAACACTTGACACAAACTCTTACATATGATGAATAATTCAGCAAGGTAGCAGTGTACACAAGATTAATATACAGAAATCTATTGCATTTCTTCACACTAACAACGAAATATCGGAAAGAGAAAGTAAAAAAAAAAATCTTACTTAAAATCACATAAAAAAATAATACCTAAGAATAAACCAAATCAAGGAGGTGAAAGACATATGCTGAGAACTATAAAACATTAATAAAATAAATCAAAGATGATTCGTGGACTGGAAAGATAGCCCATGCTCTTGGATTGGAAAAATTAATGTAGCCAAAATGACCATAGTACACAAAGCAATCTAAAGATTTAATGTGATCCCTATCAATCATTTAATGTGATCCCTAGCTCATTCTTTTTCATTATAATGCTATTTTATTTCATTATGTTGTTACATTGTATTGTAACTGCTTAAGCATCTGGAAATGGATAATGTAACTCTTGAACAATTTTAAGTATGTGTGAGTGATCGTATTAGTTGGTCTCCACTTACTTACAATTGTATAACCTTTCCATACGTTACTAAAGATAGTATGTTTTAGGACTGCCAGAATAGTTGAGGCTGAAGACTAAAATAAGAACAATAAATCAGGTCCAAGATGGAAGCATAGGAAGACCCTGGACTCACCTCTTCCTAGGGACACACCAAATCTATAGCTCCATAAGGAACAGTTTCCTCAGACAACTAGATGAACTGCTCCACCATTACAAAAGATAAAAGTACCACACTGAGACAGGTAGGAGAGACCACATTTGACAGTTTCACCAAAATCCCCACTCCTAGCTCAATGACATCCAACTGGGAGGGATTTCCTCAGCTAGCATTTCTCTCAGAGGAGCAATGGGTTTGTGCCCTACATGAAGCACCCCAACACTTGGGATCTACACCAGAGAGACAAGCCCCCAAAACATCTGGCTTAGAAAACAAACGGGAAGACATTCAAGGGGCCCAAAGGACCACAGGGAACTGAGATTCACCTTTTAAAGGGCTTGCATGCAGTCTCATTCACTCCAAGATTCTGCACAAAAACAGCGGTTTAAAAAGTGCTTAGAATATATGTGAAGGAGATTCATTTGCTAATCTTAAAGCATCTGCTAGGAGGACAGGGGATAGCTGAAATGCTCTCCAGAGACAGAGGCACTGGTAGACACCATTTTTGCACTCTCTACCTGCCCTGTTAGCAAAGGCCCACAAGTCAGATCCTTCTGCTGCTTGCTAGGGCAGGTAGGGCAAGAAGTCACTGCACTCTCCTTCTGCCTTGCTGATACCGGAAAGCACATACATAATACTCCCTCACTTGCTATCTGGAGCCAGGGAACATGAATCGTCACAGCATTCTGCTCTCTTCTAAAGCGAGCACAAAGGTACAAACAAAGCACTTTCTCACTGCATCACTGAAGCCTGCAGTCAGGCACAGTCAAGGCAGTTTCTCTTTTCCTCAAGCCGGCAAGAGTGCCCAGCTTCCTATACTCTCCAGCTGACTCACAAAAGCCAGCAGGTGCCCTGGTGGTATTTACTGATCATCTAACCCTGGTGGCCAAGGGGGCTGGTTCCTGGTCTCCACTGGCCTGTAACAAATAATCAGAGTCAGTTCTTGGCAGACTACCACCCTCAGGGCACTGCACAGACAGCAGACTGAAACACTGAAACATACCCCCATCTTCTTGTGAAAAAAAGTATTTATTTATGCTGGAGCTTCAGCCTGAGCAACTGACTTAAGGCTTCCTACACACCTAGAGGCTATGGAAGTACTTTCAGGGAAGGAGGGGGTTCACATAGGGAGATAGCATCCTTTTGCACTCCCTTGGCCATGCTACAACTTGGCAGTAGCTTATACACTTATCTGGAGCCCTGATTTTTGTAACTGTCACCCAAGGCCACCCTTAAATCTCTTAAGAGCAGTATAATTTAGGATTGCAACCCCAGGGGATAATATATATTTGCATACTTTAAAAGATGCTGCCTAAAGGCATGATTTCTACTCAGCCTGAAACTAAGTACTAAATTAGATTCCTTCCCTTGAAGGAAACATATAAAATAAAAATCTCACTGGTAAAGGTTAACATATAGAAAAAGTAATGAATTAATCACTTATAAATTTAGTGTGAGGGTTAAAAGACAGAAGTAATAGAATTAACTAAAACTACAAAATTAATTAAGGAATATAAAACAAAAAGTTATAAAATGTGACATCAAAAACATAAAAGGTAATGGGGCAAAAGTGTAGAGCTTTGGAATGTGCCAAAATTTAAGTTGTTATCAATGTAAAATAGACAGTTATGTACACAGGATGTTATATGTGAGCCTCTTTGTAGCTACAAAACAAAAACTTGTAGTAGATACACAAAAGAAAAGAAGGAATTTAAACATAATACTAAAAAAATAATCAAACCACAGGGGGAGAGAGAAAGAGAAGAAGAAAGAAACAGAGAGAAACTACAAAAACAGCCAGAAAACAATTAGCAAAATGTCCTATCAATAATTACTTTATATGTAAATGGGCTAAATGCTCAAATCAAAAGGCATAGAATGACTGAATGGATTAAAATAAAAAGATTCATCTATATGCTGCCTACGAGAGACTCACTTTATAAGTGAGAACATACACAACTTGAAAGTAAAGGGATGGAAAAAAAAAAATTCCGTGCAAAGGAAAACAAAAGGAAAGCTTGTATAGTTATACTCCCATTAGACAAAATAGAATTTAAAACAAAAACTCAAATAAAAGACAAATAAGGGCATTACATAATGATAAAGGGGAAAATCCAACAAGTGGATATAACATCTATAAATATATAAGCATTCAACATAGAAGCACCAAAATATGTAAAGCAAATATTAAGAGACTTAAAGGGAGAAATAATACAATACAATAATAGTAGGGAACTCTAACACCCAAATTGTATCAATAGATAGATCATCCAGATAAAAAATCAATAAGAAAACATCAGCCTTGAATGACACATTAAACTAGATGATTTTAATAGATATATACAAAACATTCCATCCAAAAGCAGCAGAATACACATTCTTCTCAAGTACACATAGAGCATTCTCCAGGATATATCACGTTAGGCCACAAAACAGTCTCAATAAATTCAAGAATACTGAAATCCTATCAAGCATCTTTGATGATGCACAACAGTATGAAACTAGGAATCGATTACATGAAGAAAACTACAAAACCACAAGTATGTGGTGGTTAAGCAACATGTGTCTAAACAACAACTGGGTCATAGAAAAAAATCAAAGGAGAAGTCACAAAATACCTAGAGACAAATGAGAGCAAAATCTATAGAATGGAACAAAAGCATTTCTAAGAGGGAAGTTCATAGCAATGCATGTCTACCTAAAGAAATAAACAAACAAAATTCAAATAAACAATCTAATTTTACACCAAATAAACTAGAAAAAGAAAAATAAACACAACCAAAAGTTAGTAGAAGGAAAGAAACAAGAAAATCAGAATGGAAATAAATAGCATAGAGACTAAAAAGATAATAGAAAAGATCAATGAAAATAGGAGCTGGTTCTTTGAAAAGATAAACAAAATTGGCAAACTTTTAGCTAGACTCACCAAGATAAAAAAATGAAGGGCTCAAATAAATAAAACAGAAATAAAAGAAGAGAAGTTACAGCTGATACAAAGTCTAGGACCTGATGGTTTCTCTGGTGAATTGTACCAAACATTCTTCTCTGGTGAATTGTACCAAACATTCACTGATTTAACACTTATCCTTCTCAAATTTTTCCAAAAATTGAAGAGGAGGGAATGTTTCCAAATTTATTTAAAAAGGCCAACACTACTCAGACACTAAAACCAGAGAAAGATACTACAAAGAAAAAAAGAAAAAGAAAATTATAGGCCAATTTCCCTAATGAAGATAGATGTGAAAATTCTCAACAAAACACTAGCAAACCTAATTCAATAATCCATTAAAAAGATCATATATTATGATCAACTGTGATTTACTCCAAAGATGCAAAGGAGGTTCAACATTCACAAATCAATCAACATAATAAACCTCATTAACAAATGAAGGATATAAATCACATGATCATCTCAATAAATTCAGAAAAAGCATATGACAAAATTCATTATCCATTTATGATAAAAACTCTCAACAAAGTGGTTACAGAGAGAATGAACCTCAACATAATAAAGGCCATATATTACAAACCCACAGTTAGTATCTCAATGGTGAAAAGCTGGAATTTTTTCCTCTAAAATCAGGAGCAAGACAAGGATGCCCACTCTCACCACTACTTAAAATTGTACTGGGAGTTCTAGCCTGAGTAATTAGGCAAGAAAAAGAAAGAAAAGGCATCGAAATTGAAAAGAAAGAGGTAAAACTGTCACTATTTGCAGATGACATGAGACTACATTTAGAAAATTCTAAAAGTTCCACCAAAAAACTATTAGAACTAATAGATAAATTCAGTAAAACTGCAGGATACAAAATGACTAGACAAAAAATCTGTTGTATTTCTATACACTAATAATGAGCTATCAGAAAGAGAAATTAAAAAACAATCCCACTTACAATTATACCTCAAAGAAAAAAATACCTAAGCATAAATTAAACCAAAGAGATGAAAGACCTGTACTCTAAAAACTGTAAGACATGAATGAAAGAAGTTGAAGAGAACACAAATAAATGGAAAGATCTTCCATGCTTATAGATTGAAAGAATTAATACTTTTAAGTGTCACACTGTCTAAAGCAATCTACAGATTCAATGCAGTCCCTATCAAAACTCCAACAGTATTTTTTCACAGAATTAGAGCAAATAATTCTCCAGTTTGCGTGGGACCTCAAGAGACTCCAAATAGCCAAAGCAGTCTTGAGAAAGAACAAACCTGAGATATCATGCATGCTATCTGATTTCAAACTATACTATAAAGCTATAGTAATCAAAGCAGTAGAGTGTTTGTACAAAAACAAACACATAAATCAATGAAACAGAACAGATAGCCAGAAATTAACTCAAGCACATGTGGTTAATTAATTTATGACAAAGGAGGACAGAATATACTATGGAGAAAGGAGTCTTTTCAATAAATGGTGTTAGGAAAACCAGATAGCTATATACATAAGAATGAAATTGGAGCATTATCCTATACTATATAGATAAACACATAAAAGAATGAAATTAGAGCATTGTCTTATACCATGTGCAACAAACAAACAAATAAACAAAACCCTCTTAAGATGGATCCATCATAAAACTCCTAGAAGAAAACACAGGCAGTAAGCTCTCTGATATCAGTCTTAGCAATTTTTTTTTTTTTTTGGATCTGACTTCAATAGCAAGGGCAATAAAAGCAAAAAGTAAACAAAAGAAGCCATATCAAACTAAAAAGCTTCTGCACACTGAAGTAAATCATTGATAAAAGTAACAGGCAACCTACTGAATGGGAGAAAATATTCATAAGTCATATATCTGATAAGGGGTTAATATCCAAAATATATTAAAAACTCATACAACTCATCAAAAAAATTTTGATTGAAAGAAGAGCAGATGATCTGAACAAGCATTTTTCCAAAGAAAACATACAGATGGCCAACAGGCACATGAAAAGATGCTCAATGTCACTAATCACCAGGGAAATGCAAATCAAAACCACAATGAGATATCACCTCACACCTGTCTGAATAGCTTTTATCAAAAAAGACAAGAAATAGCAAGTTTTGGCAAGAATTCAGAAAAAAGGGAACCCTTGTACACCATTGCTGGAAATGTACATTGGTGCAGCCGCTAAGGAAAACAGTACGCAGACTTCAAAAAAATTAAAAACAGAACTCTCATCATATCCAGCAATTCATTTCTGGGTATCTGTCCAAAGATAACAAAAACACTAGTTTGAAAAAATATATGTACCCCTATGTTCATTGCAGCATTATTTACAATACCCCAGATATGGAAATAACTAAGTGTCCATCAGTGGATGAATGGATAAAGAAGTGATATATATATATATATATTCTTCAGCCATAAAAAAGAATGAAATCTTGTTAACTGTGGCAATATGGATGGACAACATTGATATCATGCTAAATGAAATATATCAAAGACAAATATCACATAATTACATTTATATATGGAATCTAAAACAAATGAATCAAGCAAAAAAAAAAAAAAAACCAACAGATTCATAGATACAGAGAACAGACTGGTGGTTGCCAAAGAGGAGGCAAGTTGGTGGGATGCAAAATGGGTGAAGAGGGTCCAGAGGCACAAAATTCCAGATATAAAATACATAAACCAGGAGGATATGCAGCAAGGACAATATAGTCATTAATGTATTAACTCTGAATGATGACAGATGGTTACTAGACCGGGGTGATCATTTCACAATGTATATAAATGTCAAATTGCTATGTTGTACAGCTTACACTAATATAATATTGTACATCAATTATACTTCAATCATCATCATCATCAATGTTTATTTTCATAATTTATAATTCATGCATCACTGCCAACATATATTTTCTTAGTTGCATCTCACAAAAACTCTTAATTCCATCCTGTTCAAATAATCTCTAGTGACATTGCAAGAAGAAATCAGACTGTAATACTGCTATCTCCATTTCACAGATCAGGTATCTAAGGCATGGATGGTGTGTAGCCTTCTAGTTAGGGATAGAGTTAGTTCCTGAAAGTGGATCTCTGACTGCTAACACATTCCATGATTTTTAAAATTATTATTCCACCAAAAGTTTCCTGTGAAAAATAAATCTAATGGTCCATACATGGTTTATTCAGTGGTTAGAACATGGTGGTAACGAAGATGCAGACTGTAATTCTTTGCTGTTCCTTTGTTGCCTACTTCTCCCTAATACTATGTTGGTTCTGAGGTCCCGACGCTAGTCAGTCACAGTGAGGGCATTGCTGGAGCTGGACGCAGTCAACCCCAGACTAAGCAAATTCTGCAGATAAACCTCTTTCCACTGTGTCAGTGTGTCGGTATTTATTCTATCCACATCTGTCCTTCCACACACTCACCCAATCACCATTTATTTAGCTATCTATCATTGAGTACACAGTATGTGCTTGGCAATATGAATAAGACAGATGTAAATAGCAATTATTATCATCTGGTACACAGTATGAATAGAACTATAACCAAAGTGCTATAATAATAGAAAGGAGGCAGCATCTCAATGACTGAGTATTAGGGAGGACTTCACAGAAGAGTAATGTTAGAAAGGCCTCCTACCAGTTAAGAAGAATGATGACTATTAGGTCTTTAAATGCTCTACAAAAAGGTTTGTCAACACAACATAAATGAAAAAAAAAAAAAAAAAGAGGAACATAATCAGATTAGGCCCTCAGTGAGGAAAAATAGCAAGGTAATGATTTCTAATAGGTGAGAAAAATCACGGTGAAGAATGTCATCATGGAGAGAAAAGTAATGGGCAAAGTCTACAGCAAACTCTCCAAAGATATGTGTGTCAATATCCTCTTTGTCTTTTATCCATTCCTCTGATTCTACAAATATTCTTGGAGCACCTGCTGTGTTCTTGGCACTGCTCTGGATTCTGGGCTAAAGGCAACAACAAAACTGAGAAAGTCTCTGACCTCTGGAAGCAGAAAGAGGGAGAAAAACAAATCATGTAATTTCCAGTAATACTTCCTAAGTATTATGAATAAAAATAAATCAAGATTAGGGCACATAAAGGGAAGTTTGTGTGAATGTGGTTTCTTTTCAGTGGAGGGCCCTGGGATAAAAGCAAGGTTATGAAGAACAAGGAACAAAAGAAGGTCGGATTGATTGCAACATTTCCTACTGTGAAAGGAGGCAAAAGAAAATGGCCTAGAGAGGGTGGACCCGGATTTCCCATAAGGCCCCTAATGGCCACAGTGTGAAGTTTACACATTGAATGTAATGGACGAGCTGGAGGGATCTGAGTAGAGAAATGGTGAGATTTAATTTCCTTTTATTAAAGATTCCTAACTGCTGTGTGGAAAATAGACTATAAGAAGGTAAGAGAGACCAGTTAGGAAGTTATTACACCAGTTTACCAAGAAATGGTGGCAGACTAGGCCAGGATGTAGCAGTGGATACAGAGCCCGCAGCAGCAAGTGGTGGGCAGTGTTGCATTCTGAACATAATTTGAAAAGTGAGCCAAGCTGACTTGCATAATGTGTCTAATAAACAATTGAAAAGATTTACAACGACTGTGAGGCTTTCAAAACTGGAAAACAGTATGTTCTTCCACTGTAATTCCCTTATTTCTGTAATCCTTAAGTAGGTTGGTAGCATTAGTAGAAAATTCTTTTTTATACCATTTTAATATGAAATTCCTGGAAAAAACAATGAAAATTAGTGGAGATTATCTAATATGATACAAAGAAAGCAAAATCATCATGTACTCATTTGACCATAACCGTTTCAAGAAATTATACCAATGAACATGCCACCAAGCTAAACGATTAAACTCGTACAAAGCAAATGCCTTGATTACCTAACATAAACCCCTCCTGAGAGAGTTGTTTCATAACATTAGCAAAATGTTGATTTCACAAGATTAGATAGATATATATTTTGGTGAGCTGGACTCAAATTATGTTAGTTTTAATGAGCCCTGCTTATTTCACTTGAGGTTACTTGATTTTACTATAGCACAAGCATGGGCAGAATCAAGCATCAGTTACTTATTCATATGGATTTCTCTGTCTTTGCCATTTTCCAGCACACTAACAAGAAAAAAGAATGAGTGATAGTAGCAGGGCTTCCAGGATTGATGAACAAGATTATTGCCATAACAGGATTTCAAATTCATTGTTACATGGATCAGTACTTTCCAGAATGAGTGTGTGTCTCTTTGTGTCCGTGTATGTGTGTGTCTTTCTGTCTGTCTGATTTTCTGTGTGGCTGGGGGCATGGGGTCTTCTGTAGAAAGTAGAATGAAGAGTTCAGAGATGACAATTTAAAAAATGAAAGAAGAAAGCCAAGCAACAAAAGCTAACCTCCCAAACTGATTAGCTTTCTTTAATCAGTCATCTCCCAAAGGCACTCTACCATGCAGCGTTGCCCCTCCTCTTGTGCTGCTCCCAGCCTGACACCTACTGACATCATGCAGAGCTAGTGTTCCCTGGACATCACGGAACACTTTTCATCAGTTTCATAGCATAACTAATGATATGAATGTTAATGTTATGAAACAACTCTCTCAGTAAGTGGTTTATGTTAGGTAATCAAGGCATTCACTTTCTAGAAGTTTAATAGTTTAGCTTGGTGGTGTGTTCATTGGTCTAATTTCTTTAAAAGCTATTGTGGTGATTAAGACAGAAGTTGAGGGATTAACGTTTCTGAGTTGAGACCTTAGTTCTCCATTGGCTGGCTGTATGGCATTTGGCAAAGTTAATTTACCTCTTGGAGAATCAGGTTCCTTGCCTGTAACAAGAGGATGATAATAATATCCAACCCAAAGGATTGTTAAGAAAATTAAGTGAGATAATACAGGTAGAGAGTAGTGCAATAAGAGTTCAGTAAATTATTGTTATCCCACTTTGCCATAGGAATCGCATTTTGGTGATAGCAGAAAGAGATGGCTAGTGACGATATCTCTGATCCCAGCAGAGTTTGGTGTGAAAGATGTTTAGTAAGTGACTGAATAAAGCAATGAACAAATACTCACTGAACCTCTATGACAATGTGTTAGGAGCTGTGGTGGAGTACTAACTCAGTAGAACCATGAATATTCCTTCCATCCAGAGCTCTCATTTTAAACAGTGAGAAATATCAATCCTCAATTGAAGACTGATCACATGCAGTTAACTCTGCCTCAGAATTAATATTCTCATGGGGCAGTTTAAAGTAGTTCACTGTACAAAAGAAAAGCCACTTATTGGCCACATCAGTCAGGTTCCAAAAATTGTATCAGAGCCTATTGGTACTTGGAAACTTTCATATATTAACCAACCCAACTCTAGAAGCAGGTAGTCTGAACTCCAACAGCAAAATTGGATAATGTAACTTTGTTGAACTTAAAAGAGATCATGACTTACTAAAATAATTACTCATGCTTGATGAAATTACATTCTCCGCATATTTGACATCGTTTTGCTTGACCTCTTCTCACAGATGATACAGGCATACACATTGCATTTCATAGCCAGGTGTTACATCCAGGTGGATTCCTGGAATACTTGGTGATACTACAGTCAGTTAGAGCTTTATTCACATCTTCATGATACAGGCAAACACCTCCTGTATGCTAATTTAACCCATTCAGAGGCTCTAATGTTTCTCTAAATTGAATTAATGATAGACAGATGCTGGGGGATGGTAAAATATGGGGTATGAAGTACAATGCCTGGAGAGATAGAAATACTAGTCAAGTGTGTCAAATGATTGAGGCACACTAGAATGAGGAAGAAAGAAATGAGGAGTTTGGACATTCAATTATATTACGCATTAGAGGAAGTGTAAATATTTAGAATGGCAAGCTGTAAAAGTAAGGTGCATGGAATTGAACAAAAAAGTTTGCATGAATGGAGTCATTGTTAGGCTGTTAACTAGTACTAATTTGGGAGAAGTATTAATGAAAGGAGCTGTGCAAATCTGTATGGATAACTGTATGGGTATTTTGGATGAGAATTTTGTTCTTGTTCTTGTTTTCTTATTAGAAAATAACAATAACCTCTTTCAGAATTAATTATTATGGGAAAGATCTTTGTACTCTGAGCATGTTTGTTTGGATGAAATGTTCTTGATATTGTATGTGAAATGAACCTGCTGGTGGCTGTCTTCCTTTAATTAGGAAACTTAATAAGCCAGCACTGTTTTATGCCCCCCCAACACACACACACACACACAAAGGAGGATTATAAAAAAACATGACTAATTTGCAATCATTCAGAGTGCTATATAAATAACATAGCTCATTGTTTAAATAGTTATGAAAAAGTATCTCATCAACGTCCTCAGAAACCAAGATACATGTTTTAGGCTAGAAATTCTTTTTTTTTTTTTTTTTTCAGTATTTTTTTAACATTTTTAATTGATTTATAGTCATTTTACAATGTTGTGTCAAATTCCAGTATAGAGTGTAATTTTTCAGTTATACATGAACATATATATATTGTCACATTTTTTTCTCTGTGAGCTACCATAAGATCTTGTATGTACTTCCCTGAGCTATACAGTATAATCTTGTTCTGTTCTACAATTTTGAAATCCCAGTCTATCTCTTCCCACCCCCTGCCCCTTTGGCAACCACAAGTTTGTATTCTATGTCTGTGAGTCTATTTCTGTTTTGTTTTTATGCTTTGTTTGCTTTTGTTTGTTTGTTTGTTTTTTTAGATTCCATATATGAGCGATCTCATATGGTATTTTTCTTTCTCTTTCTGGCTTACTTCACTTAGAATGACACTCTCCAGGAGCATCCATGTTGCTGCAAGTGGTGTTATATTGTCGGTTTTTATGGCTGAGTAGTATTCCATTGTATAAATATACCCCCTCTTCTTTATCCAGTCATCTGTTGATGGACATTTAGGCTGTTTCCATGTCTTGGCTATTGTAAATTATGCTGCTATGAACATTGGGATGCAGGTGTCATCCTGAAGTAGGTTCCTTCTGGATATATGCCCAGGAGCAGGATTCCTGGATCATATGGTAAGTCTATTCCTAGTCTTTTGAGGAATCTCCATACTGTTTTCCACAGTGGCTGCACCAAACTGCATTCCCACCAGCAGTGAAGGAGGGTTCCCTTTTCTCCACATAGGCTAGAAATTCTTAATTCTGACTACATTTAATATTTACCTGGGGAATAGTTAAAAGTATGAATCCTGATTTCACTTTTCAGACCAATTTATACTGATTCATTCTCTGGAGTTGGGACCTGGGGAGTTTTCAAAGCTCCCAGGTAACCTGGGAATGCCTGATGTAGGTGATACAGTTAGGCTACCAACGTGCTCACTACTGAAAACTCAGGGCTGAACTTCTGCAGATTACAAATAAATTCACTCTGACATTGTAAATTAAGTGTTAGGACAGATTAGTATCACTTTTTGATAAATTCTGACTTCATTTTATTTATATTCAATTTATGAAAAGGAAAAGCCCCAGTTCCAATGCATAGGCAAGTCCTGTAAGCTACAGATTTGAATATAAATTTTCATTCAAATGAAGGGAATCTTAGGCTGTAACAGCAAAAGGCAAAACAGTAGATTGAGCAAAATTATCTCTGCTATAGAAAAAAATAACTAAGAATTACACTGTCTACTAATGGAGGGGCAGGATAGAATCTTTCAAAATCAGTATTATACCAAAATCTGGGTGCCTATCAACCAGTTTCAAATTTTACTTTTGAAAATTAGCCATAGAACTGTATGCCATTTGACTAAAATATGAGCATTTTTCCCTACTGACAAAAAAATCTGATGTGAATATTTTTCTGTACCTATTCTTATTTTATAATATTTACATACATCTTGTTTAGAGAAAAAAGAAAGAAAATACAGACAGCAAGAAGAAATATAACAACCACAAATAGTCTCATGCAGCAATAGTCACTATTAGCTAGCATATTGGTATATTTCTTTCTAGCTCTTTTGCAAATCATTTCTAACTAAAACAGAGGACATCTACATTTTTATTATGCTAATTTTTCCCTACTTAGCAACATGCCACTAATGTTCAATAATACAATTTATTAATGGCTCTGTGATATTCTAGCATGTAGATATTTTACAATTTATTTAACTACTCCTAACTACAAAAATACTCAATTTGCTTCCATTTCTAAATTTGATAATTATTATAAAGAAAGCTATAATAAAATATGTTTTTCATTTCTGATATATTTTTCTTGGGATAGATTTTTCGATGTAAATTTGTGTACTGAGTTTCTATAACAAATGTTCTACAGTTTTCCTCCTTTGGTCCACACAATAAAATATCTCATCAAAGAGTTGTTAACTTATTAATAAAGAAGCAGAGTTAAGATGGCTGAATGAGCTTTCAGGTATGTGTGCTTGTTTCCCCTTTCTCTAGAGACTTCATTAATATGGTAATAAAATAATTTTCAAAAGGCAAAAACCCACACCAGTTTTCTAGAAGGCACAATTCTAATGGAAGAGTGTTAACCGATGGAGCAGCTTAGCCTAGAATTTGTTCAGATGTGGGAAGAGAGGGTGATTCTCCTTGGCCAAATTCTGGATATGTCTAGATTTAAAGATGGCAGCTAGAGGACAGGTGTGAGAATCAGGGGTGAAAACATGATGCAAACCGAAGGTTATGATAATAGAATGTAAACACAAACTTCTCCTCCAAAGAAATTCAAAATGAGAGAGAAGTAATGTGGGAACTGGCACTTTTAGAGTGCAGTCTTCCATCTGACATTGGGTGGATCATCTAAGTAACAGTTCCTTAGCCATTCAGTCTAGAGTAGAGTCTTTCTATTTCTAAAATGTGTATATGTACCCAGCTCTGAGTCAGTCTTTCTGTTATTTTATTCTTAAATGTAAATAGATGACCAAAGGTCATCAGAAATTTTAAAAAATTCTACAGCTTAAAGAGAATAATTAAAAGTCAGCAAAAACAATGCCTAGATGAATAGACTCAAATTTAAAGAGCAAAGGAAAATGTAAGACAATCACGAGTGTTATTAGAGAGATCAGAGATACTGTATTCATGAAATAAGACAGGATGCTCTGAAAAAGTTACATTCTGAAAACAAACAAACAAAAAAACAGTCTTGGAAACTAAATATACATATATATTTTGCATACCTTCCCCACCCCCACCACAACACACACGCAAATGAAAAGACATTTGGAAGAAAAATTCAGGGAGTCTTCCTGAATTGAGGCAGAAATTAAAGCCATAAGATGAAATAAAATGTTGAACTTTTAGCTGGATTTCTAGAAAGAAAAAAAAGGAGGAAACAAAAGTGCATATATTGTGAATAAATTACACAGAAATGGAAAGGAGGCATGAAACAAACTGAAAGGGCAAACAGTCTCTAGAGTGGGATGAATTGAAACACATACACATATGTATACATGCACACACATATAAACATAGTGTCATATAATTTTATAACACAAAAAGTGAATATAATAAAAATGCACAGAAAAGAAAAAAGGAACAAGAATCAGATAGCAATTAGGTCTCTAGCAGTAACAATGGATGCTAGATGACAGTGAATTCATCAACAAATTGCACGGGAAATTATTTTTAATGTAGAATTTTAGAAACAAGGAAATACCAACTATAAGAACCAACTGAAGTCATATCAGATATAAAATAACTTAAAAAGGTTGCATTTTGGCGGGTGAGGTATAGCTCAGTGGTAGAGTGCATGCTAAGGAGCATGCAAGAGGTCTTTAGTTCAATCCCCAGTATCTCCATTAAAAAAAAAAGTTTGCATCTCACATCAACCTTCAGAGGTAGTTGTTTAAGGCTATCATCTGAAAAAATGAGAATAAAAACTAAGAAAGAAGAGTACGTGGGGGGGCTTAGAAAATGGAATTAATCGAGTAATCCAAGGAAATGTCAGTGGACACCAAGAATTTCTTTAAAGAAGAATGAGGTAAAGGATATAAAAATAAGAAACCAGAATATAATGGGGGTATTTAGAAGAGGGGATATTTTTCTTCTCCCAAGAAGAAAAAAAATTAGATAATCTAGGAAAATAAATCTAAAAAAAGTTTATGGTGTAAACAACAAAGTAAATATAATGGGACATGACTGGGTATTTGATGAAAGGTTAGAAAGGAGAGTTTAATGAACCTTGATTCAAAGACTATTCAGTAGTGCAACAGAGGTCATAACTTGGAAATATAAGAAAAAAAGTGATACTACATCAGAAAGCATTATTTTCATAGCCCATTAGTAATATATTTGCCAAGTGAGGAGTCAAGAGATATTGTTGAAATGTGATAAAAACATGATAGAGATGCAAATATACTATCTAATGTTATCAATTTAATCAGCAGAGAGGCTTAAAATTTAACATGGCAATGTAACTATGAAAAAAAATGAAAGGTTATACAAATGAACTAAACCTTCATCAAGCACAAAAGATTAACAAGTAATGCTGAAATTCAAAAAATCTAGACATAGTAGTATAAACGTACTTATTCACAGAAAATTGAAAATTTCCAAAAGACTAACAGTAGAATTTTTTTTCAGTTATAGGATTTTTGTTTATTACAAACCTTCTGTATTTGAATTTCAAACTGTACATGAAATACCTTAACAATATTTTAACCTCAGAATATTATTCTCACTCATCAAATGTTAAAGATTAAACATGAATTTTTTTCTAAAAAAAAACCAGTGTTCTAAGTTTGAAAAAGACACCTTACTTTTGGAGAGGGGGAAAGGAGGAAGGAAATAAAAATCAACTTACCCAAGCAAAAATCACTGAGGTCAGCGAAAGAACATTTGAGCACAGAATCTTTTCTCTCCTCCTCAGTGTTAACTGGAAACAACAACAAAAAAGACTTTGTAGTTTGAGGGATTAAAAACATAACAACAGTTAGAAAAATGACTGATGTCCAGATGATGGCCAAACATGAAGAAATGTTAAGTTAATGAGATGAAATGAGAGAAGTATCTATATTATATTTTAAAAAATATTTTTAACTTACTTCCTGTCACTTCATGAAAGCAACAAATTGATTTTTATTTATTTTTTTGGTAGGTCATTAAGTTTATTTATTTACTTATTTCTCTAAATGGAGGTACTGGGAATTGAACCCAGGACCTTGTCTATGCTAAGCATGTGCTCTACCACTGAGCTGTAACCTCCCCTGTATTGTATTTTAATATTTTAATTCTCTTGAACAATTAACCACTTTCCTTTTTGGCCATGGATGTAAGCTGACTATTTATAATAGGTAGTGATTTCCCAATATTATTGAAAAGAGAATACTGGTATTTTTAAGTTATTTAGAGGAAGAAGTAACCTTAAGGAATCAGAAGGGAATACATTTTCATAACCCAAAAGCTCTTAGAGAGGGATGGGAAAATGAAAGCACACCTTATTCACTGAATGACAAGGAGCCTGGCTGAATTGTGACTCCTGACTCTTGTGAAAAAGGACTGTTTAAAGGCATTACGATATATCTCAGATGAACAGATGTGTATTGAACAGAGCCTTTGGGCAACCACGAAGTCTCTTTAATGTGGCATCTAGCTTGCACTTCCCTATATTTGAGTCCTTTTATATAAAAGGTTTCCTTCAGTATTAGCATTTGTTTGCCAACACTTGTCCCAGCACATCTTCATACAACCAAATACTCACTGCTTTACTGTCAGCATTATTTAAAGTTTTGGGTCTTTCTTTTTAGGAAACCGAGTTTATTACTGCTGGCATATTTAATTACTGGTTATAAGTTCTCAGCAGGAATGCTAATGAGCCAATGATGCAGGTGGCTAGTCTGTCTCCTGCAAACAGAAAGTTATTAGGTGTATGTTTACATGGGGTTGGCTACCTTCATGGCAAGGAAGAAATGAACATGCATCTGGCCAACAAATGACTGCCATGGAGGATAGTTCTCCTTCCTACGCCAGCCTCCTTCCTACTCTATAAATATTAGTGGAAGGAAGCGGGGTAAAAGGGAGTGAGGGAGGGAGGGAAAAAGGATTTGAAAACACTACTCTTTACATGCTAAACAAGAACAGAGCTCACCTTGCTCTGCTTTGTCAGCGGAGATTGAGGTTACAGAAGTGGGAGCCTGAGATTCACTCTCAGTTGACTGGAAGAGTGAGGTAGATTGGCTCAAGCTCTTTGAGTAAGCATAGCTCTGGGCGAGGCAAGGCAGGGATCTCCGAGACGGTTTTAACGAAGTTTCTTTTGCTATCTCACTCTTGCTTATATTCATACCTGCAAATTCAAAATGGCAAGTTTTAGCAATAAGAAACAATCAGTAGGAATCCACAAATACTTTTAATTCTTGTGATGGCTGTTTCAGGAAATTACTCTTGAAAAGCACCGCCTAGGGATTAGAGCTAACTGAATTAGTTTTGTGTTGATATTGTCAGGAAGTGTTTTGAGATTTTTGTCAAATAGTTATCAGAAATAAACAGCTCCTCTTCCAGTCTGAGCTTTCACTTTTTTTTTTTTTTTTTTTTTTTTTTTAGGTTCTGTAAAAAAGAAACATTTAAATTCATTTGGGGAGTTATGAGAACAATAACTAGAACTGCCTTTGTGTAAATCTAACCATTTAGGTTTTGAAGCAGCAAAATAAGTAAAACTTAATGCACAAACATTCAAATTAATGTTATTAACCAGAGCTCTCCTTTCAATACCCTGTCTTCCTTTAAACACACGCATAATGCACTAATGGTGATCAAGAGGCCGGGAAGAAATTGCACACATAGTTTAGCACAAAAACTGGCCGTTTGTGGAGAGTGCTTTTAGGCAAAGATAATAACATGTGAAAGCCCTGAGGTAGGTAGATTGTAATGTATTTACAGAATTGAAAAAAAAAAATCTGTTTATGATGCAGTGAGTGAGAGAAAGAGGTAGAGTGTAAAGGAGCTACTGCTGCAGTCCTGGTAGGGGATAAAAATTAGCTACTGTTCTTTGGGGAGTTCTGCATATGCTTATTTGCCCTTTATTTTCCACAAATTTATCTGCCTGATGTCCTTTTTAAAAAAAAAAAAACTGCATTTGCCAAAATTCATAAAATATTTTTAAACATACCTCAAATGCGAAATGAACCTAGGGAAGATAATGACATTTACTTACTCTAGGTCATAAATCAAGCAATTGGCAGAACTGAATGTGAAACTTATAGCTACTGGATTCCAAAACCCAGGATCTTTCAGAATGCTCCACGGCTCCTCACGAACCCCAATTTTGGATGGGTCGTTACCATGGTTCCACTTGGTAAAAATATCACACAAATTTTAAGCAGAGAGCTCTGAATGTAGAAACCACAGAGCTGAAGTAGACCTCAGAACCTATAATTCTACATTCACAATCTTAAGAGAACTGTGAAATATACATTGATGAAAAATGAATGTGGGCTGTTTGGTACAAATTAACTGGGAATGTCTACCCATCATCTATCAGAATGGATTCCTTGTGCTAATCTATAAAATGGTAGGTATGAGTAATACAAAATCTGCTATGAGTTAATGTGTGTAACTGAGTTGCACAAAATAAATATCAAGTATTATTTGTAAACCTAATATTTATTTTTCACTTTCCATCCTTTAGTTAACAATGTGTATAACTCAGTTATATGAAATAAATATTAATTACTATTTTAAATCTAATTTTTATTCATTTGATTTTCACTGTTCTTGAGTTCTTTCTTTGGGCCAGGCCTTAACTCAGTGTTGGGTGAAAACGGTGCTAACAGGGCAGCATATATATAAAAACAGATCTTTATATTATAAAAAATAAATAAAATATACATAAGGCATTATAAAGGCACAAAAGAGGAACTCCTAAACCAGTGGTAGCAGCCTTGAAGTCTTGACTGTGTAGGTAATCTGAGCTGATCTTTCTCCTACATTTTCATTTATTTACAATTCTCGGATTTAACATATTTTCTCCAAAAGATTATGCATATATGGTAAGAAAGTCTCTATAAAATTCTCCATAAACAGGTAACTGTTGAAAATATTTGTCAAATGCAACATGTAAAGAAAATTGAGAAAATCATGTTGATGATACGCACATATCCTTCCTACAGCTTTGTATGTTTCTTCCCATTTATCTTTAAAACTATGTTCTCTCATTTGCTGAACTATTGTTTCCAAAGCTGGTATACAGATCAGCTTTGCTAGAAACCAACATAATCTAAGCTGAAAATATGATATCCTTATGTTTTAAAGAGTACAAAGTTTCTTTTCAAAGTTCCACATCAAATGCCATCACATTCTGCTTGGCATAATCAGCAGTATGTGTTCTTTGCTTGGCACAATTAACACTAACTACCCCCACAGCACACAGGCCTCTATGTTCTAAGGTTCCATTTCTCTTCTTGTATGGCTTTACCTGGTACCCTTAAATGATATTTGACAACCACACATTTAAAGCTAAGAACTAGAAAAAAGACCGCAGTAACATGTCAGTTTTGGTGAGCACATGTTGAGTTCAAGGATAAACCTGTAGACTGTAGCAATGTGTCATTTTCTATATTTAGAACAAATTTTTCTAAAGCAACCATCAGTACTACTTCCAACTGCTCTAAGAACACTCCGTAAACGCTCACATATTTAAAAGGATCTTATGAAATGACAGTTTCACTTGGGTATGCACAAAGGTCCAACTACAAATAAGAAGTCATAGCAAATAAGGTGTCTTTTGGAAATGCATTCACATGAGACATCTGACATCAAAAGAGGTAAAGTTGTTACTGAGATACTATTTAACTCAATGGGCTTTGAGCTGATACCAAGGTTTAATTGGAAAAATAGGCCCTTAGAAAACATCAAAGAGAAAACTGAAAAGTAAAAGTAAAGAAAAATTGGTTGGTTGTTCTCAATGCAAAATACACATTTTTCGAAAGATCCACTCTTTTAATAAAATTTCAAGAAAACTAACTCATCTTAAGGACTCGTGAAAAAAAAAATCGTTATTTTTCACAGATTGAACTTTGAAATTTCTGCCAACTAAGTTGTTAAAAGAATTTTGGGACATTTGTAGCAAAAGAACATGACATTGTTAATTAATAAATTTTATATTATGTCCACAAGAGGGGAATTTTTAAAAATAAATGAAAAATAAATATATTTGTCTGTCTTTTGTTATATTCTCAAGATGAATTACGTGGTTGAAATTTTATACCTTTATCAGAAATAGTGTAGAATTGATGAGCTGAGGATAGGTGATGTCTCAGGATGCCATTTAATTTCATAGAATCCAAACATACTTTTCTATATTAGTGGATACAATCAAAGTATATTTATCTAAATAATAAGCTTTGGGGGGAAAAAGCATAAATGGGCACAGAATTTTCTTATTTTCATGCCTTGTCAAAATCACTATAGTTCTTACTCCATCAAAGGAACATGTCTGATTTGTGGCTTGAGTGTGCTCTTTTTGGAGGAAGTTACTTCTATGTGATAAAAGCACTATTTATTGAGTGCCTACAAAGTGCGAGGTGCATCCTGTGTGTTATCAGTAATTCTCATAATAGTCCTGTTCGGACTTGTCATCCCCACTTTACATGTGAGAAGCCTGAGACACAAAAGACATAAGTAATTTGTCTCAAGTGCCACATGCAGGTAGTGTTGGAGCCCGAAACAAACCAGGTCCATCTGATTTCAAGGTCTCTGTTCTTTGTAACATAAAAAGCAACTTCTCTGTTTACTCAGAAACTTCTTTTACAATGGTTCACTCTTCATTCACTTTTCAGGTTTGCTCTCACTTTGAACAAGAAGTATGTCTACTTAACAGAGTCCCAGTAGGGCAGAGATGGCTAACTCAGAATGACTGAAGAAAGCTTAATAAAGGGATTGTTTAAAGGGCGTGGGCAGGATTAAGAGAAAAAATGGTTAGTGAAGCTCCCTACAAGGAACAATGCCCAGAAACCTTTATCACTTTTGGGTCTGCAGAGCAAGGAGAGGGAGTAGATATGGAACCTGGAGATAGCTAAGCTGGGGGAGAGGAAATCTGGCAGAACCTGTGTACTTAGAGGAATGCAGCCACTGCCAAACCACAGACTGGCATGAAGGGAGCCAGGGAACAGAATACCCCAACTTCCCTTTCATCAACTTCTAACCTTTTGCTGATGCCTCCCACTAGTCAAATCTAAACAGCAGCTAGAGGTCATGAGAACCAGTGACTGTAACACAGAGATACCTGCTTGCTGGGGCAAAGGGCAGAGTAGAAAAAGGTGCAGAATGAATCTGGAGGGATCAGCAGAGATTATCCATTGCACATGTGCAGATATATAACTTCAGAGGAGCTTTGAGCATAATCTTTGGGAGCAGAAAGCAACACACGCACTTTTACCTCTAGAGAATAAAATTTAAAGTTTTTTTTTCCTAATAAGCTGTAAGTACTTTAAGATGCTTACTAGCAAACATGGGAAAGGCAACTATTGGCTTTAATATACTTTGGAGTTCGCTTGCTATGTTCAAGCCTTTGCAGGAGGCAAAGGTAAACAAATACAGTCAGATTTTAAACGAGTAACTAACAAAATCAAAATTCATCTCTTCAAATACAATCTATTACAATGAGTAAGAAAAGTCCTCATAAGTTTAATGCAAGACAGAATACTATAAGAAGGGTAGAGTTGTGAAGAGGCTTTTAAAAAGTGAAAATACACTTTTAAAGTTTTGAAGGTGAAATGAGTATCCCTTTTTTAAATCTATGTCTTTGTGTATTGTTCTCTAATTTCCAAGTCACACAACCCACACCAAATAAGTTCATTTCCTTGCTGTATGTCCTACTAGAAACATACACTTGGCTTTAATAGAACTTGCTGTGTTTGCAGTTATTTACTTATTAGGATATTATTTAACACATAGTCTCTTTAACTCTAAGGGAAGTTCAGTGAGGGGAAGGGTCACGTTTGTCTTGCTCACAGTCACAGCTACAGCACCTGGCTCTGGGCCTGCATATACGGTATGCAAGTGAATACTTACCAAATGAAAGATTGATGAACGACTCTAGTAATTAACTAGGTTACTAATTAATATACTAGTTTGGCCAGTGTTTATTGTAATAGATGCTAGATAATCTTTCTGGACAATGGTGATATGACAGTGAACAAACAGATAAAACTCTCTGTGCTTATGGAGATTAAAATCTCAAGGAGACCTCGAGAGACATTTACTCTTCATGGCAACATTGTTCTGAAACCTGAAGGCTCAGACAATCTATCACCTTAGCGTTTTTTGAAGTACAAATGGGATTTTTCTTTAAATTAAATATTCATTTGGTAATGCCACAAATAATACATGATTATCATTACAAAAATAATGACCCATATATTGATTAGAGCTATTCTAAATTCCCTCTCCCCCAAATGCCATTAATTTCTTTGCTTCCTTTTTAAAACTCAAATAGATTTTGTCAGGAATTGAGCCTGAGAGTCATAGAGATTTCTGTTATTTATGAAAGGTGCTATGATGCAAAGAGCTCTCTTGATAATGCACAGGAAAAAAAAAAAAACAGAAAGAAGCAAAAGATAAATAAGTCTGTAGCAGAGTCTTCCCCATAATTTTCCAATGTAGTCAAGTTCATAAGCTCATGACACATAGTTTATCCATAGTCAATGTATCCTTATTTCTTCAATAACCTGATAATTCACTCAAGCTACATTTGCCCCATGCTATTTATTTTTGTCCTGAAAATTTCTATTCTTCGAAGAGGGACTCAGATGTTATCAACACTGGAAAAGCTTCCTTAATGCGTTTATGCAGTATTAACTATGACGTTTCCTGGGCTTCTTTCACACTCCCGAGGCATTTCTATCCCAGTACTGCTAAGCGTTGTTCTGTCAGCTCCCTCAAGGTAGAAGCCAAGACTCATTCATCTCTGAGACCCTGGCATCTTGTACATGTTTAGTTTATAAAGACAGACGTATGAATGGATAAATAAGAGCAATGGTTTTACTAGTGCACAAGATCTGGCATAATATGAATTTTTGATCTTGGATAAACTCTTTAGTCTCTCTGTCTCTGTTTCCTCACTTTTAAAACAAGAATAATAATACTTAACTCACAGAATTCTGAGTGTGACAATTAAATTGTTGAATAAAGTGCTAGAATAATGCCTGGTACATAGTTTATCCTATATGTATTTGCTATTATTAAAACTGAATCAGTGATGCCTACATACATAAGATATGACAAAATTTAAAGTCAGAACCATAAGTATGTAGCAGGTAGAATAACAAAAGGGAAGCTTCTGAAGATTTTATACCAATAAAATATTGAGCAGGTCACTTCCCCAAAATATTCATATTTCTTGTAGCACAGAGATACAGAGCACCATAAAGAAACTAATCTTCTGGTTTTAGGTTTTGGTAGTTAGGGTCTAGGACTGCATCTGGGTGAAAAAAATTACAGAATATTTGTGGGAATTCCTGCCAAAGTGCTCAAAGGAAAGAGATCTCTATGTTCAAAAGAACACCTGTTTGAACAAGGATTCATGACATCAATGCCCAAGTGGGAAACTGAGGGTTAGTGCATTCCCCCTACACTCTCAAAGATTAAAATCCACTGGCAAGAGCAAATCCTCCACCAGCATGATCAGAAATAAGGGAATTTCATGCAAACTGACAATGGTTCTAGTGTAGGGACCCAAATGGGATCAAAACTTCCTCCTGAACTGCCTAATTACAAATTTCTAACAACACTCATAAATATTCTTTTGTTTTCCATTTGCCATCTAATTCTTTTGTGCTTGGAAATCATGGAAACACTTGTAAGAGGCAGTCTTGTTAGGTAATATATTACAAAAAAACATGAACAGTTGCAGATACCCTTTTAAAATAACCTCCAGGTAACCTTCGAAACCTTGAACTTTATCATCCAATTAACGTACCACAGGTCTCCATGCAGGTGGGGGTAGTGGATTTCTTGGGGGAAAGGGTGGTAATGATCTTAGTGGAACCACCGAGTAGTGATCACTGAAGGAATTCTCACAGTTGGTTCTTCATTCCATCACGTGTGCCTGAAATCCATGCCCCTTCAGCAATTCCTACTAAGACCAGTTGAGACTCAAAACACCTGTTTGAACTTTTCACTGGAAAAGGCAACGTAGTTTGAGGATTTTGGCTCCTGAGCTGTCTCTTGCCTGGTATTAGCTAAACACAACTAAATTTCAGTAATATTCATTCATCATCAAGTTCTTATTCAAATGGATATGTAGTACATGGCTGTCAGGTTTAAAAAAAAAAAGTTTTTTTCCAGCACTACCATGGCCACTGGGAGACTTTGAAAGCCTAATCAAATCACTGGCATCTTCTGGGTTCTCAACACTCTGGAGGAAGTGGTAAAAATGAAACCTTTAAATAGCTTGTAGTTATTATTATGAAAACCATATTGGTGTTCCTTGCATCACACTCAATGTCATTTTGTGTGTTTGTGTGTGTGTGTAAAGGGGTAAACTGGAACTTGTGATCATCCTTGCCTGTCTCACAGAAGGTAATTCCAAATAAAAACAAATACTAGGTTTAGATTAGGATATAACACAAAGTCTTACAGTACTTTTGACAAGCTGCAAAGTTACACTATTTCTACGATTGCCAAAAGCAGCACAGGATCTGTCCATTCTAAAGGGCCCCAAAAAGCCATTCGGATTTTGGCCAAAGTACATGGACCCTTCAAGGAAACTCGGATTACATCCTGTCCTTGAAGTGGGGAGGTTCTGAAGACTCCCAACGTATCTACAGGTCTATGACAACATTTTGAAAAACTAAAAATCTGGTCCAATCTCTTCCAACCACACATTATTATTGGTACAAACAATAACTTAATTAGAAGGATTTTTGTTGATGTGTAGACTCTGAACCCAAACACAAGCATGACGAGTCTAACTGGTACTGCACTGGGGCACCACTTGGTCTCTATTTCTAGCCTGCCATGAGCATTTGTAACCACAGAACTTCCCACTTCTTGCCACATGCTGCTGTTGTCCTTACAGGTTTCTCCACACTGTGCCAAGGGCTGGTAATTTCTACATCTGCTTTTGAACATAATTTGATATTTTATCATTGAAAGCTCATTTCAAAAGCTTCAGAATGGGAAAAAATGTTTACTGATGCTAGGAAAAACACCTCAGAAAAATAGTATTTATTCTGGATATTTTTTCAACCAGTTTAGAATGAGAAATTTTAGCTATTGTTATGGTGTTTAAAAATAAAGTCCATTTTTAAAGACAAGTGATAAAGTAAGTCTGTCCGTGTGGTAAATTGTAATGACTGGTTTTTGAGTACTGAACCAACCTTGCATTCCTAGGTGATATCTGATATATTTAATTTTCATAATAATCCTAAAAGAAAGCTTGATGATGCGTATTTAAGACTGGGAAGATTAAGGTTAACTAGCTTAAGGACATTCAGCCCAGTAATTCTCCAGCCTCTTTCCATAGCACCCTGCTGTTCACAGGTATGCAGAAGGAACACTACTGACAGCCTCCAGGGCGACAACAAAGACCTTCCTCCCCTCCCTCTACTTCACTTCCAAGGTAAAGTGGCCTTGGTAAAGTGCTAGAATATGGACATTTTTGTTCCAGGGCTTTTAGAGTGAAGCCAATGGGTACACTGACAGAAGAGATCATAAATTCTGGCAGGTACAGCCTCTATAAGTCTTGCCTTTTCACTATATTTGTATTCCATGTGTTGGGGTTTATGAAGGTGAAGCAAAAACAGTATAGGGCTCATACAGCTAGTTTTTTGGACAATGGTTTAACCAGTTTAGACTACACCTTAGGGATACATGTTCATCTTCCTTCAGATTTCCCAGTGTTTATCAAGGCTTTGAAAGAACGTGACATTAAGGTTCAAAATTAGATACAGGCCTAGAAGAAAGAAACCTAGAAGACCACTAGGTCTGCTTTTACTTTATATCTTAAAGTAGAGCCCAGTTCAGCAGAGCCAATAATTTCACCTAGAATTTTGAGGCCAAAGCCCTAGTTAAAACAAAACAGAACAAAGAAAATATACGGTCTTGTGCCTTCTCTGCATATCTTTCTCATGAATCTAATTTAAGATTTGAAAATAAATTTCCTGGGTCTTAGCTAAATCTTTGTCTTAATTCAAGAAATATTTACAAATCCTCAGGGATTCTATGCTCACATTCTTTGTCTAGTTCCACAGCATTATTGGAATTTACCTACTGAACAGAAATATCAAGATTCAAATAATGTCTAAGGGACAATAAAAAAGCATATAAAAAAGTAGAGAAGGAGAATTCAGTTTGGATGATCTCAGGAAGAATATGACTGGAATATCTAGAGCAAGGACACTTGTTCTGTAAAATGGAAGTTAAGAAAACAATTGCCAATCTATGCAAAATCAACGCTGAGCATTTTAATTATTATATCAAAATTGAAAACAGTAAAAAACAAGAATAATTCATTTAATTCAGTCAAAGTTTAATGTTAAAAACCTCAAGGGAGTTTCATCGCCTCCTAATTTTCTTTTAAAAGCTGTCTGAATATAAATGTTCTAATCTTGTCACTATAGAACGAAGAATGTATTTTAAATTGACAGACTGACATTATAAAAAAGAATGCTTTCAAATCATTCATGATATGCAGAAATTTCATGCCCAGTTCAAAGACAGAGAAAAAGGGAACATGTTCCTGGCTTTATTTCCCTGGTTTTCAAGGAATCACCGCTCCTTGACAGGTTTTCTTCTAAAGTGCCACACAAAAGAACAAAGAAATGTCCTGGAATTTTCTTTTCTACTCCTTAAAAAGGAAAATGGACTGATGCATAAAGAAGGGTTGCCTTCTGCAACTGGAAAAATAACAGCGAAGAAATGTGAACAGATTCAAAAGACAAGAGCCCACTGGCTGCTTTGTCTCTTTTAGCAGAAATTATAACCATAATTTTTACTCAGATGTGCATTTTCAGTGAAGGTTACTTTATTTATTTTTATCCTACTGACTGGATTGCAGACCCTTTGCAGTCAGAGGCCAGAAGCAGTCAAACAGATGACACTGAAATTGGTATAGGTCACAAACACAGTTCGGGGTATGGCATTGAACCTCTGAAAGTAGCATCTTCAGATAGGCTTGACAGACCTTTCTGAGGACATACTGTCATGTGAATGAATAAGCTTAGATGGGACTCATTTCAAAAGGGAATACTGTCTCCTGAAATTCCTAGCAGGTCTAGCTTACTGTATTTTTCCATATGCCAGTTGGTACAGTGACCTTAGGACAATGCTAAAGAGATTCTAGATAGACCTGGGAATATAAAGGCCTTAAAGTAGCTTAAATGCTCCTCCAAACAGACACCTGTACACAGATGCACACACATACACATACCCTCTCCCTCATCCCAAATAACATTGGTCAGTGTGGCTCTGCCTTGGTACCCATGGCTACTTCACAGCCACAAGTGTGTGTTCTGAAATTAGGAGTGTGGTAAAATGAAATAAGTCATACCTCTAAATTACAATCAATTTTCCCAAAGTCAAAACAAATGAATTGGTCTGATCATAATGGTCATGGACAATTATAAGGAAGAGTACTGCATGTCATTAAAAAAAATCCCCATACAGGGGATTACTCCAATACTGGACTTGGATTAACTTCCAAATTCTGGACAATTTCATTTCCAAGGCTGCAATATTCCACAGTTTTCATAGTTAAATTTTGTCATTCTGTTTCTAAGAGAAGTCTCAAAGTCTTTATTTCAAATTTTATTCTGGTTATTCCTATCTGTACTATATTTAACCTTTCAGTTTCTTTAAGTCTGCCACTGTGAAGCTGTCAATAAATGCAAGGAGGCTATAAATTCAGGCAGCATATTTTTACAGACTTGGGTAGGAGCCATTGTGTGTAAATTCTCTCCACTAATCCAATCTCCCTTTGTTCTGTTTTTACAAGAAATAACAACAACAACAACAAAAACCTTCAAAGATTAAATTAATGAAAGGCGTATATAAATACAGTTTATGACATTAGGGTTTTGGGGTTAAGTTCTAAAGTAATTCCTAAGGCAAGAAATTGGTTTCATATTAAATTCATTTTAAACAAAACTTAAATTGGTTCTCCAGTATATTAAAATACACTGAAATTTATGATAGTTCTATATATGGGTTAAAATAATGAGATTTCTCTACAAATATAGAAATAGTAATTATACTAGGATAGAAAAATTATACTAGGATAGACAGTTCCAAGGAAATGCATTTAAGTCACATTCAGATAACAGCCTTCCCTAAAATGCATGGCACTTTATGTTATCAATTTTTCAATTAATACTCCATATTTATATTTTTATTTAGATTAAAACATATATCATGAAAACAATCTAATTATTATCTCCAGTTAAAAATTTATATAAAATCATTTCTTCAGTGAAAAACTTGTGAGAAAGGCCTTCAGGGATGATAGGATGACAACTTGCAAATATGTGTGACTGAATCAGGTATAATTCCCTTCATGTCCTCTTCCTCTTTTAAGAGCAGCACGGGCAGCAAAATGCCACGGCAGGACTCAGCACTGCTGTGTAAATATAGCTCATGGCTGCCAAGGGGTTATAGGATGAGGTGAAAGTGTTCTTCCCATTCCCACTCGTAAGCCCTCATGGAAAAAGTCTGTGCCTTGTGAATCTAAGGAGGACTCTTGGTTTCTGGAACAATGGGGACTGCCTATAGTATTCATTTCCAGAAATACATGGAGATTTTACTGACTCCATTTATGACTTTAGAGGTTAATGGAGAGTTTAATACACCTAATAGTGCATCCACAAGCATCCACGCACTCACAATCTGCCTTTATTCTTCCCTTGAAAGTAATGTTTCTTTCTTTTGAATTTTAGTAGTACCTAATCTGCTTAACTAATAATGGTAATTTTGATTTGCATTGTAATTTTTGTGAGCAAGCTATATCTCTACCATTGGACTCGGCCCCTTGAGGTCAGGGACCACAGATGCTTCCTAATTTCCACCACAGTCGTTTGCTCAGGGCTTTACATTTATGGAACAACTTGAAGCACTATATAGATTTCAGTATACCAAGAGCCAGCCATACTCCCTAAAATATACCTTCACAGATTAAAAATCCTAAAACAATTATAAGACTATTGTATAATAGTAATATTTTTCACTATATAATTCTTAAAGTATATTAACTGTTAAAATACACACACACAGAGATGATTACTCATAAATTTTTTACTTTTATATTTTTTAACTATGGTTTTCGTGAGCTATTATTTATTTATCAAACAAATCCTTTATTTGACTTTTCTCTTTTGTTCTAGTCAGTATTATTATAATGACGATTAAATTCATTAAGGGCTTTTTACATGCCAGGCATTATCCTAAACCATTTACATACAATAGTTCTAATCACAAGTTCTAATCACATAAAATGTATCATTAACCTCATCTAACAGGTGGGTGAAAGTATAGACTCAGATAGTCTAATTAAATTGCTTTAGGTCATATAAATAGTTGAGCTAATATTCAAACACAGATTTATATTTATCGAAATCCTGTGGGGTTTTCACAATGCTCTCTTATCTCTATATAAATATTCTGAATTTTTTAATTTTAATTTACTTACTTGAAGGAAAGATCAGTATATCACTTGGGAATATTTGTTGTTGGGAGCATGTTAATTAACAGATACAATGACTAATTTCATGTTATCAATTTTTCAATTAATACTCCAATTTTCAGGATCAACCACACATATTGGGAAGTACTTACTTCACTGGGCCTGTTGTAAAAAGTTACAAGGAGAGTAGAAAATGTGAGATTGTAACATTTAATCTTAGACTCTATGGAGGAGAAAGGACAAGTCAAAATGAGATCTTCTAATGCAAAGACGTGCAAAGCATCACACCACTAATTGTACCTATAACATAGAATATGTAAAGTGACAAATAATGAAGAATATGAGAAAGGCAAAAATAGGTGTAGGTTTCTTGAATTAAGCAGCTGGACAGATATGATAAGAAGGAAGTGAGATGGGGACAGAAGTATTCAATACATACATTCAAAAGTGCCAGCATGTCATTTGGAGATCATAATGGCTCAAGTTTGTGCACATGTTTCTGAGTGTTTTGACTTGAGTCATGAAAAGACAGTACTTGGTGAAATGGAAAATAGTATTATGATGATCAATGTATTTTTAAAAATCTGTAATTGATAACTTCCTTTTTATAAGGTTTACTTCTATACCACCTAATAGTTGCACTATGACTGGCAATATGTACAAAAGAAATATTAGTTTAACTTGTGGTAATTACTGGAAACAGTGGAAATGATAAATCCTTTATCATACCGGCAGATTTCACATCTCATTAGCTAATCCAAATATTCTTAACATTTTTGTTGCAATTAATGTCTCCTTATTTGGGCTATAGCTGTTATTTATATCAGTCTTTTCTCTTAGACTATAAATGACTTGCAATCAAGCTCTGCAACTAACGTATCTTTATATATTCTGAACCATGAGACAACAGACTCTTTTATATATATATATTTTTTTCAGAGCAGGTAAATGATTGAATGAAAGAATGAAATATGCCAGTCCTCAGATATATCACAGTTGGTTTTCCATGTGACAGGTTTTACAAAGGGATGCCTCTGTTTCCATTAAACTTAAGAGAATTTTCTCTTTTTTCAACTCTAGAAAATTATTATAATTCAAGCCAAAGATGTATCCTAGAACCATATAAAACCTCTACCAGAGACTCAGGAATCTCAGGTCCCAGGACAGAAAGATGAAACCCCTTCTGACAGCCAGTAGCATAGTTAGTACACAGAGTGCCCATCCTCCAAACAGTGGAAATTTCTACTGATGTTGCTCTAGCATTAGACTGTGCAGTTCTGCTTACATTATTGTCATTCTCTGCTTTAAAACTGTCAATGGCTCCCCCAGGGCAGACTGTTCCACATTCAGACAGTTCCAGCTATTAAGAACTTCTTTTTGTAGAACAAAAATCTGTCTTTATATTGTTACTAACAGTGGTCTTGTTCTGCCCTTCAGAAAACTGAAAAATAAATACAATCTTTCTTCCATATGACAGCTCTTCAAATATTTGCAGACAACTATCACGTCCCCTTTAAACCTTTTATTCTCTAAAGATTTTGTTTCTACAACTTTTTTTTGGGGGGGGGGGGTATTGCCAAACCACATCATCTTCCTTCAATTCCTAAAAAGTGATGATTTGGGATTCAGAACAAAATCCTAAACTGGGCTCAATTTCATTGTGTTATATTTTGCTCATTTCACAAGCTCTTGATATTACAAAGCACAAAGATTATCTCCAGCTACTTAGGACATATGTGATCCCACTCAATTAAATGAGGTCTCCCTGCGTATACTCTCATCAGATACAGGCATGTATCTCCTCTGTAATTAAATAATTCTCTCTGTAATCATTTGATTCTAGTCTGCATAAATGCTGTACGTGGTAAGGCCCCAGAAGGCAGGAAATATGTCTTGTTCACAGCTACCCTGTGACACTACCACTGAGGCAACCACAGTGCCTGGCACATAATAGGCACTCAATAAGTATATTCAGTGACTACTAAATACAGATTTATTCAGTGAATATTGAGGGATACTTAAATACTGAGTACTACCCCTTTAAGCTTTATTTACATTTATAAATGTCAACGGCATTTTTTCTTTATAATTCATCCTTGGAATTCAGGAGAATATTGAACGTGGTGGGGTCTCGAAAAAGAACTCTGTTTCAGGAGGTTTATAATTGTGCAGAAAATTACTATGACGTCGATCACTATCCGTGAGATAGTCATTTAAATACTCAACATTAACAGTCAGCCTTGCTTGAGTCTTGTCTCTAAGGGTATCATATCATCATCCCCTTACTACATCAAGTTGCTAGAAGCAAAAGGAGGGAAACAAATCACTTAAATCACCATCCTGTTCATCCACAATTTAATATTTCTCCCAAGGCTAAATAGAGACGATTAGATAAATAAACTGCTGTGGAAAAAATAGATATTTATTGTTTCCGTGGTAGCTTTTACCTTGAGAAAGGGAGGGAAGAAGGAAGAATACAAGTTCATTATCAGAAATGTAGCAAAAAAAAAAACCCTAAAACAAACAAACAAAAAACAAAAACAAACAAGCAAACAAAATGTAGCATCTATCAAGCTAATTATATACTCTTAGCAACTGGTACAAATGGGTAAAATCTGAAGTAAGAACTAAGGGCAGAGGTTAGTTTTAACAAAATTAAAAATCTTTTAGTCCACAAGCTATTACTGAAGAAAGTGAATTATGAACCACTTTAAAATTTGGTTATCAAAAAACACTCAAATACCATATCAAGAATATTAGAATATTCTATATTTTCTCTATATAAAGGATGGTGGTGAGCAGATACTAGTCTATGCATTGGTCAAATATATAGGGAACTGTTAGTGGGATGTGTGAAGTGAGGAATGATATGGAAAAAGCCTTAGACACAGTCTCAGAAGAGGCAATGAGAGGGGAAAGGTTGTATGTTAAGAGATACTGCACAGAGAAAGAGAGAGAGCGAGGGAGAGAGAAAGGATGAGAGAGAATGACCCCACTGATGGCTAATAGGGAGACCATTACAAGGCAACAAGGCATCAAAGTTAAAAAAAAGGCTTTAGATTTAACAAAGATTGGGTATCTAGGCTTCAACATTTACTAGTCTCATGGTATCGGACAAATTACTTAGATTCACAGTTGTTGGTACTCAATGTTTTATGTATATTATTACATTTAATCTTTATAACAATTCAATAAGTGTTCACATCCATGCTTCTATTCACAAAAACAGTGTGCATCTGTACTTCAGTTTATTTTAAAATACTGAAAGGAGGTGAATACTGAAATGTGAGGAGATGTGTCCTTCAGAAACATAATGTAGGGAAAGAAGAGAAGAAATGATTCACAGTAACTACTCATAGTTACGGAGCCAGAGAAGAAAGAGGAGACAAAGTAGGAGAAAAGGATGCGCAGAGGAAGGAAAAAGGGAAGGAGGAAGGAAGTCAGATTATGAGAAAGAGAACGAGGAAAGAGCAAGTCACAGAAGCTCAGAAAGGCAGGAAGTTAAATAAGAGGGGTGGGCAATTAAGTCAGAACCATATTTTTTCTACCACATTTCAAAATAAACTCCAAATGATTTTAAAATGCAAATATTGATGAAACACAACCCATAGGAAAAAAAAATAACTCAAGTTAAAAGAGAAAAGGACATCTATCAGCTCCATGAAGACATACATTTAACTTTGAAACAGAAGACAAAAATCTCAAAGGAAAATAAATACATGTATATAAAATTATATAAAATATTAAAAATTAAATATATATAAAAGTAACAAAATAAGTTAAAATAGACTAGAATACTATTAATATCAAATGTGATTGGAAAATACCAATATTAAATATTTTAAATTAATAATTTATTAATACAAGTTCATTATTAATAAAATGCTAGCTGCCAAATATAGTAAATTGCTAATAATTAACAATATATCAATGTAAATAATTAACCCATTAATTATTTCATGTATTAATATACAAAAAATGTATTATTAAATAATCGAAAAGAAACTGGACAGATAATTCAAGGAAGCAAAAATGCATATAGTTTAAAAATAATTGTAAAATTTTTCAGTCAAAATCACATATAGTTTGTTCCTCCAAATTTGCACCTCCCCCCCTTTACAGGAACTAAAATCTGAGGATGCTCAAGTTCCTTATATAAAATGGCACAGTATTTGCATATAACCTATGCACATCCTCCCATATATTTTAAATCATCTCTAGATTACTTATAATACCTAATACAATGCAAATATTGTGGAAGTAGTTGAAAATACAATGTAAATGTTATATAAATAATTATGAAACAAATTTAAATTTTGCTTTTCGGAACTTTCTGGAAATGTTTTTTCTAACAATTTATATCCGCGGTTGGTTGAATATGCAAACGCAGGACCCACAGATACAGAGAGACAACTGTAAATTAAAGCAATACTGGGGACTCTAATAATTAATCACAACATCAGAGAAACATTCATAAACACTAAAACCAAGGTATGATGAGGTAGCTGAGAAACTGGTAAAATTATATACTACTTCTGGCCTCAAAAATTGGTCCAGACACTGTAGAAAATAACATAGCAGGGTTATAATGATGTTTATTCTTATGAATGATTTTAGTCGTAGGAATTAATTCTAAGGAAATAACTGAAGGGAGAAAGTAGTTAAGAAAATCAGCTTCACATATTTTCAGTGTAGTTCTGAGGCAAATTTTCGTGATTCATAAGAGCTAGTTATGGATATTGGATTCCTTCATTTCACCTATTTAGTTTTAGAATTTATGAAATATTTCCACATAGTTTTAAACTGCAAAATAATCTATTTGGCTGAGTGTCATTATCTTTATTTTAAGATTGAGGGGCAGTCATTATCTAAGGTTATTCGGCTAATGTGTAACACGGCTAGGGCTTGAGCCCAGGACAAAATAATTAAATCATTTCAAAATTTAAACAGCGATTACAAGTCACATTTCTTTTTCCAATTAATTCAGATCCTCCCTCCCTCTCTCTTTCTCCCTCTCCTCTCTCTCACCTCTCTCAACCTCATGCCAATCCCTACAAAATTCAAGAGGAAGGTAGTTTTTCAGTAGGGCTTGGAGTCTCTCTCTTTTCTCATCAGCACTTTAATCATCTTATTATAATAACCTCCAAAATGTGTCTCTCACCTTTCTGTGTCTTTCTCTCTCACTTATAATCACATTGGACATAAATATTAAAAAATTCCCTTTGTAATTACTGAGAAAGATCTTAATATTCATCCAGTACTAAAGAAATACTTGAGGTCTAATTTGAATGCATATTTCTGTGAAGCTTCTCTAAAAGGAGCTTAAAAGATACTCCTGGTGATATTCCAAGAGTCTGGCACACTACACTTTCAGTCACAAAATTACATCCTATGAATTCTAACAGTTTGAAGAAACTTAATAAAAGACAAAATCACGTGAAGGCAAGAAACAGTGAGTGGCTTATTGATTACTGATTGTCTTTTTTTCCTTAAATTTATCTTTTATATCTGTTCTCAAGTGTTACCTCCCTCCCAATTCAGACCATTACACATACTGAATTTCCTAAGACAGCTCAGTACACACTTCTTGAGTTAGGCAGCAGAGGTACACAGTGACGTTTAACTGTAATATTTCAAAAATACATCAAGTGTATCATAAATCTTTTTTAAAGTTTTGAATTTTGCAGAGTACATACAAAATTAGAATTTCAATATTCCTCAGTCTTTTATTCAATAAGAAAATACTACCTTTTCAGCATGCATGATAAAAAGATAAAGCACTATAAAATGTAACTTGAGATATTCAACTTTCAGACAAAATTAGCAAACATGTGGTACTTAATGCATATTCATGATTATCAAATAAGGCTTTTCATAGGAATTAAAATTCTTTTCAAATGTTAATCAGAGTTCATAAGGCTCTAAAGAACAGTATGTGTAACTATTAATTTGCAAAAAGTGCCCATTTGAAAATGAACAGATCAACTTGGCTAAGGTTGGAGAAATACAAAAAAACACATATATTGTGTTAATTATGTCACACCCTGGAATCATTCATTCATTTATTATTCACTCACCATTTTCACAAAATCCTTATAAGATAAAAACTTTTCTATTCACATTATATTCATGAGGAAACTGAGACACCGAGTGGTTAAGTTAGCCCAACACCAAAGGGTAAGTGGTATAGCTGGGACTTGAACCCAGGCAATTTCAATACATGTTCTTATTCCTTGCTGTACCATTTTGCTTCTCTACTTTTCCCTAATAAAGAGAGGGAAAAATCACATTTGGAGTAGTTGCTGATACCTCTCTGACATTGGCTTGTTCTTGTTGCTATGGAGTAGAAAATAAATCAAGGTAAGTGAATTAATAAATTAACATGTCAAACAAATTATCCTAAGGATTCACTGCCTAGGGAGAAATTTTGTGCATCTTACCGCTAAACACTGAATTTTGTATTCTACAGACAAGAACACCTCTACATTTGCCTTGAGTTTTAGCTTTTCTGAAGTATAAAATGTTTCCCAATGTTTCTTTCAAGGGCTAACATGGTACAGAATGCCTGACAAATTCTATTTGAGTAAGTTTACACAGCAGAATCTTACTAGGGAAATCTAAGAAAGAAGACTACATAGAAAGGTGTGTGTGTGTGTGTCCAGTTAAACATTTACTTCTTTATTTGATGATTGATTGATATATGCTTAAAGTCTCCCGCCTTGTGTATAAGCTGGCATTATCTCAAAGGGGGGTCATCAGCAGTGCCTTCAAGTGGTTCAATGACCAGTATTCATTAAAAGCCAGTCATAACAGGATGACTTACAAGATTTGATTTTAAACAATTCATTTAGTTCTCAGTCTGTTTCCTAATCTGTAAAATGAGAAAACAATTAGTACCTATTCATTCATATATTATGATGGCCTAAATGAGATTCGTAATGTACTTAGAACATTGCTTGTCATATTAAATGCTTAGTAAATTTTAGCTATTATTACATATTTTAAGGCTGTTGTGAAGAAATTTCAAACAGATCTTCATTAATCCATTTATTATTCACTTTATAATTATTTTCTGTGAAATTCTGCACTAAAGCCAAGATAATAAGCATACACAACATTGGTGTTATCCATAAGAGATTTTCAGTCACTTTAGGAAAAATAGTAAAGTATTATATATAAAATATTCCTCTTTTTAGATAATGAAAAGACTTGACATTTTCAAGGGTTCTTCTGCTGAAGTATCACCTGATTCTGGTTAAAACATTTTGATGTATTTCTTGGTTTGAAGGAAGTAATGAGAATTTCTAAGGGTCGACAAAATAGCATAACAAAACAAATCAAACAAAAACTAAACAAAGAAATGACCATGATCTGGAACCAGAACAGAGGTAATTGTAAAAGCCTGTGTTACCCAGGAGAACAGACTTTTGGCCACTCCAAAGTGAGGAGCTGAAATTGTAACTTCTACATTAAATCTGGGCAGTTAAAGCAGGAAAAAGTGGTCCCAGGCACATTGCCCTCAGGTTCCCAGCAGAAAGAAAAACTCTCTCTGGAGGAAAGCATCCCTGGTCTAATTCCTCGGCACTCTTAAAAATTATGATTCGGCAAATATAAGACACAACGATCACCCAAAGAAACGAGAAAATGAACCATTACCAATGAAAATCAGGATAAACAAAAACATAGGTTGAGACCCCTCAGGATTTCAGATACTGGAATAATAATACACTGAACATAAAGTAACTAAGGATAAAATGTTTTAAAAAATAAAAAACAGAAATCAAAAATATGAACAAGCAAGGAGTAGTCATAGAACTTTGGATTTGAGAAATTCAAAAATATTCAGCAGTGAAGAATTGCTTGTTTAGGTCTTCTGCCCAGTTTTGCATTGGGTTGTTTGTTTTTTTCTTATTAAATCATGTGAGCTGCTTATATATTCTGGAGATCAAGCCTTTGTCTGTTTCATTTGCAAAAGTTTTCTCCCATTCCATAGGTTGTCGTTTTGTTTTACTTATGGTTTCCTTTGCTGTGCAGAAGCTTGTAAGTTTCATTGGTCCCATTTGTTTATTCTTGTGTTTATTTCTATTGCTTGGGTAGATTGTTCTAGGAGAACATTTTTGAGATGTACGTCAGATAATGTTTTGCCTATATTTTCTTCTAGGAGGTTTATTGTATCGTCTTATGTTTAAGTCTTTGATCCATTTTGAGTTGATTTTTGTGTATGGTGTAAGGGAGTGTTCTAGCTTCATTGATTTACATGCTGCTGTCCAGTTTTCCCAACACCATCTGCTGAAGAGACTGTCTTTATTCCATTGTATATTCTCGCCTCCTTTGAAGAAGATTAGTTGACCAAAAGTTTGTGGGTTCATTTCTGGACACTCTGTTCTGTTCCATTGGTCTACATGTCTGTTTCTGTACAAATACCGTGCTGTCTTGATTACTGTAGCTCTGTAGTATTGCCTGAAGTCTGAGAGAGTAATTCCTTCAGCCTCTTTCTTTTTCTTCAGTAATGCTTTGGCAATTCTACATCTTTTGTGGTTCCACATAAATTTTATTATGAGAAATGAAAAATATAATTATCAAGATATAAAACTCAATAAAATTATACAGTAGATTAGATAGAGCTAAAGAAAGAACTAGGGTACTGGCTTTAAACAAATTACATGGAATACAGGACAGAGAGGTAAAGAGATAAAAAGAGAGAAAGGTTAAGAGATATGGAAAACAAAATTAGAAGATCTTAAGATTGGCTTTGATCACCTTCATCACTACCACTTTGAACCCATTCACTATTTTCCATTTTCTCTTTCTCTCACTCTCTCTCCCCCTCTCCCTCTCATTCCTTCTCTGTCCCCCACACTAATTATTATGAGAATTTTTCAAAACCTTTTGAGCACTACTGTCATGCTGCCTCATCACTCCTAAATACCTGAGTATGTCTCTTCTCCAAAAGATATCAGACACATTTGTACATAAACAAATTCAATTTATTCCAAGTCAGGAAATCAACATTGATACAATACTCCTGTGCAATCCACATATCTGATTAAAATTTTACAATCAGCAATGCCTCTTTTTCCTTCATGGGCCAGGGTACTATCCAGGAATACCTATTTAGTTGTCTTGTTTTGTTGGTGCCCTCTAATCGGGAACATCTCTTAATTCTTTGACAGTTTTAAACATTGCACCCCTTATATTTTGTAGGATGAACTTTAACCTTAATCTGTCTGATATTTTCTTATAAAAAATTCCTGGCAGGAATACCCCAAAAATGAATTCTTGGTGAATTGAATCAGTAGGCTCAGGATGTCAGTCCATTGCACTAAAGTGATGCTAATGTAAATCACCTGGTCACGTTGGTATCTGTTAGGTTTGTCCACAATCAAACCACCATCTTTCCTTTGTAATTGATTAGTATTTTCTGGAAAGATAATATACAACTATGACAAATTATATTCCTCATCAAACTTCCTCCCACAGCTTTAGCCTCTATTGAAAATTCCACCTGAATTAACTAGCACTATGATGCTTACAAAAACATGACCTTCTATCTCCATTATCCCTTTTACATTATTACATTCATAAGTTTGCATCATAAGTTAAGGAGACTTTCTTTGCTCAATTTATGTACATATTTATTTATTTATTATTTATATAAATATGGAATCATAGATTACTATTTTATTCAATGGGTTGTATCCACTATTCTCATTATTTTAATGCTAAAATAACACCAGGTTTGGCCTGTATCTCTTTTCTACATCCCTGTATTTTTTCATATATTCTTACTTTCTTGCACAATAAGCTGTTCCAGTCTCTTCATTTCTAATTATTTTCCTTGCCCCAGTCTAATCATTTCTAAAGGACCCCTTGTTCTTTTTACAGAAGGACAGTATTTAAAACCAAGATCTAAGCACTTGTGCTTTTCACCACTGGATCCCCTTGCTTCTAGGTCCTCTCAGCAGAGAAAGTGAAGAAATTACACATACATATACACATAAATATATATAAGTATCTTTCACATACATTTGTAAGTGTATATGTAGTATCTTAAGCACACAAGGATAAAGAAACCAGAGAGGGAAGAGCATGACTAAACAAGATAGAACTATTAGAGAATAAAGTCAGGCGAGGTGCAATTGCCAAGGTAGATGTTCGCAGAAGGAATGAAATGCCAAATCAAAGAGATAAGTTCAGAGAACTAGAAACATCATATTTAACCAGTTTTGATATCTTTTGAAAGGGACTCTAAATGCTACTAAATTTAAAAAGGATGGGGTGGAGAGAGTACAAATATAAGCAGAAAGGCCAATTGGGAGACTGCTGCATTAATCTGGGGGTGAAATGGTGGTGGCTTTGCCAATGCTGGAGTAAGACTAACAGGGGGAACTGGAAAGATCTGGCATACGTTGAGAGGAGAGTTGAGGAACTAAGTGATAACGTTGGTTTCAGGGGAAAGAGAAAAGAAGAAATCAAGGAAAACTGGGAGTTGTGCCTTGAGCACTTGCTTGCATTGGAAGGTTCTCTTTACTTTTTAAAAGATATTCAGTTAATTCTGTTTAAGCCTTACTGCAGGCAGTCCATTCAGAGTTCTTAACATTTACAATTTCTGAGCTATTCTGAGGGCTGATGGACATGACTCTTGTTGGCTTCTCCATATACTCCCAGCTTTCCATCTATCTCAAGTCTAAAGTTAGCTAGTACTTGCTTATCTCCTTTTTCCAGATTCCAAAACTGTGAGGGCACCTACTGTCAATTGTTACTATATGTAAAGGATTGAGAACAATGACTAGCACAAAATATGTGCTAATATAAAGGTTATCTATTATTATTTGTATCTTATTACTTCCACATCCTTGCTAGTTTTGGATGGGATTAGAAATAAGCAAATATTAGTCAATGTACATATTTAATAAGGAGTTTGAGTATTGTATTTTTTTCTCCCCTAGTTCAGGCTGAATCCTGGCACTTGTTTTAGGATGTTTCTGCTTTTAATGTAGTTACTCTCTAAAGATAACCTGAAAAATTGTGAAAACATATTGTTTAACATTTTAGATGTCACAATTCAATGGTCTTAACTAATTTAGGATAGGGTAACCCTTTGTATTAGTTGCTGTCATTTCCTAAAACAGCCAGTCCACTATCCTAACTTGAGTTTTTCAGGAGCATTCTAACACTTGATTGTGAAATGTGCATAAGATATTGTATTACCAAAAGTGAAAATAAGTCAAGATTCTCACACTAAACTCACAATTAAACAAGATAGAATATGAAGTTTTAATGGTCCACTCTTTGGTTAAAAGTTTTCAAAGCATGTCCTGTGGAATTCTTTCATAGTATGTTAGTAAATATTGGTTGAAAACAAGTTTGTTTAAAATATATTTGGCTGAGCTTGTTAAAACTAACAAGCTCTTCAATGTGCTAATTTTCATTATTAATATCCATCTTGGACATGATTAGGGGATAGTATTATGAAGAAACAAATTTATACCTCATTTAATCACTAACTTCCTTTTTCTTTGGATAGTTAATAGAATTTCCAGAACCACACTTTGGAAAATGTGAATATATAATGAACTTCATCTCAAGTGCTGAAATCTAACTGTAAGTGAATATCTCTTTTCTACTGAGTACTGAAGATCACAGTGATACTGACATTGATAGATATCCTAAGTCAGGTATGTGTTTACTCAAAGCCCAGGATATCACAGATTAAGATAAATCCAATTTCCCTATGAGGATTCACCACTGCAGGCAAGCTATTATGACTCAAAAATAGGCTCAGGGCTGCAATTCTTTGACTTCTTTTCAAATACTGCCAGTGTTTTCACAACTAAAGAGGGCAATCTCCCAGCTTGGGTAACACATACTTCTAATTACACAAGCAGTGCAATTCTTGCATAACCTTGGAGGCAAGCACTGGGCTTTACAAAGCTAGGTTCATAAATGTTATAAGCTTGTTACCAGCTAGAAGTAGGCTCTGAGGGAATATTTATGTAATTTTTAAGACATGATGACTAACTCCAGAATAGAGGAACATTTGGGGACAACCAGCCTGCTTCTATAACAATTTCTTCTTTAAAAAATAACACCCATTTTTATTAAATTTCTAAGGTAGGAGTTCATACTTCTTTTTATCTGAGAGATTATCAGAGTGGGTGAGGACAAGGAAGGAGGAAGAATAGAGCAGCCAGGTATAATGTGTTAGAGGTTGTTCTTGCCAATTACATTCTAATCTCTGGAAATCCCAGCAAACTGGATTTTGAGGGTGTCAGTTTGACTAAAAATTATGAAGAGACTATTATTTTGAAAACTATAAGGCTGTATGTTCATTGTATGGGTACTATTATTATTATTACATCAGTAGTGTCCAAAACACTGTCTAGAACTTCTAACTTATGCACTGACATATTTTATGATTTTACCTTTGAGCAATCTACTGATGAACTTCTAATGAAACTGCTCAGCCCAGAAAGCTCTCTGCACAAATTGAATATCTACTGCACAAATTTAATATATGTGTATATGTACATATATATGTGTATGTAGGTTAAATTATTACCCAATTTGACTAGAATTTAGAGATTCTGATACTATAGATTGAATATATTAATAAAAATTCAGTATCCTCAAAACACAGTTTGAGAATCAAAGAATAAAATCATTATTTTTCTTGCCATCAAGGGTATTTTTCCAAGAAATTTTAAAAAAGTATTTATACATAGGTCCATTTTATGTTGATTCCTAAAAATACAAAGTCCATTCTTCATTCTACTGGAGAGTCACTATTAACCTCTAAATCATAGCTGACAATCAACCCTCTGTGGGAAATGGCCCCCTGTCCACAGTCCCTTGACACGGAAACTTTTGGATAAATTAATCTCTGGGCATTATTAGCAATATTCTGTATCAGACACAGAATAATGGAGGGTTGGGGTGGAGATGCCTTTAGGAATGAGGCTTTACCAGCTATATGTATAGCAGCCAATGAAATCATCCTTTCAGTCAAAAACATTTATTAGGACCCTACTATGACTCAGGTACTTTTCTCTGTACCAGTGAACAAGACAGACATGGTTCTTTAGAACTTTCAAATGGGATGAGACAATTAATATAAAATCAATACCACTTGGAATAATTCTAGATGGTTAAAGAAAACAAAACATGATGATAGGACAGGACATAGGGTAACATGAGTGCTGTTTAGAAAATGGTGATCAGAGCAGGAAAAAAGCCTGCTGAAGGTAGCAGTACTGAACCAAGGCCTGAGTGATGAGAGGAAGTCAACTATGCATGCTCTGAGAGAACATCCTAGAAAGAGGGAAGAGAAGGGCTCTGCCACCCTTGTGTGGTGTCTTAACGGACCGTCCTTCCAGAATCACATGCTAAAAAGCTCCTGATAATAAACTCAAGTTAGGGGAGTGGGTTGTGAGTTTTAGGAGCTGACAAAAATGTAAGCAATGGGCTCTACTGCAAATGATGAGTTTAGATGATTAAATTCTGATTGCTAACATGTTAGGCTTTAGTTTTCACAACTTTGGGTTGCCTTTAGAAGAACTACATTGGGGGAAAAAAAATGATACTGGACCAAGCCCAGAATTTAGCCTAAATTAGAAGGGACGAAGGATACAAAATTCAGACTTCAGATTACATGTGGACTTGGACTCATGTTTTATTTCTATTCCCATTACAACTGGCAAGGAAAGGCAGTAAAGTATTCCAAAAGATAACCCACAAAAACTAGAAAAACATTGCAAAATAATAACTAACATTTATATAGCACATACTTTAGGTCAGGCATTTTTAAGTGTTTTGCTTCCAATAACAATTACAATAGATGTTCTCATAATTTTGGATTCTGGAAAAGCAGATAGGCAATTGATAACTGACTTCAGAAATCAGTGGAAAGCTGAGGGTGCATGGAGAAGCTAGCAAGAATCATACCTATCAGCTCCTAAAGCCCAGAACAGCTCAGAAATTTAAATATCAAGAAACTCTGAATGGGCTACATGGGGTAGAATAAATAGAATCAACTAAAAATCTTTTAAAGACAGCTCACGAATGCAACAAAATGCTTAAGGCACATTTCCCAGGTTTCCTTGATTCCTTCTTTGCGCTTTCTCCTGAAAGCAGTTAATCACCGAGTCCTTTCAATTCCGCTCCCCAAACTTGCCAAAACCCTCCAGTTCTCCCCATTCTTCCTGCTTAAGTACTTAACCAAGCCATTCTCATTTCCCACCTAGATCATTGCAATGCCTCCTGATTTGCCTTTCTTCTTGTATTCTTTCTCCACAGATCAAGCTAAGGGCTTTGCAAATGGAAATTAGATCATATCACTCTTCTATTTAAAACAATCTAATAGTTTCAATCAAATTCGGGGAAAAAATCCAAACTTGAAAACCAGCTTTATAATTTTCATGTGGTTTGTCTGTATCTTTTCTTTTTTCACTTCAACCAAGGCTACCTTTTTTTACTTCTGCAAACAATTCAGGTCCTTCCTTCCTTAGGATAATTGTAATAGCTCTTTCCTCACATCTTTCTAGGGCTAGATCCTGCTATCTTCAAATGGTATTGTTGTCCATTAGTTTTGATTTACATTTATTTACTAACTCAAGATAATAAACATATTATTATTTGTTTACATTTATCCACGTTTTTTTTTTTTTTATTCTGCATTTTATCTTTCATTTTAGGCCTTCAATCTGGGTATTTTTCTTCTGATTGAATCATTCTACAGAATGTCCTTTACTGAATAATTCTTGGTAACCAACTCAGTTTTTGACTGTCTGCAAGTATCTTTATTTCACAGCTGATTTTGAAAGATGGCTTTGTCACAGAGTGTAAAGTTCACCACTATTATTTCTTTACAGTTTGCACGTATGTACCACAGTCTAATGGCTTCCTTTGTTCTTGAGAAGTCAGCTCTCTGTCTAATTACTGTTCATTTGTAGGTAATCATTTCTCTTTGGGATGCTTTTCAGAGTTTCCCTTTTTTCATATCCTGCAGTTTTACTACAGTATGTCTAGATGTATATTTATTTTAATTTATGTGTTTGGTATTCACTGGATTTCCTGAAACTGAAGAGTGATTATCTTTTAACAATTCTGGAAGCTTCCCTCATTTTCCCTATTCTCTTTTTCAGATTTCCAATTAGACATCTGTTAAAAGTTTTCATTATATTCTCCATATCTTAGCCTATTCTTTATATTTCTAACTCATTGCTTTCCATTATATTTTGTAATTATCTTCAGGTTTATACTCCAATTTATTAGTCCTCTTCATATATGTAGATTTTGTAGTTTAACAGTGAACTTTAAAGACGATGCTTATATGTTTATAAATCAAGACGCTGTGTGCTTCCTTTTCAGACATGTTCTTTTTATTTGTGGTCTCTGTACTGACACTTTTCAAACATTCCTTTTATTTCTTTACAGATAAATAATACTGTAATATTCTACGTTTGATAATTTGAACCTGAAGTCCTTGGGCGTGTTTAAGTTTTGCCAATTCTTGCTCATTGTGGTTTGTTGTTGCACACATTGAGTTTATTGTGATTTATAAAATCTAGGATGGATTTATGAATTTTTAGAGTAAGCTTTTTGTTTTCCTCCTCACTGAGCAGCAGCCAAGACAAACAAGAGTTTTTGGCTCCATTTGCAGGACATAGTTTTCTAGTCCATTTCTTCAGTAATGACACAGGTAATCTTTGCTTTGCATGGCTCTCAAATGGATACATCTCAATATCTACAACGTAATTAAGTAACCAGTTCCCTAACAACACAATTAAAAAATTCTTACCATGAGATATTAACTGTATAGCTGAATAAAGTATGAACTTCACCACTAGCTCTTCAATCCACAATCATACCAAATAACAGATACACATCAGAATCACTGACCAATAACATGACTTGCTGTAGCCAGCAATAATCCACTCACTTCATTCATGACTTAGTATTAATTTCTCCACCAAAGACCAAATATTTATTCAGAACTTATTATGAAGATGGACAAATTTCTGGGCATGTATCCAAACTATATTCATGAGTAAAAAGAGAATAGGAATCTCTTTATACTCTTAGTGAACAGGAATCTATCATATTTATCACTACCCAAATTTTGAATGTAGTGGCTAATTTCAGCAGCCTTCCTGAATAAAGTATATAAAATTAACTTGTAAAAATGATTATTTTCTTTTTTCTGGTTCTATTGGAATTTCATTTGTTTCTTCCTAATGACCAAGTTTCCTGATCTTTAAGAAATCAGTTATAATGGCTGATTCCAGAAGCAGGCAAAAGCACTGAAGGAAAATAAGTGTACAGGAATCTACCGTATATCCTACTTGTGGGTCCTTTCATTTCTCAGGCCTCCTATGCAGGAATGAGAAGCATCTCCCTTTGCCGTTGCCACAGAAAATCATGAATGTTCAACATATTTTAACTTCTAAATACGATGTTTATCACCTAAAATAAGATTTGATGCCTTTGTTTCTTTATGACTCATATAGCAACAACAATACAAAGAATAACTGTTATTTGATGAAGTCCCTCCCTCCCACAAAAAAGAAAAGATTGATTCCAGAAACAGAGAAGAGCCTAAAAGGAATATGAATCTTTAGACACTCCACAATATATCTTCATTTACTGCTACTTTAATTTACACAGGTTTATACGATCTGGGAAACACAAGTGCCTATGACACAGCTCTGAACCTGGAAGCAGGTTCTCAGAATCTAGAATCTCAGAATCTAGAATCAAGTATGACTGACATCATTTAGTATATTTTACTCTGTGGAGGTAGGTGAAGTATTACCTACCAATATGATTTAAACCTGCAGAAAAATTTAAAGCAACGATATGTCCTGTCAGAGAAACAGGTCAGAAAAATCATAGACTTATGGATGGTTGGATTCAATCATCTTTCCTAGAAAATTAACTGGGTCTTGTTCCTTAATTACTAAGACTTGTTAAAGTAGAATGCTTGCCCTTCCATCTTCTAATCTGCATAACCACTTCCACCAACACTTTTCATCAATAATTTTATACTAATTTATATTAATAACTCATTCTTATATAGTTCTATGTGCTGTGTACTGTTCTATACATTTGTGTGTGTGTGTGCGTGCGTGTGTGTGCCTGTTTGTGTCTGTTTGCATAATACTTTTTTAATCTTTATGACACTATGAACCAGGTGCCATAATCATTCCTATTACAGATTTAATTAATCAACACACATCTATAACTTGTCCAAGATCACAAAGTTAGTAACAGAACTTAGATTTGTACCAGAACTGTTTGTTCCTGAAATACAAATTCTCACCCAATATATTATATAACCATCAACAGTGAATAGTAATGACTTTTCAACAAATCCTTACATCTTTGTGTTTGAGTTTGCATACATGTATATAAATATAAATTTATGCATATATTTATATGTATAAATCTTCTAGACCTAGAAAAATAACTGGAAGAAAATAAACCAGTATGGTAAAAGTTGTAATGCTGAGGTAGTAGTTTATGATTTTTATGTTATTTTTTATATTTTTTACATCTTCTGAATATTCTACAATAAGCATGTACTGCTCTTATTTCCATAAAAACATATAGAAAAAGATAATGTTTATGATATAAATATAAATTTTTAAAGTGAACTAGTGAACTAGCTGAACTAGTCAACCTCTCTAAAATTTTCAACTATTTCTCTACCACTTCATGGTTCCGCTTTATGTCTTTGGTATCAGTCACTATTCGTCTGGTACATTATGCATTTTCCTTATTGTCTCTCTCTGTCACCAAATACTAAGTTACTGAGAATCAGAATTTTTTTTTTTAACTGCTGGATTTAGGACAGTGTCTGGTGCACTTATTAAACCAGTCAGTATTTGTTAAAAATATAACTGAAATAGTATTAAAAGTACTGTTTCTTAAAGATTCACACTTGAATTAAAATGAAAATACATCGACTGATGATCTTTCATAAATGTGCAGTAACCTGTTTAATAAAAATAACATTTATTTAAGCTCTCTTACCCAAGTCTGATTTTTCATCATGAGAGGACAAAAAGGCTAGTAATCCATTTTTAAGGGGTTAATCATTCCTAGTTTATATGCTGTTCTAAATAGGTCAATTTAATTTTCATCCAAGAACAGACTGAAGCCTCACATCAAAGAGTAGTCTGAGTACACAGAAGGAGTGGAAAGATGAGGTGTTCACCGGCTCAATTTCATTTTCTCTTTGGCAATTAGCAGGGTGCAGGAGGTGGAACTGATGATGTTCACAAACTGAAATTTGTTTGAGGATCAAAGGATAAGTTCCACTTGATGGTTAAATGATACACCAAATTAGCAGGATTTCAATTTAGAAAATAACAGTAAACACGAAAGCAGTCAATATTGTTTGAAGGTAAAATGGAAAAAGATGCTTTCCTTACACAGGGATAGAGTAGAGAACGTGAGGATAAAGTTGAGTATATCATTTGGAATTGTTAAAGAAACAGAATCAGACCATGTCGAAAATAAAAGCTAAAATTGGTGGGTATCCTAAAAGCTTCAAATAGTATATTATAGCAAAGCTGAAAAAAGCAAACTGTCACTGGCAGTGTGTTGTTCCTTCCTATTTTAAAAATCACAAAATATTTTAAAAATCAGCTTTATGTTATACATGTTTGCCCAAGAGCTCTCAAATTGAAACAAAAATTTTTAAAAGCGGAGAGGGAGGTGGAGGGAGTGAAGGAGGAAGCTGAAAATTAGAAAATGACAAAGATAAATGTTATAGTGTCTTTGACATTTAAATGTTTCTGGATAGGACACATTTTGAAAGATTTCCTACATTCCTGTCTGAAATCTGATAAGTATTTCAGAATTTAGCTTCTGCTTCTATTGTCATCTTTATTCTCACTACTTCCTGCCACACTTCACAAACTCTCTCTCACACACACACACACAGAGATTCATGTCATTTTAAAATATATGTATTACTTTAGAGTTACATTTATCTGATGTAGAAGAGAAAAATAAATGAGGCCTTACTTTATTTAATTCTATGAATGTTGACCCTGCAAATTTGGGGGAGGGTTAAATTACCTATGCCATGATTGTAGATCTTTGTGCTTTTTTGAACCCTGTTATCGTATGAAAAGGCATGCTCCACTATTTCAAAATTAGGTAAGAATAAAGGAAGCTGAACTCTGCCAACTGCATTTCCAGGAAATGTATTTTATTTTAAATTACATTCATTCATACTGAGGTTCTTGATATAAACTTCACCACAAAGATCACTCAGAAACTGATGTTAGAGCTAATCTTTAATTATCACAGGAAAGTCACGGCTCATAGATTCTTCTGGCTTACTCTGTAAAACCCAAAGGGCTATCTGTCATTAATATATGTACTCACAGTGATGAGGTGGAGAGCGCTCTCTCAGCACTTCTGGACAAGAGTTTGTTGTCACCAGGGTTTGTTGCTCACTCAGGTGGAATTTAATACTTAAAAAATTCAGGATCTCAACTGGAGAGAATCAATACAAAGAGAGACTGTCTCTAAATGGTGGTCTTGAAGGCATAAATAGGAATGATTAAAGAGAAATGGGCTTTTCTGGACCAATGGCAATGAATTACTGCAGAAATTGCTGAAAATATTAGTAAGGGGTATACTGTTGAACCAGTGAGATTTTATCAAGCCCAAGAAGTAGGTCCAACCTCTATGTTTCTGGATGATCCTCAAGGCAAACAGGGGTCAGACACATAGAGATGGGAATACTTTTGCTAAAAGATCCATTCTGTGAAGAAGAAGAAACACAATTAAAAATCTCTTTTTTTAGCTTATTTGATTTGGAGCTCCAGCTCAAGACCCTGGAGCTAAGTGCACCCACATGAGACAGCAGCATCTACTGTCATATTGAAACTACACAAAAGAATGTAATTAAAATATCTGTACCACAGATACTAATTACAGTTTCTACTAGCCCACCTCTTCTAAGTAACAGTACAAATTAATATGCCCCAATCCCTACTATAAAGCCAGTTCTTTAAAAAAGGACTGTCCTGGTCATGGCCGAAGGGACCAAAAGTAGGCACTTGGACTCTGAAAAGACAATCTCTTTTCTTCTCAGACTTATGATATCTTCTTCCTTTGAGAGATGGGTTAAGACAATTTGCTTCATCTCTCTTTCTTTCTGTAACTTACACTGGGGGACATGAAGGAAATATAGTTATCAGTAAGAACTGAAGCTGATGGGATACTTAAAGAAAATAAATTCATTAGTAAAGAGTGTAGTTTGCCTCAAGAATATGAAAACAACCCCAAGGACATATCCTCAGAAAGCACAGACTTGGACCCTCACATGGACTGAACTGGACCATGTACCCCCAAGATTCTGTTAGGAAGTTGTAACCTGCAATGTGACTCCCTTTGGAGATAGGGCTGTTAAAGGGGTAATTAAGGCATTATGAGTGAGGAGCTAATCCAATAAAACTAGTGTTCTTATAAGAAGAGGAAGAGACACAAGGATGCACGTACAGAGAAAAGACGCCATGTAGAAACAGAAAGAAATTGGCCACATATAAGCTTAAGGAGTGGGGCCTCAGGAGAAACCAAATCTGTGACACCTTGATCTTGGACTCCTAGCCTCCAGAATAATGAGAAATCAATTCTGTTGTTTAACTCATCCAGTCTATGCTATTTTGTGATGCCAGTGCTAAGCAGAATCCTGACTAATACAAATCCTAAAATGGAAACCAATGAAGATTTGCACATGGATTAACTGATGAGTCTGTGTTCTGCCATTAACTATAGAATGATTTATGGGAAGTTATTTAATCTCTATAGGGCATTTTCCTCATCTGAATGATGGGAGAACTCTCTCTCTTAGATATTCACAAGTTTAAATTTAATGGGAATGATGACATTCCCAACTATGTCAATCCACTGAGGTTTCCCATTCTCTTAACAAATGCATTTAATAAATTATGTTACTCACTGTAGTACAAATATCCAGTTATCATTTGTTCTTGACTGATACAAGCATCTTTTAGTCCAGCAATTGAGCTCTAAGAGTCTTGAGGGAAGATTCCAGATCATTCATTTAACTAGTCATTTAAAAAGATTTCTTAAACATATTCTATGTGTGAAGTACCATTGATGCTGAGAATAAAATTATAAAGAGGTTTCAAATGACACCTTCCCTCAAGGAAGAGACTGACAAGCAAACTTATGTAAGTTAATTCAGAAATATAGCAACTAACAAAATATGAAATAATCTGTTAATATTTGCTTAACAAATATTTGAAAAAAAACAGTGAAAAACAGTGTAATGTTATTCTGGAATTCACATGGAGGTACTTCCTTCCCCCACAAAATCAAATTAATTTAGGAGATAATCTGATAATATACCAAAAGCACTGATAGTCTGAGGCATATACAGAAAGCACAATTTATTCACACATTTAAAATCAATGGTGAGATTCCTCTGTTGGGGTCAGCCCTAGCTAGCATGATTTCATAACTATCACAAAGCCATCTGCTCAAAACTTGCAGGCTTTGTTTGCCATCAGTCATTTCTTTGAGACAAACTGGCTTGCTTAATGGAACAAGAGGGATTTCAGGGTCAGGTAGAGATGTTTTAGAGTTCACAAATAACAATCTGAATTTAAGTTACATAAACTTTCAGAGCTCCAATTTCCATAACTGAATGATGGAAAAACACAATCTACCTTGTGCAGTTTTTGTGAGAATTAGAGATGAAATACACACGACTCCAACATCCAGTAGGAACACAAAATGTTTATCATTATTTTGTTTCAAAGAAAAAATGGAAAAATGATTTTTAATGATTGATTGTGGTTAGGTGCACTGTCATGAGAAAAATGAGTCTGTGATTTGACTCAAGATTAATGGCCTACTGTCAATGAGAAATTTTTGTTATGGGCTCAGTGAGAGAAACTACAATCCGAGTCACATTTGTCATCCTTATATTAAAAACTCCTATTTGAAGGAGCGAATGGTAAATGAAGAGAGTAATGTACAGTTCCATTAACTCTCCTGAATCTGTGAATCAGTCACTGAGTAAGTCCAAATAATTGATAACAGTTCAGCTAAATTCTAATGGAGATAAATGGAAGGAGAAAAACAGGTATTTTACAAAGATCTGAAACAGGGTCTACCATCCACAGGCAGAGTCAGAAGGCAACTACCTATGGAGAGAAGATGGAAATCTTAAAGAAATAGGGGGTTATTGTAAAAAAAAAAAAATCAGTGTCAAAGGACTAAAGATGAATATTTACTGATGTTTTTGTAAGTAGTTCCCACTGTGCTACTTAGGACATGCTTAAAGTAGTTGGAAAAACATTTTCAGAAATCTTGCCTTCTAAATCATCTGGATAGCAGGCACCAGAGTTGGCAGCTGACACCAAAAGTCTAATTAGCATCCCTTTGCTTTTCCTTCAGAATAAATACATTTACTGCAAATGATCTCTACTCTTTTCACCTGGCACTCACAAGGGAGAAGGACAAACAAGAGTTCAGATAAATCATTACAATTACATCATCAGCTATACTACAAAAGGCAGTTAAGTCACATTTCCGTGTCAACTGCAATTATGTTTCATCACAAACATTACAATAAAGAACAGATCTCTTCAAAGTTCTGTCTCTTTTTGTTCTGCTGTGGCGGAGGACAAGCCTGAAACAATCAAATGTCATCAGATATTTGAGATGAAAAATAAATCTAATATTTTCCAAACCTCTGCAAATACAAGACACTTCCAAAAGCAATCATGAGTCTTTTTCTCTAGACCATGGAACTCTTAACAATACTCACAAGGACTTGGATATCTCTCATTTCAAACAACAGCTTTTCATCATCTAGGCTATAAGCACTGACCTCTGATATAGTTAAAACAGCCGTTAAATTAAAATGGTATTTCCTGGCTTCTCGTAAACAAGTATAAAATGTAGTCACATGTTGAATTTGAAGCTTAACAGGATAAAATTTAGAGGTGAAGTTGCATTTACACAAGTAATGCAGGACCTTCCTCTCTCTCTCTCTCTCTCTCTCTCTCTCTCTCTCTCTCTAATGAGGAGTAACTGACATATAACACTGTAATAGTTTAAGATGTACAACATAATGATTCAATACTTGTGTATATTGCTAAATGATTACAACAAATCCAGTTAATATCTGTCATCATACATAGTTTCAAATTTTCTTTCCTTGTGATAAGAACTTTTAAGACTTACTTTCCTAGCAACTTTCAAATATGCAATATATTACTATTAACTGTAGCCTCCAGGCTGTACATCCCATCTTCATGACATATTCATGACTATATAATAAAGTTCACCAGAACCAGGCCCAGCCTACAGACATTGCACATGACTCTTTGGAGCCTCAGGTCCAGCCAGGGATCTGTGGATATTTAAGAAAGTCTGCAAAGTGAAAGACAGAAGGAAAACATACATAGTTAAAAAAAATAAACAGAGTTAACAAAAGCAATGCAGTATGCTAAAAAAAAAAAAAAAAAAAAAGAGGGGGGCAAGGGAGGAAAGTATCTTATAAAAAGCCAAAAAAGAGTCAATTAAAATTTTCAGAGAAATTTAAAAAGATTGAAAAGATTTTGTATCCTCAATTCAAGAATAGGATGCTAGGAAGAATAAACAACAAATAGATAGTAGAACTTAAATTGTATCATATTTAATTTATACAACTTATACTTCCTTATGCTTAAATATAAAAGTTATATATATATATACACATTTAATTTACATTTATATGCATTTATGGTATATATGCATTTTTTCTATATTCATACACACATACATATTAGATATAGTTATACTCTGATCAAGATAGACCAATGGGGATTGGATATAGTTTCCCACTTGAAAAAATGGTCTGCAAGACACTAGAGATTAGACACCAAGTGATATAATCCCTGAGAAATGGGTAACAAATGAGGTGAGCCCTATGATTCTGTCAATGTATTGTCCTGAGAGTTTCCAAGACAGGCTTCACCAAGAGGGAATCCAATCAGGGTTCAGTAGCGTCCCTGGCAGAAGAAACAGAGAAAAGAGTCTAGGGATACCAAGGTGCTTTGTGTTTGCAGGTCAGAGTACAACAGAGGACAGAACTGCATAAAGAGAGAACTCCAGAAACCTGCTAAATCTGCTTGAGTTTTCAGGATAGTGTTGATGAGTATGTGTATGTGAAGAAACTTCCTGAGCCCAGAGAAAGAACCACTCAAAATAAGTAAGAGATTTCAGTACATAGTCCTCATACATTTCAGGAAACAGTGTCTGTTCCCACTAGCTAGACCAGAAACCCTCAAGATCCAAAAGTTTTGCCTCCATAGTGAGAAATAACTAGATTGCGTACTGTCCTGGTCCCACTTCACAGAACTTAAAAGCAAGACATAAAATAATCAAAGTAGTTCCAAGTAATTGAATTGTCTTCTAGAACAAAGCTCAAGGATATTTACAGTAATATGAAAATGTTCAGAATTCAACAATGTGAAGTTAACAGTGTCTGGTTTCCCAAAAAACTCCAAAATTATTAGGCATTGAGAAAACCAGGAAAATCTGAAACATAACGACAAGATAATTCAATTAATCAAAATTAACCCAGAATTGACACATATGACAGAATTAGCAAATAAGGACATTAAAATATTTATTACAACTTAATTCCATACTTTTATGAAGTAGAGGCATGATCACAAAAAAGACACAAATTGAACTTATAGAGATAAAACCAACATTGTGTAAAAAAATATATACACTGAATAAGATTAACAAGAATTATGGAAGGAGGAAAACATCAGTGGATTTGAACATGTAGCAATGGAAACAATTCCAAATTAAACACAGGAGAAGAAAAAAAATTAAATGAAGAGAGCACAGATGAGTTGTGGGACAATTTCATGAAGCCTAATTTATGTGTAACTGTAGACCAGAAAAGGGAAGGGAATGTATTTGAAAAACTAGTGGCCACATTTTTTCCTAAATTTGTAGAAACTATAAATTCACATATATAAGTTCAACAAATCCCAAAAACAACAATGAAAAAGAAATTATAAAAATTAAACAGACATACCATATTGTAAGTCAAGAGTATTAATATTGTTATCATGCCATTTCTCTCCCAATTTATCTGTGGATTCAATCAAAATTTCAACAGGCTTATACAGTCAAAATTCACAAACTTCTTTTTTTTTTCCTTTCTTTTTTTTTTAACAGATTTTTTTAAATTGAAGTATAGTCAGCTACAGTGTGTCAATTTCTGGTGTACAGTATAATGTCCCAGTCATACATATATTCATATATTCGTTTTCATATTCTTTTTCATTAACAAACTTATTCTAAGCTTCATATGAAAATGCAAATAACATAGTATAGATAGCTAAAGGAACACTGAAAAAAGAACAAATAAGGAGTAACATTGAACTTTAATATGTGTTATAAAGCTATAGTAATCAAGACAGTGTGAAATTGGTATAAAGGTTGATAGGTAGAGCAATGGAACAGAAATAGCTCAGTACAGAGCCACATACGTACGGACAACTGATTTCTGACAAATTGCAAAGGCAGTTCAGATTAAAAAAAAAAAAAAAATATATATATATATATATATATTATTTTCAACAAATGGTGTTGGAACAATTGGATAGTCACATGAAAAACAAACTGTGATCCATACACCATACCATACAAAGCATGTATGCAAAACAGACCATTGATCCTACTGGGTTTACCTTGATACAGTAGGAAACAGAAACAGAAAAGAATCAGACAAAAACACCATGTGCCTAAAGTAGAAACCAAGCCAAAAAGAAATTTCATTAGTCAATGTGGCCAGAGGCATAGCTAACTAAACAAACACTTAAAAAAAAAAAAAATGGCACAAAGGAAACCTCCCAAAGACCTGCTTCTTCCCTACATCATCTCAAGATTCTAGGTCACTGCACTGGAGAATGAACTGAGAGCAAACAGCCATCCATTTTAAGATCTGACTGGAGCATAAGAGAGAGTAATGACTGGAAGAATCCTCTCAACTGCTTTGGGTCAAATTCCTGGCTTGTTCAGACCTCTCCTTCATTAAGAATGAGAATTAGAAATTATGTTATAGAACTAATGAAAATGCTTATTCTTTTTTTCAATACAAGAGGAAATAATATGTTTCAAAGGTTGAAGAAGAGTAAAAACATGGTACTATAAGCAAATAAAACACAGACAACAACTAAAATTTTCCCTTAAATAAAAATAATGCTCTCAAAAAATTGTTATAGCTCAAAAAATGAAAACTGAGTAGAGTAAATGGAGGAGATAATTAGGGTTGCTAATAATTTGTTGGTAAACATTTAAAATGCTTTTTGAAGAAATAACAAAATCTACTCATGGATAGATAAGCTCAATCATTGACAGAGAAGACAATCTTAAGCAGCACTACCAGAATATAGGGGAAAAAAAAGAACAAAAACGATGACACTAACAAGAGAGAAGATAAACTGACTGGGAAGGTGTATATCCCTGATTTTATAAAATTAATTGTGATATTTGAACAAAGCAGCAAAGATGAAAGAATGAGAAGTAATAAAGCAACTGTATGATATTTTAAAGTAATTTTGTAACTGTGGTACTAAAATGATGCACAAATTAAGGATTAAGTGCATGATATGAAACAAAACAAATTCTGAGTTGGGAGTGATTAATAATGTGTCTGTTAATCAACAAAACAGAATTTCTTAACATAAGAATCCACTCTCATAACAAAAAGCTCATGACTTCCTTTCAGTTTCATAAACCTCTATACTAATATTAACAATCACAGGACCTCTTGGTAAAATGTCTTGAAATGAAGTGAAAAAAAAAGCAAGAACTTGATAATTTCATCTCCTCATTTAAGTTAGGGTCCTTTCTCCCATGTTACCATCTTACCTGGTGTGCATCCCATTAGCATTCTTATCCCACTCCCCTGTTATCTACATTTGCCTAGCTGTCTGTCTCCTTATAAGAATGTCAGATCTTGAAGAGTAAAGATCTCTTCAGATTTTTTCCTCTAAATTCTTTGTATCTTCCCCAATGCCTAGTAAAATTCACTGAATGAGTGAACAAATTAAAATATGAAAAAATGAGTGATTCTGTCATGTTCAAGATTCATTCAAAACCGGGAGGACTTAACTATAAATATATGATAAACAGAAGTTTAGGTCAAAAGTTTTATTTAATGTTTGTTATTCCAATTATTGTGACCCTCTTAAGGACAGGTATAAATTGGCCATCTTTATAATACTTAAGCTTAACTCAGCTTATAGATTCTAAACTTCAGAATATAGAATATTGGTAAGAGTTCCATCAATACTTTATAAAATAAATCCCTTTTAGATTCTAAAGCTAAGCCTCCAAGAGTGTGGCATTAAAGACATGTCAGAGATCCTTGACGGAATGCCATATGCTTTTCAGAGGATTAGAGGTTTAATACATCTAACCCTTGTTTATACCTAAGAAAATTGTTTTCTATTGGCAAAAAATAAGTGGTATTATGAGTACTATAAATAATGCTTAATTATTTAATTATATAATACCTCATTTCATAAAGTATTTAAGGCAGAATATACATAAGTGTTTATAATTTGTGGTTTACGTTTGTTTCAAGACAGGCATTCAGTAAGGCGAGGAGGAAAGAAAAGATAAAATATATTATTAAAAAGTAAGCCACATGTTAAATAAATAAAGAAAATGTGGGATAAAAGGTGAAATTAGTGGTATTTTTTGAATTGTGGGATGTTACTGAGCTGGGAGAGCACTTAATACCTTTTCCTTCATCTCTGCAGATGCTACTGAATGAGCAGGGCCAGAGAGGACTACTGACTGATTGTAACCAGGATCTTTTGGCCCAGGACCCCTTTCTTGCTCCCTATAGAACACACAATGGTGTACAAGGTATTGTACAGTCCACTACTTTTCAAATAGGCCAAACAATACCTGGACTTTCAAGATATAAAGAAAGCAAAAACTGAATTATATTCATAGCTATTCATAAAATATAATCCCACATTCTTCCATTCTAATTCCTCTTTTTCTCCCTCCTTTTGTCTTTATCTCCTTCTCCTAAGTGCTAATAAAAAGTAGAAAAACGTGCCACCTTGTCCTTAAGGGCAGGCCTTATTCCACTAGAAAAGTGTAAAGGAAGAAGTTATATTGACTTGTTTTCACCATGGGAAAACGTGGAAATGAATCCCTGACTCTATAACAAGTTGGACAGAAAGATTTCATTTCCACATGAACTCTGGCCTGAGGATGCCATGTGCAGGAGCATTCTGAAGTAAGGATCTGACTTGGACAGAAGAGGGGCATGACTATTTGGAACACAGATATTTGCTTTCTCGGCTCTATAGCACCAATATTGCATTTGTACTTGCTAGAGACCCAGTAAATATCTGTTGTTTATTCATTAACACTAGATTCATATTTTTCATGATCAAGAATGGTTAACCTCAATATGCTTAATTATTTATTGACTGCCATCTCTATGGCAGGCACTTTGCTAGTCACTAGGAATTGTCCTAATTACCTCATCTACATCCCATATTTCATTCTCAGAGCAACCACATGAATTAAGTATTTTGTAGATGAACGAGTCAAGTTTTCGATAATTTTTGAAGTTATTAGGATGATAGCCAGTAAGTGATAGAGCAAGAATTGGAAGTTTCTGTATATAACTGTCATTTTGTACCACCTCCTTATAAGAATTAGGTACTATGAAATTTTATTAAAAATGCTTCCAAAATATTGATATGGGCAGCATATTCTGAATTTCAATGCTGGATCTGCTCCCAGCAGTTTATTACAAGGACAAGGCTGACTATAGCTGTTCTTAAAGCAGTTTTTGCTTGCTTTCACAATTTTAAATGATTCCTTGACCACAAAAGCACTTTTATGACTAATGCTGGTGTCCAAACTGATGACAGACAGTTATTTCTTAAAAAAATATGATTGGTTAAGAGAGAGCTCTATGTTGAAATACCGTGAGTATCGATGGAAAGGAACATATATTTTAGCAGAGCTTCCTCAGCAGATGTCAAATCTAATTAACTGTTGTATTTTCAATGTTTAGCACAGTGCCTGGAACATAGCAGATATTCAGTACATATTTACAGAAACACATAATCATGGAGCTTAGGGTGAGAAACATTTTGACTCCTGGTTCCCTGTTATTTCCCACCCCAGACACACAAGCTTAACAGTCAATATTCATATTTAGGGGAAATGATGTAACAAACATCAAGTTCACATTTGAAAGGGTAGGGTGTAGGATATATGACTAAAGGAGATTGGGTATTCTGGGAGAAGGCGCATCAGAACAGCATGAGATTGGAAGGGAGTCATTCTGACGTGGTAAGAAAATCTTCATATAAAAAGTGAGATATATTCTGTAACAGAAATTCTCAAAGATTCCTTGTTGATATTCCTGCTGTACCTTGTTACTGATTGAATTTCATTAGCACCCATAATCCTTCCAGTTTGCATGGCACACAAAAGTCATATTCTGGAGTGTTCACCATAACTATTCATTAATAAACTATTTTTCTTAATCCAGTTTTTTTTCGGGGTAATTTATGGCAGAAACAACACTTCCTAAACGTAATATATTTCATGTTACTAGCAAGTCAATAGGATTTTATCTCAGGGTTGCCGTGTTTTAGCTCTGGGGCCATGTGCAACTTAACTACTCAGTCTGTTTCCCTACCTGTAAAACAGATTTTTGCCTCAAATATATAAATTGTGTGATATAGCATGTATACAATGACTAGCACATCAACAGACACACAGTAGGCCCTGAACCATTATCAGCTCCTTTTATCCACCTTAATAAAACTTTTATACTGTTTTAGAGAACAAGTTACACAACCATATTGTTAGTTTAAAGTTCAGCTGTGCTGGACACTCATGTTACTGGGTAAACACTGTGCCTCAATTTCCTTATCTGTAAAATAAAGATGACGGTACCTTCTTTGATGGGTTTTCAAGGAGAATTAGATGAGTTCATGCACATTAACCTCATGGTGATGCGTCTCACACATAGTAAGTTCAATTACAAATCCTCTAAGGCTGTAAGACAGGTATTTTTAAAGTGTTCAATGAACACTTGGTAACATCTCTTCATTTACTGAGAATATGAAGAACAGATTTATATCTGGCCCAAAATATTCTTGGCAGAAATAAAATTCAAATAAATTTAGCTTTATATATGTTGGGTACTATTCACGTCAGGGATTTTTATCTTGGTTAAAGGAAGAAATATCAGATAGTTTTAGAGAAAGCCTTTACTGTGACATTTCCCATTGGCTATGAAAGGTTTTATTCAAGACAAGGTCTGAAGCACAGAAAGGTTCAGAATTTCCCCATCCCTTTTTTACTTCTTCTTATTAAAACATGCCATTATTACCAGGGAAAGGGGTTGGGGAGGGATAAATTTGGGGTTTGAGATTTGCAAATGTTAGCCACTATATTTAAAAATAGATTTAAATACGTTTCTTCTGTATAGCACAGGGAACTGTGTTCAATATCTTGTAATACCCTTTAATGAAAAAGAATATGAAAACAAATACATTTATGTATATGCATAACTGGGACATTGTGCTGTACATCAGAAACTGACATATTGTAACTGACTATACTTCAATTAAAACAGGTCATTCTTTTTTTTTTTTTGCTGATTCTGTATATTTTATTTTATTTTTTTTAACATTTTTTATTGATTTATAATCATTTTACAATGTTGTGTCAAATTCCAGTGTTCAGCACAATTTTTCAGTCATTCATGGACATATACACACTCATTGTCACATTTTTTTCTCTGTGAGTTATCACAAAACAGGTCATTCTTAAAGACAATGTGGTACTCAAGCACCATGCAGGTCTCAGATTATATGAGAAAAACTCTAATAATTATGTCTTAAACATAATATTTAGACAGAATATCTTTGTATATACATTCATTATTCATATAGTTATACAGTATTTTATAGCATATAAAATGTTTTGCAAAACATGAACTTATATGGACTATACACTAAAATAACTGTTATTGTGACCTAAATTCTAGAGTAATGTTGTTTAAATGGTCATAAGTGCCTTTGAGTAGGTGATTTCTTCATTTCTTTTATGACTAATAAAAGCTGTTGAATGTGATACACACCACTAACTCACTCATCTTGGAGCAATGTGTGAGAAATAGAGAAGTATCATTCAAAATATTAGTGACCCAAAAGAGATATTATGCCAAAGACTATTTTCCTTAGTAAGGAACTTTGAATTTACTGTTTTACCCCCAATTTTTTGTCTACTTTCAGTTATGGATGTCTAAAATCTTTTTATTTTGTATTACAACAGACACAACATGTAAAGAGGAGAAAGATGTAATTTGAACCCTATTTATTCAAGTAAAATTCTTTTTAGTTACATTTTCCATATTTTCATTCCATGAATAATATTGTTCTATAATTTTTATAATTTTATAATTTTTATCATAAATAATCATAACTTATTAATGTTATATTAGAAATAAATGCAAATTCATAAATTAACTATATATGGATTATTTTAGATAATTTTGTTTTCTAAATTTAAACCCTCTTATGTTGAAATTCATAGATAAGTTCATATCTTTTAAACTGTGGCATAAGTACTGAGCTGTAAGGGAAGTGTGTTACATTAGAATTTTCCTAATCTACATTTTGGAGGAACATCTACACTCAAGCATAAATCATCCTGGAATATCTTAGAATTTTTTAAAATCAGAAAAAGTAGCAAAAAAGGGGAGAGTCAAATTGGTAAATTTATTATTTTTTATGATGCACTATAAAAAATCATCCTCAAAATAACCCTATCAGCCCCAATTTATATAAGAGGGAAAGGGCAATTTAGAGAAGTAAAAATGATGGCAAAGATCATACAATCATACATAGCAAATCATACAGAAGCATCATTTGAACCCAAGATGTTTGACTCTTGCACTCAACTTTTTGACCATTTATCTCTCTCTTAAGTCTAAGGCCATCTTGCACTAATGTATTAGTTCTGTAGTCAAGGTAATTTTAGGCAAGTAGACTGTAAGTGTACCACTGACTGCAAGTGTACCACTGTGTCTGTGAGATCCACCAGTTCATAGATCATATGTATTATCATGTCTTTTGAATGTATCTAAATTGAGCTAATGTCAGTTGCAATCAGCTAAACTTTGGGAGAACTATTTGAAAAACGAATTGGGAAATGTTGCTGCAACCAAGTGAGTAGTGGAAACTACGTAGGTAAAGAGCAAAAATGCTGTACTGAATAACAGACAATCTTCAACTTCATTGATTTGGAATCAGAGTAGAGAGTTAATGGTGTTTAATAAAAACATTATTTACAAAGCACTGAGCCTACTATACAGCAGTCCCTGTAGGAGGAACTAAGGATACAGAAGTGCTAATTTTCGTAACATTTCTACCTGACAGATTGGTATTGTAGGTTCATCACTACTAGGCCTGTGGCCTTGAACACTTGCTTAACTTCCCTTCCCTTCAGTTTCCTCACCTATGAAATTACATTAATAGAAATGTCTCTTTATGGAGATTAAGTGAGTCACTACAAGCAAAAACACTTTAAACAGTATATGGTAAAGAATAAAAATTTAATAGTAGCACTTATTATTATTCTGATTTCATAAGTAAGGGGATTGAAACCCACTGAAATTAGTTTGCTCATGATCACTCACTATGTAATAGTCTTAAGATTCAAACACAGTCTGTGTGATTCCATATCCCTGCTTCTTATTTCACACATTGCCTTTCTCACACTGACATTAAATTATGGCACTGAATTATTAAAAAAAAAAAAACAAGCCTAACACACATCTTCCCTATATATATATATATATATATATATATATATATATCTAGGAGAACAGTAAACTTTACCATGTATTTTAATTTTTAAAAAGCTATTCTGAGACTTGTCATTATGAGAGAGTATTCACCAAAGCTTCTCCTTTTGCAAAAATTTATATAGTAAAAAAAATAGGAACTAAAATACCTAGAGCAAAAATAAAGAACTGACAGCATTTGGGGTATTTACAAAGGTCATGATAAAACAACTGAAGACAAAGTCTTAGAGCACTTCCTCACATGTTTAATAACTCATTTACTAAGGTGTCCAGTAAGAAACCAGACAGTAATTCCCATTTAGGAACCTCATCAAATCTGAAAAAGGGAGAACTGTGGAGTCATAATTAGTATTAGAAACACACTAAGGTTGTATTTTTGTAGTACTAAATGCATCTATACAGCTCAGTCAATCTATATGGTTTGCCTCTACTAATACCAGAGATCATCTATTTATAACTTATTTTAGTCCACTCACTTAAATCTATTATCTCACTCTGTGCTTACACAGTTATATATATATATATTTTTTTTTTTGCAAAATTTTTTCTCAAATGGAAATTGTAAGAATCCCATAAGATGCATGTTTGTAAAGAATTCCTAGTTTCCTCCCCTGGAGGTGAGATTCCACAAGTCTGGAGACACTGAAGAATTTGCATTTTAACAAGAACTCTAGGTGATTCTTTAGCTCTTACAAATTCGGGAAATGAGCTAGGTAGATAAACAAATTGCTCAAGATACCAGTGAGTGATGGAAACTGTGTTTAAGCCAGAACTTGTGCATACTGCAAAGCTGCCATGCCTCCACCCCCAAATCACTGTTAATAGCGCTCTGAAGCCAAACGTAAAATATATACAGTTTTAGGAGTTATTTTTAAGATATGACTTTTGGTCAGCCTACCAACTTTCTATGATAAATGATAAAGTGTACCAGGACTAATACAGTGCATTTGCAAAAATACTTTCAGCAATGTACTTTCACATCCACCTAACTTACCTGCAGAAAAGTCCTCTCCATGGCCAACTACATCTCAGCGATAGTGAGGATGTGAATATGGGGCCTCATGTTTGGTGAACCTGCATCCTGCAGCTGGTGCAGGCTTCTTACGTGCTTGTTGAGTTGAAACCAACCAGAATTTAAAGTAATTGCTGCTTTGTGGTGCAATGGAGGAGAAAAGGCAACAAATGAAAGGACAGCTGTGTTGGTTGTACTAATGCTCTGCCAGGTTTAGAATATGATTTCACACTTCTGTAACCTGATGAACTATAGTGTCAGAAGGGCTCATGGAGGTTATTCTGCCTAAGGTTTTCATTTCACTAAGGCCACAGAAAGGATCTACGACCAAGCTCAGATTGTAGAACTCTCCCTTGAACTCTGCTATTTTTGCAGAGAAGAGGTATAAAAAGGGGACAAGCTACAGACCTCTGTGGTGAAAAATCAGATGGGAGTGAGAAGCCTTCAAGTTACTTACATTTTTTTGTCTTCTGAAGAAACTGCTGCAACTAGGCTTCCTTATGGAATGTAGAGCAGTTAGAAAGGCAAATTTTGCAGTCAGGGAGGGCTGTATTCAAACCCCAGATCTACCAATCATTAAGAGTCAACTTGGCTTTGTAGCAACATGGATGGACCTAGAGATTATCATACTAAATGAAGTAAGACAAAGACAAATATCATATAATATCACTTATATGTGACATCTAAAAAAAGACAAATGAACTTATTTACAAAACAGAAAGAGACTCCGAGACACAGAAAACAAATATATGGTTACCAAAAGGGGAAGGGGGGGTAGGGATAAATTAGGAGTTTGAGATTAGATATATAAAATAGGCAAACAACAGGGTCCTAGTGTACAGCACAGGGAACTACATTCAGTATCTTGTAATAACCTATAATGAAAAAGAATATGAAAAAGAATATATATATATATGTATGAAAATATACAAGTATAACACTATGCTGTACACCAGAAACTAACAAAATGTTGTAAATCAATCAACTATACTTCAGTAAAAATAAAAAAAGAGTTAACCTGGCAATGCACGAAACATCTAAACCTCAACCCTCACCTTGAAAACAGGCAAAATTACGTATCTAACTACGAAGGCTGTAGTGAGTATGAAGTCATGCAGTGTGCTGTTCGGCTCTCGGGAATGCAGGCAGTAGTAACAGTCCCACAGTATTAGCTGCCGCCGCTGCCGCCGCTGCTGCTGCTGCTGCTGCTGTTGTCCTCATTATTATTTCTCACTACATTCCCGAGAGATGAGGATTACCACCCCAGACTTTTGCATAAGGAACCTATGGCTCAGGAAAGGTAAATACCCAAAGTTACAGAGGTGGAGACAAGATTCAGTCACAGGGAACTCTGAGTCAATGCTCTTTTCATCAAGGCATAACTACTTTATATTAATCTGCAAATAGTAACACTTTCTAAACTTCTAAACAATTATAAAAAAATAAACATAAGAAGGCTGAGTTTTTCTCTGCTTTCTCAAAGGTTTCTTTTGATAGGCTGATTTATATACAGTTGACCCTTGAACAATACAAGGGTTTGGGGTGCTGACTATCCCCACAGTCAGAAATTCACATCTAACTTATAGTTGGCCTTCATGTATCTGGTCCTTCTGTATCTGTGGTTCTGCATCCGTGGATTCAAAGTGCAGGTCGTGTAGTACTGTGTACTTACTTCTGAAAAAAATCCACATATAAGTGGACTCACACAATTCAAACTTGTGTTGTTCAGGGGTCAACTGTAATCATCAACCCCCAATATTTTTTTTCCAGTAACATTCATGTATATAGTATATTATTAAATTATAGACTCAAATGAAAACTTTCGAGAATGCTCAGAAAATGTGAGGTTTTAGATAAATGAACTTCTAGATAGCTTTAAAATATTCACATTTTTACATTATAATTCTTTGGATGTAATTTATTTTAAACTTTATCACTTCTCTTCATTCTTGAATATAAGATGTATATTTATCACATAATATATAGTATTGTTGCTAATTCAAAGTTATTGTTTTTAAATATCAATGTTCTTACAGTAATTCCTACAAGCCATTTAAGGCATACAGGATTTTTTTTTTAAAGAAATGATCCCAGACACACATATTTGCTTTTTGGACTGAAATATCTCTATATTCTTTTCATAGGTTGACTCACACCTTCTAGGAGATGATCAATGGGGAACTGGAGTTATAAATATCTAGGAAATTCTCTATGGAGGGAAAGAAAAGGAAGAGTGAAATTTAAGAGAAGGAGCAGAAGACTTGAGGGGCTCTCAATCAGATTAGACACTCTATCCTTTCTGATGATCCTGGTTAATACTTAGTACCAGCCTCAGTACCAGTCAGCAGTACTTGAGTACCAGTCAGTATAATTTCTGACCCTCAAATACCTCACCCAGCTTTTTTCCCTATATAGCTGGGAAGTATTTTAACAAAAGACAATGCTTTCTCTTCTTCAGTCATAAATAAAGACTCAAAATACCAGGGAGAGTTAATACACATGTGTGAATGCACATGTCAATGTATAAAATGGCTTGGGACTTTTTTCTGGTTTCACCAGGGTAAGAGTATAGGAAGATTCTACATCCTAAAAATATCAGGGAAGGGGAAAAGGGGTTAAAGAGTGGTTATCAGAGATTCTAAAACTAGGCATTTCCCCCAACATTGTCCCTTCTGGGTCTTGTGAAGTAGGAACTGAGCACACAGCAGGCTGGCTGCTAAGAGGCTCTACAGGTGGGCCTCTGCAAGAGCAAATACTTCATTTTGAGAAAAAGAGAATGACAGTGCTTTGAGGTCTGCAAATTCCCATATAAGTGTAACGATTATTATTATTAAACCACTATTTGAGTAGGAACTGTTTGATTCTATGGAAATATGAAAAAACACTCTTTTCATGTTTAACCAAATGTCCTTTAGGACAGTGATGAATCACTTAACAGCTTCAACTGATCCCATTACACCCAAGCTTTTTGGGGCAGGCTGTGTTTGATGTGACCTATGGTTTCTCTGAAAGTCTTACTAGCTGTATTGGTAAATAACACCCACCAGAAGCCAGAACTAACACTGTCTTTTTCTCGCCCACTCTTGTATGACACATGAGTCCATTTTAAGTCAAGTGAAGCAGAGCAAGCCAGGCTGGGGAGCACAACCGGACCTTCACCAGGAATCACTGCTGATTTGCTGGCTAATATGTTCCTCCAACATGTGCTCAGGCAAAGGCAAACACATACTCCCAGTGGTCTGTAAGCACAGTACACTTCAATTTACCTTGGGGACTTCAGAAATAAAGAAAGTATGGGATAATCCCATCTCCATACCCCTTACTCCAGCTGAGGACTCTTACTTTTTATTTCCTAGCTTATTATGCCTCTTAATAAAACCAACTGGAATTTAATTAAAATTCAAAAATATATGTATGTCTTTTGTTCAGAAAACTAAACTTAACTGGCATTGCCAGGAAACAAAACGTCATCATCTTCCTAGAAAATTGGAAAGTTGCCTATAATTCACATAAAGGCTGTGTTTAGCAAACCTCTCAGACTTCCTACCATACAGAGCTGTCTGAAGAAGGAGGTTTTTGCAGTAATAGGTTCAGGAATGAAAGTGTTCTTGATAATGCCACCGCTAAGCACAGTGCCTGGCATATAGGAAGAGCCTGCTAAATCTGGGTTGAGTGGATAGCGAATAAATGCAATTTATTTGCAATGGAATTTTAAAATTATGAAAAGAATTGAATATCTAAATTTAATCTATGGGAATTTGGGGGAAGGTTTTCTGAGGGCTGGGCATATGAGTTGAGTAGTTTGTGATTGTAATTTAAGACCATTGTAAGGAATCCTTCAGTAGTCTGGGATCCAGTTTTCCTTAAGAAAACCCCAAAGTAATCAAATGGATTGAGACTAAGGCATAAAGATTAACCAATTACAAGGAAGCCACTGAGGGTTTCTTTTACTCCTAAGAAGTCAGAAAAGATATAAGCCCGGGAAGAAGAATAATAACTATTATTATTATTTACTATATCTTTGAACCCTGATTGTGTGCCAAACTGCTAAGTACCTTACAACTTTGCAACATACATACTATTATTTTCATTTTACAGAGGTGATGATTGAGGCTTTGAGATATTAAAGAACATAACTAGAACATGTAGAATTAAAATCCAAAGCCAAAAATGAACATAAAATCATAGATTAACTTAAGGAGAAATTTGGTTTTGAATATAGTATTTTATTTCACAGATAACTTTTCTGGCTTCTATATTGATTTATTTAAAAACACTGAATAGTATCAGTGAAGGAATTTGGTCTATGATTGATTACTATGCATTTCTCACATATGGGAACATCTTCAAGCCTGCTGAGAGTTTAATTATTGAGGGTATCTGTTTTTCACGTTTTATAATAATGATGTTTTCTGGATATCTCGGGCTATTTCTAGGTATTATAAAGTTAAAATTAAAATAAAAAAAGACATTGATATCACTTGATCAAAACAAAAATAATCTCCATAAACTAGTTTGCTAAGCTAAATTATTTCCCAAAAGTGAGCTAAAAGCAGGGCTTTCCTCTGATCTAGGAAAAAAAATCACCTCTGCTGTCACATTGCACTTACCCTTCCCATACAACAGAGGAAAGCCATAGGGGTCAGGTGTTCAATCTTTTCATATTTATATATGAAGCAAAGTCCAAAGAAGTTAAACAATTTGCTCAAGGTTTTTAAGCTAGTTACAAAGGCGAGTTTAGAACTTAGGACTCCAGAGTTCCAGTACAGAATTTTCTCCACTTTAACATGCAGTTTTCAGGATAATGTTATGGTGAAAAGCACCCCTAAAAGTTTTCTGTCCTATGCCTCCTGGGTTAGAAAGCATCTAGAATAGTATTTCGCTCCCCTTTCGTTGTAAAATTCACATAGCTAATCCTGAGTTTGGTTATGTCTTTTCGGAGCGCCCATTCTGGGTTAAAAAGCACTTAACCAGAACCACTCTAATGGAGCTTCCTTCCCCATCCCTCCTCTCCAGCTTATCCTTCTGTTACAGTTGCCTTCCGTGCCAAAAAGTAAAGAAGGATTTGAAAATAAATGGCTCATAATGCATCATAAAGGAAACAATATGAAGTTCCAGGAATTGCATAATTTTTCATCACTCTGAGCAATGACAGTTGGTCCTAAAGTTGGCAATTATTTGCTCGTAAAAATACAGTATGTGCCCACACATAGTAAGTTGTGTGGGGGCCATTTCAAGATTCCAGGTCCCATAAATAAGTCACTCATAGCCATGCATGATAGGAAGATATTAATTGTATGAAGCTGATGTAAAGTTCCTATAATTGTCTTCATTGTGAAAGCTGTATGTGTTGAAAATAATGATTAAAGAGAATACAATGTCTTGAACAACTGAATTTTGTTTGGAACATTTAGATTTACCTTAAAGCAGAACTGCATAGTAGCTGAAATTTCTGTCTACCCAGACAGTCTCTCACTGCATTCCCAATTTCAACATATTTGCAAAAGAACCTAGAGAACTTGGACTTGAACTGAGTATAAAATTATGGAATTCAAAGCTCACTCAGTCCAATGTTCTGCCTAAAGCAGACATCCCTACTAAAGTACCTCTTGTATATTCACCAGTTTTTGCTTCAAAAAAGGCTACAATGATCTACATAGAAATAACTGTTGACCAAAAAACATATGAATAACATCTGGGTGGAGGGAGTAGGAATATTTAAAGATTTACTTCACTTTGCATGAGCAAATTTACCATTCCATAATTCACATATCTTAGGTACCATATGGTGAACTACGGCATAATTACCATTAATTCAATAAGATGGCAATTATGTTGTTTAATAATTTTTGGACAAACTCCAGAAAACTGCAAATATATCCAAAAATACATGTGCTCTATGAAAAGCCTTTTAAATAAAATAAGGAACAAGGACAAAAGGGTGAAAATAACTTGGAAAAAAAATCTTGATTTGACTATGAACATATAGACTCATCACTGCATCCAGAGAGAAACTTGAAGAAGCTAAGAGAGATAATATAAAGGCCCTACAAGAGGAACCTACCAACAATAGCAAAAACCTGAACCCAGAAACAAGCGTAGGACACAGGAAACATTAAGTTTTCCAGAAAGTTTCAGAGCCCCTTCAACAGGCCAACTTCTGGAACTGTCCAAAAATTCATTTATCCTAGGATTGTGTAAAAGCATCTCAAATAGGAAATCTGCTTATGTGAAGCTTATTAGACATTTGAATCACAGACTGGGGCAAACCTTGTCCAGTATTTCTGACTTCAAAGCTCGATTGAGTTGATAGGACAACACTGCTAAGCTGGTTTACTGCAATGCATTGAAACAGACTTAGCAGAGATATACATTAAATCAAGTCCCCGAAATGACGAATTCCGCTTCTCCCAGAGACCGTGCGGAGGCTCAGAAATCAGACTCATCTCGGATGCAGAGTGAAGAGGCATTAAGAAAAAGAACAATTTTTTTTAACTTCACGTAATTCTCCACCTCTGCGTCGTGTTAGCCTGGAAAGGGTGCTCCTACACAACTACAAGGGCATGCAGAGGGGGACGTGACGCCCACAGGGAGGGGGGACCAATACTCCCACTGACCTTTTTGCTGTTTAAAGGACTGAATCGAGCCTGAATGGTGGACCATTTTCACTCAGTGCGTCCCCGCCGGTTTAGGAAGCTGTCCGAGAGGGAAGCGGAGGGTCAGTAGCCAGACTCTGTGAGAAGCTCCAGGGCTCAAAGCAATCCCGGAACATCCGCGAGCGCACTGCAATCCGACACCTGCTTTAGCCGGCACTTGGCTCCCCAGGCTGCGCGCCCACCGTTGTCGTGGCAACGGCTAGGGCGGTCCAGCGTCCAGCTCCCCTTAGCGGCTACTCACGGAATAGCCCCGCATCCCCAGAGTGTCCAGTGCCGCAGTGTGGGTGGGCGTTATGCGGGTTATGCTGGGCTGGCGGGGGGTGGGGAGGTGCTTTTCCTAGTGACTGTAAGTAAATCCGAGCAAATCTCTAGAACCATTAGTAATTCCCTCTTTAGCAAGTTTTGATAGCCTCACAAACACTGATTTTCTAAAAGTTGGTCTGTAACACCGACACAGACAGGCAAAGTTGGTTTCTGCTCTGAGAGGAATGTAATGGCAGATGCAGAGGTGCTTTTGTCTTTTCCTCTTAAACTTGAATATGGAAAATATGGATAACCTCCACTTATCCAGTAGAATGGTTTTATTAGATAAACAATGTTAGATGTCTGGCACACTGCACTTGAATTTTCCTCTTGTATTTCAGCTACTGAGACCTTGAATCATGTAAGATAGTGACTCTGGACCATTTCAGCTACTAAGTAACAGGTGCTGAAAAAAACACTATCTGCTATTTAATTTAGTCCACATAAAAGCCCTATTAAGTGGGTAGACTATTGTTACACGAATATTAGAAAAGACACTGAAGCCCAGCACAACAAAGAATTCTCAAGATCATGTAAAAGAACACCTTACTTGAGAGAGAAAGGCGCCTGAGACCCAGAGACATACAGTCACTTTCAGAAGTCCAACCCATAGTGGCCAAAACAGGAACCAGGAGCCTGCTCAACACATTTTTCAGTTCAGTCTTTTTTCCTCTTACCACTGCTGCCTGATTCAAACTTCTTAAGTTCCTCCTGGAAGATGTAATGTATTACTGAACAGACACACACAGCAGAAGAGTCTATCATTTCCTGAGTTTAGAAGTTTAATGAGATCAACTCAGAATCAGGTGAAAGAGCCAAATAAAGGTAGATGAAAAAGGTGAACAGACTTCAGAATTTTCAGGGGGAAGGTATAGCTCAGAGGCAAAGCACATGCTTAGCATGCAGGAGGTCCCAAGTGCAATCACCAGCACCCCCATCAAAAAGAAAGTTGACTAGGGGAGGGGGCAGCTCAGTGGTAGAGTGCCTGACTAGCATTCAGAAGGTCCTGGGTTCAATCCCCAGTACTTCCACTTAAAACATAAGTAAATAAATAAACCTAATTATCTCCTCCCCTAAAAAAAGGCATTCGAAATTTTCAAAACCTCAAGTAGGCTGAGCAACTAGCATATGCTCTTTGATTTTACCTGTGGTTCATGATACAAGGGCAGTAAAGGGAATGGGAGCTTTGAAGAAGCAGGTTGTTCCAGTTATATACGGCTACATAACAAACCACTCTGAAACCAGAGGCTTAAAGCTACAATTTATTATCTCACATGGTACTTTATGGGTTGGCTTGGCTCAGCCTGGTGGTTCTGACTCAGAGTCTCTCGAGATTTTAGTGACTGAGCTTGAAGCCATCTGAAGCAAGAAGAGAGAAATTGGGTTCCACTCTCAGTGGGAGGCATAGCAAAGGATGTGCAGCCTTTTTTTAAACAAAGTATAATGGTCCTACAGAAGGATCATGTTGAGCATTCAGTAAGATCCCAGCATGCAGACACTTAAGAAATACTTGGCTATGAAGAATGAACTCAATGTGAAGTTATCTTGAACTCAAGATTTGTAACAAAACTTAGAGACTATTTTCGCAAAGGCTTCTTTTTCAGATAATTTGTACAGAAGAGGGCACTGAAACCTAGTGCAGTAAATGACTTGCCTGACAATGTTTCTGATATGTTTTGTTCATTTACTTAGAATTCTAATACAACTCAACTCATAGGTCATTCTGATACAACTCAACTCACTGGATTGTAACACAACTCTATGGTCATGAGTGAGGATTAAATTAAAATGTTTTTCTAATTTATGACAGGAAACTAGTACCCAATACGTATTAGATACTACATTATGATTATGATCCCTGCAGATTTGATATTCTTTTAAAAATCCTTTCAAATCACTGGGATCAGAATCAGAAACATTTTTGAAATGTGAGCATTAATTCAGTTCATGACCAGGAAGAATAACTGAAAGAATTAAAAGCATCTGGTTCTACTCTGCACTTCCATATATAGGTAACATCTTCCATTTTCTAGAACCTCTTCTTTCTACTGATGTCTGATTTTGTCCAACCACAACACAGCAGGAGCCAAGCATGTGTGAATTGGAGATAGGAATGAGGTAAGAATCTGAACCTCATTAGAAAGATTTTAACCTCATTATTTTTTTAAAAGTAGTTTGGCATGATTTCTAACACTCTTGCACTCAAACCTCTGTAGTATAGCTATGATTAAATTATCTTCTCATAAAGTTGATTGTTTTAATTAGAAACATTTTAGGCTGGACTGACAGATTGACTAGCAGGGGATTCAAAGAACATCTTTGCTTGTTTTAAAATCAGTCTTTTAAGGAAGGTTGCTAGAGGAACAGCTTTGTGAGGGGCCTAGGAAATTTCAAGCACCATCTGCTTTACAGGAAAGGCAATGCAAAGAGAAGGAAAGGCTCTGTGTGTGTGTGTGTGTGAGAGAGAGAGAGAGAGAGAGTGTGTGTGTGTGTGTGTGTGTAAAGAAAGAGTATGTGTGTTTTCGAAGTGGGGAGTGCAGAAAGAGGGGTTTGAGCAACGACTTTTCTGAAAAATAAATCTTCTATGATTTGATAAGGAGTCGTATTTTATACTGACATCTCCATTGCAAAAAGTTGAGGAATGAATATTAAATGGCCTTATTAGGGAAGGCTAAACTGTTGGTTTGGTTTTTCTTACTATTTCTGGTTTCAAACTTCTTTCTTCAAATTTTAATGATGAGAAATATTTATTTTATATAATTTTCAGTGAGGAGGCATGATTAATACCATATATAGTATAATCTTGACTATATTTTGAAAAATAAGAAAAAAAAAGACTGGAAAGAAACATACCAAAATGCCCAGAATAATTACTTTTGCAAGTTAGGATTAAGTGTTTTTTTTTTTAAATACCTCCATGTATGTTTGTCATGTTTATACTTTCTACAAAGTACATAATGTAGATTTTATATAGATTATATACACATATCTTTAAAATCGCTTCATGTCTCTATTTCTACAGACAGAACTACAACTCCAATTGTTGGATCCTGGCTTTTTTTTTTTTTTTTTTGAGGTTTCTGCTGCATTTGCCCTCCCACAGCTCACCACCTGTCTCCTGTCCTCCGTAAGTAATTAATTTATCAGGCCCCCATGCTAACTGTTGCCTCCCAGAGAGGTAAAGGACTCTGCTCTTTACATAACTGAGAGGGCTGTATTCCTTTGAATTCCAGAATATGACTGCTCAGCTCAGTCAATTGTGAGTTTCCCTGTATTGTGCTCTATTACAGGAATGTAGAGAGTTCTGTTGTTACCTCTGTGGGTCTTGAATCACAGACTTAATTGAAACTGAAACTGCCAATTCTGTTTTTATTGTCTAAATATAAACAGAATTAGAGATAGAAATTCTTTCTGTGGTTATTCCATTTCTTGAATCCAGTTATTTAAGGTACTAATGGGCAAAATGAAATAGCCAAGTCACGTTGGTGTGGGTTTATCTGCAAAACGTAAGGAATAGAGAAGGCATGATCTCCCTGGGAGACCCTATTAGTGGAAGACTATGGTCTCCTTCAGAGAAGACTGAGTGTAGAATAACTGTTTCTTTAGACACCAACGTAGTTCCTATCACACAAGCTTAATAAATGCTTACTAATGAATAATAAAGGAAGCAATGAATTTTAAAATGTAAGATGACTTCAAGAAAAATGCTTGTTTAGTGCCCTGAGCAGTTGTCTTCTTTCTTAGGCAAATACAAGTCCTTAATTGCCTTTCAAGATTTGCATGCAAGACTATGGATTTTCCTTTCTTTGTGATTTTATTTATTCCAGTTGGATAATTTTATAAAAACTGTTTTTGTTATGTTGTGTTGAAAATCTAACAAAGTAATTATTATTGATTTATTTTCTACATCTGCTCATCTTTGTAAGCTCTCAAACTGATACTCTGGTCATATCAACTACTTACTCTACTATATTTTGGTGAATTTGGTGCTTTTGAGCACAGCTGCTACTCAGCTGGTCTTGGTTCTGGGTGTGGCTAGAATCACTTCTCATAGCTTCATGCCTCTGCCTGACTGGTGCACGCCTATGCTCTATGTAACTGGTTGTTTGGGTGCTTATCAGTAGAAAGGTAGAAATGAAGGTAGATTTTATAATTACCAATTTATTTTCAGAGATAATGTATGCTTGACCCCTGAGAAGCTAGGGTGGCTGGTTGTAAACAAATTGTGGTCTCTATTTGAACATAACCAATCCTGCTGGAGCAAGGAATGTGCCGGCTGGCTTGCCATTTGTCCAAAGATATTAACAATGTAATACTAAGCAATCCTTTAAAAAATATAGTGTGTATGAATTTTTTTTTACTGGAAAATGTTCCGGATACATTTTTTTATTAGTCAAAAGCAGACTTAAAAATAGTATTGTAGTGAGATCAACTTTTGCAAAAAATTATATATGCAAGATCTATTTATAATGGTGAAACTCAAAATATAGATAAGTCTATATGGAGAAGACATGAATGAATTAAATGTCTGTGTTTATTTTTGTTTTTTTACTTACTGATATTTTAACCTTATTCTCCATCTATTCCTAGAGTGACCTTATATTCTGGGTTGCCTTTTGTCATAGTGTAATTATTAACAGCCTCAAACTATAAAAAAAAAGTCCTTTTTTGGACAGTAAATTATGTAGTCACCTTAACCATCAAATCTGTTTTACTTATATCAGAAAAACAAATGCAAAAAAAAAAATGCTAACGGATAACAGGTATTTTAAAATAATCTGTATAGAAATAGTCATTATGCTATTTTGATCCAATAATAGTATAGCTTTGAAATTGAAAAAAAAAATCAGCACTTGGCTATGGAAGCCCACTTTTTAACCCAGCAGAAAAAGGTAGAAGGAGGGCATTACTTGGGAGTCTCAAGGCCACACACTTATCCTGGTGTATAAATTGGAATGCTAACAGTGTGAAAATCACTTTGCCTTCTTGGCCCAAGGTGTCTCATCTATAATAAGACTGATGGATTAGATACTCCCTAAGGTCTGTTCTGCTCCTCATATTCCAGGATTCTTGTCTGCTGGAAGAGAATTTCATGTGCTCTGACTTCAGAAATGTAATCCATATGGCTAGCTTGATCAGGGTTATTCCTCTTTCTCCTCTGAAGGAAAATAGCAGAAACGGTACAGAAAATCCTCACTGATGCAAACTACAGATAGAAGTATTGTGCTACCTGAACTGGAGTGCATCTGAAATTAAATACTGTAGTATAATAAAGAGACAAAGAGTTTGCCAAAACAAAAGTTATAGGATGAAAATGTTACTGAATTAATTATTTAATGAGACACCATTGAATTTAATTAAAAAATAAATACTGGCTACTTGAAACCATGTATGTATTAGTAATCAATATGTCAGTTATGAATAGCCCTGGTATTCGTTAAAGTAAATCTAAAGAATCTATTTTAGCATCACTGAATACTTGATCACATCATGTCACCTTGAAAACAATCAGTAAATCATATTTTATATTAAACAAAGGTCTTCTTCCTCCATTTCTATAATTTCTACATGTAATAGGAGAAAACCACATATTTTCTTTTCAGTACATTTAACAAATATATACTGGAATCAATGTACCAAATTCAGCCAGGATATATAATTTTAGTCTTTGCAAGCTTTACATGAGAAGAAACAGTACATCTTTCTAATTACTTTAAGAATAGACAGCAAATGGTTATATAAACCTTGTATGTTTGAAGTTCCAAGTCTTCCAAGTTTGTGGTGTTTTATTGTAAAATAATGGTTGAACATTTGGAAAAAAAATACAGTGTTACATTTTACGCAATAAAAACAAAATCTGCATATGGTCTCTTTCAGGAAAGTTTGTTAACGCTAGTGACTATATTTTCCAATCCCCAAATTAGGTTTTGTCACTTGGGAATCGCTAAAATACTGAGTAAAGAAAACTGAAAGTAGACTGACAGCAGACTTTTTAATCTGCAATGCTGGAAACTAGAAACCAGACTGGTGATGAAAATGACTTCATTCCGGAATCACATATCTAGATAAGAGAAAACTTATTGTCAAGTATAGGAAGACACTTAAGGATCTGCAATAATTTGAGGAATGTATAACTTTTATGATTTGTTTGATTAAACACTTAAGGAACGACTCTACTGCAAAAAAAAAAAAAGAATCAGAAGAGATACCTCAAGATAAAAGAAGAGTAATATACACTATATAATAGTATCGTACGTTTATATATTTATCTATCTAATTAAATTCAAGTGACTAATAGTATACTTTCCAGGGATACTTACTATAAAAGCTATTAAAAGGTATTGAAATAAAAGGAAACACTATTAAATGAATTCTAATTAGTTACTAATTCTCTCAACGAATCTAGGTAGTCGTGAGTGGGAGAAGTCTAATGAGAGAAGGGAGAATGAAGAAGGAAAGATGAAAAGTTAAGAATACTCTTAAGATCTTCTTTTATTGAGGACGAGATAAAAAAGGGGCAAACAGAAGCATGTATCTTAATAGACAAAATAATTTGGTTTAAAGCATCTGATTATGAGAACAAGGAAAATGAAAGTAGTATTTAACGAATGGGCAAAGAATAGTGAATTGTTCAAGGAGAGAACAAATGAAATATATTGCACCTTGATCAAACCAGGAAAAACAAGGAAAAGGAAAACACATATTCAACAATGGACATAAATAATAGATTCAAAACAAAATGAAATGAATAAAATCAGGTCTATTAGCCAATATTCCAAATATGAAGACTCATTTCTTTCCCACTAAAAAATAAATGTATTGGGTTAAAGGCAAGATATGCACTTTCTAATAAATAAAAATATTTAAGGGAAAGTAATAAAGTGGTGGTCAAAGTGATTCAAGGTAAATGCAAATAAATTTAGCAATATTAATATCAGTCAAGACAGAATTTCACATTAGAAGAAATAAAAGGTTAAAAAGGCATATTATGTAAAGATAAAAGTATAATTTATGAGTAAGATATAACAGCCATATATTTATGCACCAAACTGTATAGCTTTTAATACAAAAGGAAAACTGTTAGACAATCAAGAAATTAATAAATTTTTAAGTGTAATGGGAGATTACCTATACTTCTCTAAAAATGTAAACAATATAGGAGACCAAAATAAACAAAGAAAGAGCTAGATGACTTACTACAATCAATGAACCTAATTTAACAGGAGTTTATAAGAATATATATTATCTTTGTATTTTGTGAACAAACTGTCACATCACCTTTTGTGTCAACATCACAAAGCTACAACTATGTTTTGCAGAATTGCCTTCCCTGTGTGGTTCCAGGTTAAAGCTAATCAGGAGAGAAATTTGTGCATGTCTAGGAAAGCTGAAGGCAAGCAGCAGCCACTGCACTTTGAAGGTCGCCGAGTTTACAAGCAATGAGAGAATGACACAGAGGTGCATACAGACTCTAGCTAGCCTGTGTTCTTCCTGGCACTGGGTCCAGCTCTTTTTTTCCTACAGAAATGCCGCCACCACCAGGTACCCAGGCAATAGCTGTTCCCTGGGCTGCCCCACCAGCGCTCTGTTACAGTCCCACTCCAGATTCCCTGACTGTCTGCCAAGCCAGTGCTACAGAAGGGCTGGTTAGTGGCTTTTATCATATACTCCAACATCCCTTTTTGGACCATTATTCTGAAAATCTCCTATAGCTCGGTAAATTACAATTTCTAAAATAAATCCCTATTCCATAATACTTAAAGTATTCTCATTCGGCTTCCCTGATTAAACCCTGACTGATAAATTTAAAAGAGAAAGAGAGAAAGAGAGGGGAAAAGAAAAAAAAAACGTAACAGGAAAGAAATGTACTTACAGACCACATTCTCAGATCAAAATCTAAAAAAAGTCATAAATAATTTAAAACAGGGAAAATATTTTCTCTGGTAATCAGGGAAGTATAAGTTAAAATAACAGAGCATATTTTCAAGCTCTTCACATTAGCAAAAATGGAAAGGAGCCATGATACCTATTTTTATAGGGGAAGTTGAGAAAAGAATCCTTTCATACATTGCTTTGGAATTGTAAAGCATGAGTGCCTATTTTAACCAATAATCTACTCCTAGAAGTCTATCCTGCATAAACACAGCAGCCATAAATAATGACCTATATGTCAAGGTGTTTATGGAAGCATCGATCTTGGTGGAAAAACACTGGAAACAAAACTCAGACTCAGCAATGCAGTAAATTATGATTTATCTTACCATGAAATCTGTCTGATTATTTGGACAGGGATAAAATATATACAAAGCTACATACTAGGTTGTTAACATGGGTGTAAGTGGGTTTATATAGCTGGAAGGAAGAAAAGGAGAAAAGGAAACCAAAAAAAAAGAGGGAAAGAAAAATGACTATATATTCAAAAGCATGTATATAACCACATTTATGCATTTATTTAAATGTGTATATGTATGGCTAAAACAAAATTAAACATTAAAGAAATTCTTATAATCTGGTCCAACTTAATTTATTCACCAGATTTCTCTTGATTCCCCAGCACAAACGCTCAGTTTGGGTCAGAATATATTCCTTGATCTGCCTCACAAAGACAACCAAAAATACTTCTGTTTTCTCTTGTGGGAATGCTCTCCACCTGCTGTTCATCACCCAAGTCCTCCAAGGCACAGTTGACGTGCCACCTCTTCCCTGAATACGCCAGCCCACACAAAGTCTCTTCTGAACTTCTCTATCCTTACTCAGTAATTCAGCACTTTATTATATAGAATTATGAGTTATTCTCTGATCCTTTTATGCCAGTTAGTCATGTCTCCCCAACTATTAGTCCTATTCTTTTAGTTTATTTCTCTTAACAGATGCATCACCAAATTGTACCTTTAGTGTAGGGATTGCTATGTATAGTATAATGCTTGGTCTTTGGTTTCCAAATAGGGAGACAGGAAAGTATGCAGCCTTGACCTCAAAAGCTCTCAGTTAAAATCTGTGCTGTTATTTCCTAAGGGATATGCCTGAGTACATTTTATTTCTCTTAGCCTTAGTTCCAGTATCTATAAAATAGGTCTCTAAAGCTTAATACAAAACTTTAAAATAGCCTGGATTACGGAAGGAGTTCTGATGTTAGAGTCAGCTAACCTGGCTTTGAGTCTAGACACTGTAACAGTTTTATCTCACGTAGCACCCAGAAATTATGTACTTGTCTCTCTGCATTCATGAGATTTTGTTCTGTCGATAGTTATGACACACGTACTAACCAGCACTAATGGTAACACACAATTTATTTCCCTAACTGGCATACTTTTTAGTATGAAAGGGGAACTATTAGTTATTATGATGGGCGGGACAACAAGTGTAAACAGGGATTGTCCCTGGTAAATTAGAACCTCATGGTGATCACATTTAGAGCAAATATTTGAGCAACAGCTACCTCAATTGTGAGCAGCAAGAGATAATTTTATTCTCTATTTACGTTTTCTGTTCTCAAAACTGCCCCTAGTGGAGAGGAGAGGTCTTTAGTAAAACAGAATAAAGAGACAGACTGTGTTAGCATAACTCATCATCCCCTTGATGAAGGGCAGTCAATATTAACAGGGCTACACTTTCTTTATCTAGTTCCCTGTCAGACTCCTGAAGGGTATAATGCAGAGGTATCAGGTTTATAGACAAAGGACAAATGTGGCTTTAGGGTTGTTTTATTAAGCTTACATAGTACTTTACTTTTTTTTTCTTTTAAGGATTCAAAAGTATTGCCAATATTCTAAATTGAGGAATTTCGGTAAATATCCTCATTTTCAAATTCTCTTGAAAAACTGGGGACATGTGTTAAAACTGAAACTTCATTATCACTTGTCAACGGTCAAGTGGAACTGAATTGTTCAGTGCCTCCTCTCTCCAATTCATCACACTTCTCCTGAAGTTGAGGTTTGGTTTCTTTTATCCTTCCCTTTGTGATATTTTGAACTGCCTGCCTAACTCACTCACACTTCCTGCCTAGACCCTTAAAGATTTAAGCTGTTGTGAGCTTCACGTGAACCCCCTTCCAGCAGCTTGCAGCAGACTTTCAGAGCGGTGCTACAAACAAGGAGAGCCGAGAGTTAGAGAAACTGAGGAGATTTTAAAAGGGAGACTAGGAAAGAAGAGTGGACTCTGCCCAACTGAAGTAGACCTTTATGGACTGAGATAGGAAATAATATATAATACCTAACTATTTATGATTGATAGCTAGCTAGATGGACTGATCATCTGAACACCATAGGTAAGTGCGATCATCTACAGATCTTGTTTTCCAAATAACATACTTACAGACCTGCCTAGAATTTATAAAAAAGGATACAAAGATTACATGTCAAATAAAAAACAATCATATTTATTTAACTCATAAAACTGTTGGAATTAAACTCAGTAATAAGTAAATGTGATTTATAAATTACAAATATGAAATGTTAAATGCCTTGATGATGATAATGGGTCTACATTTATAGAAAAAACTATTTGGTTTGGGAGGTTGATTATTTCTTGCTTCTTTACTTATTCACTGAACACCTCTTGTTAAAATGGAGAGAAAAACTCATTAAGTAATTACTACTATGACTTGGATTGGTTTATCACGTATCTAACTTATTCCCTGTAATCCCTGTTCCCTGAACACTGTAGTCCCAAAGAGGGAAGAGCCAAGATCTCTGAGCACCAGACAGATTTGCAGCAAGGGCCCTGGACAATCTGAGCTTTGGAAAGTGGAGGTATCGATATACAGAAGACAAAGAAAGAGTAAAAGAGGGAAGAGAAAGATGGCCAACTTGCCATTCTCATTTATCACACCAAGGGGCCAGCTCACATCTCTGCACGGCATTTCTGAAAATCCAGTTTTGGCAACGGGAATTTTATGTGCTGCTTCACTTACAATATTAATAACATTAATGAGTAGAATAACAATAACTAACATTAATGGGAGCTTAGTATGCTAAACACTTATCTCAACTCTCACATTAGCCATATGAGGTCAATACTATCATCTCAAATTTATAAATCAGGAAATTGAAGAACAAGGGGATTAAGTAAATACTCAAAATCATACAGCTAAGGGAAAAGCATAACAAAGATTTGAACACAGATAATCTGACTCTAAAGCCCATGTAGTTGACTTTTATGCCACACAGTTGCTTTTTATTGTAAACACTTACATATTTTTCTCCTGCTGAATTTTCTATGTTGAGAAAATAACCCTGGCAGTCATGTTCCCTGTCTCTCTCTTTCTTCCCTGCATACTCCCTTCTTATGACATGAAATGATTTATGATAATATTTGATTTCTTATAAAAACATGAAACCTTGTTATAATCTGATCATAAAAAGTTTATATTTATATAACAATTTACAAATTATTTTATAATTCAATTGTTCTTACAGTGCTCAGAAAAATCTAGGTTTGTGAAGTATGTATTATCACCTTCATTTTCTTAATAAAAAATAGGAACCTCAAAGAAATTTGAGCTGCCAAAGTCACACTGCTATTATATGCCCCAGTCTGACTCCATCTTGGTTCTTCTAATTCTGAATCTAATGTTCTTTTCAGCCTCTCTTCATATACTTTCTCACCCAGCTTAATGTCTGTAGCAAAAAAGACTCACTACAATGCTGTGATAAATGAATAAGTGAGTGAGCACATGTCCTAGTAAAAGAAGATCACTCCACTGCACATATCTTTGTATAGATCTACTAGCTTTCTCTTATTCATAGATTAGAATGGCTACGTACTAAGACTGTGCTTTTCGAGGCTGCTGTTTAGAAACAAATGGTAAATAGGAACAACAGCGTCTGGTTTGTAACAGTGAAGATTCAATTACATTCTCCCTCAAGAATCTGGAATTAATTTAAAACAGATTTTCCTAAGAAAATGGAAGAAAAGTATATTCCTTTGATATTTAAGCATCTACCATATCCAGGAGAGTAAGTGCTGGAGAATAAGAGGAGGGAAAGTTGAAATAAATTAAAGGGAAAATCTGGAACAACATCTCGGAAGAATCATGTGAATCTCACTAGTGACTAAACCGGCTTTCATTAAGACAGGAAGCCCTCCCAGTCCCTAGTGTGGGGGGCAATTAGCGCTCTGCCTCACACCAGGGATGCGTATACCGTCGTCATGGGCTTGGCTAATGATTATCTTCAGAAGAACACATATAACAAAAGCAGAGACTGCCTTCTAAGGAGCTCAAGTTGATATTACGATTAACCCCAGGGAAATTAATACAGTACTGCATAAACTCCAGGGGATTCTACATATTAAGGACACACTACTCTGTAGTTCATCTCATCAGCAATGCTTTTGAGAACTATCATCTATCAGGCACTGTTCTAGGTACTGAGGACAGTGATCAAAACGGAAAAAAAAAATAAAGCAAAATTTCCTTCTCCCATGTAGGGGACAATCTAATTGGAGAATAAATGTAATAATATGAAAATAACAAAAGATATAGTATATTGGGTAAGTGCTTTGAAGAAAAATAAATGTCACAGAGTAGGGGAGAGGCATGCATATGATGGCAAGGGAAGGGTCACTCAGGGTCCCACCGAAGAAGTGATGTTTGATTGAAGTCCTAAAGGCAGTGAGGCAGGAAGCCATGCACATTTGGGTGAATACAGTGTTCCAGACAGAAGCCACAACAAATGTAACAGCCCAGAAGTAAGAAGAATTACCAGGAAGGGGAAATTAGTAGGAGATGAAATCAGAGGGTGGGTAGCTGGGTGTTGCAGGTCATTTTAAGTAAGGTCTGTACAACATAGGAAGCCCCTGGGGGTGCGGGTTCAGCAGAGGATTGACCGTATCTGATTTAGCTAATATTTGTTGCAGCTGCTCTGTCAGGGAGAGAGTGTGTGAGGGGTGGGAGGGTGTTTCACTTACCTGTGGGAAAGATGAAGGTACTCTGGACCAGAGTGGTGACAGTGAAAGTGATCAGAAGTAGTTGGATTATGCATACATTTTGAAGACAGAGTCACAGGATGAATTAACTAATTGTATGTGGGGAGTAAGAGCAAGAGAAGTATCAAGGAGACCATAAGGAGTTTGGGCAGAGTAATTGGGAAGGATGGAACTGTAATACAATCTCGATTAAAACAAACAAACAAATGGAACACAAAACCTATCTACCTTGTTAGCAAAAATTCAGACACATAGCACAATATTACTAACTATACCGTTGATCTCCAGAACTTAATCATCGTGCATAACAAGGTTTGTACCCTTTGACATATTCCCCTTTGCATATCCCCTTTCCCCCAGCACTTAGTAACCAACATTCTACTTAACCAGGGAAGGAAGGAAGGAAGGAAGAACAGGGCAGGAGAATAATCTTGGAGGTGACCGATGTGTTTATGGAATTGACTGTGAAGATGTTTTCATGCGTGTATACTTATCTCCAAATTCATCACGTTGCATACATTAAGTACAGCTTTTTGTATGTCAATCATACTTCAGTAAGTGATTTAAAAAAAAACAAAACATAAAAAGACAAATTCAACAAAACCTGCCTCCCCTGCTCACAGTAAAAAACAAACTAGTAAATGGCTTGACCATAAGAAATATTCAAAAACAGGTACAATGTACAGAGGATTGTTTCCATGAGGTTTCAGAGAGGAAGCAAGAGGTCTTCTCTAATAGGTCTTGGTCCTGGAGCAGGAAAAACTTGGAAGCCTAGGCTTTGCTAACAAGGAGACAGGTTAGCTCCTGGATGTCAATTTCTTCATTAGAAATGGGAATTCTTTGGTATTAAAAAAAACAACCTGAAATTTTTGTAGAGTAGGATAGAAAGGACATGTCACTTAATATCACAGGTGAATCTAAATGTAAAAATGTAGTTATTCATTTTCGATAAAAATAAGAAAGTCTGCGGAATTGCGGAATTAAAAAAAATCAACTTAGAGTTGCCTAGTAGTTATCCTTATCATCTTTCATAATTTATCCATCTATACACAGGGTTTTGATGATTTATCATGTGAGAAATCCTCCTCTTGGATATGTCTGAAGACAGACAAACAATACTCCTTTCCAACAATACTTCTAATTCTGATTTCCACAGTTGGTAGGAAATTTGGGGAGTTACTAATTCTTAGGATCACACCAATATCTGTGAATGCTCAAGAGCTCTGTTTCTTTAGGAGACAGACCTGGTTTTACATCCTTATCAGGGCAGAAGTAGCTGGATCACAGACACATGATGTCACCAATCCTCATTTCCCTAATCTGTATTCGCTAGTAGTCTTGGTCTCACAGAGTTGCTGGGTGGAATCAGTGATCCCACACAAAGGGTTTAAACAGTAGTTGGCACATGGAATAACTCAATAAATACCAGTTCCTGCTAATATTCTTATTGTCATAAATGTTATACAAGAACCTGTTTTTATTCATGTGAGTTTTCACTGATTCACTACTTCTTCTTGCTTATTTCCATTCCATAATCCATCTTTCTTTGGGTATGCAGAAACTGTTGATAATTTTCTCTATATACTACTTAATATAAGAAAACCATTTAGAGGCAAAACAGTGAGTGATGTTAAATAGTGAAGAAAGAAGATAACAGCAAACTTATACCACAGGTAAGCTAATCTACTGGTGGCCAAGTAACATCCAAAAGTGGCCTTTACTTATATATGTTGGGAGACCAATTTGCAGTTATAGTCGCAGAAATGTGACTTTGACAGAAAGAAGCACAAACTTTTCAAAGATAGAGTCAGGGTAGGGAAGTTCACAGGGTATATTAGTAACATCAATACAGATGTAGGGTAAACTGAATAACCACATGTAGAAGAGTGAAACTGAACTCTTGTACCACTCACAAAACTTAACTCAAAATATGTTACAGACTTAAATGTAACACCTGTACATGTAAAACTACTAGAAAAAAACATAAGGAAAAAGCTTCTTGATATTGGTCTTGACAACAATGTTTTGAATATGACAAAAACTGCAAAAAGGAAAGCAATAAAAGCAAAAATAAACAAGTGGGACTACATCAAACTAAAAAGCATGGGCACAGCAAAAAAAAAAAAAAAAAAAATCACCAAAATATAAAAGGCAGCCTATGAAAGAGAGAAAATATTTGCAAATCAGTTATCTGATAAAGAATTAATATTCAAAATATATGAGACTCGTATGACTCAATGGCAAAAAAATTGGATTAAAAATTGACAAAAAATGAATACATTTTTCCAAAGAAGACATACAAATGAGCAACAAGTACATGAAAAGATGCTTGACATTGCTAATCATCAGGGTAATGCAAATCAAAACCACAAGGAGATATCACCTTTTACCTGTCAGAATAGATATTATCAAAAAGACAAGAAATAGCAAGTCTTGGTGAAGTTGTGGAAAAAAGGGAACCCTCTGTGCACTGTTGGTGGAAAAGTAAATTAGCATAGTCACTATGGAAACAGTATGAAGGTTCCTCAAAAATTATAAAACAGAACTACCAAATGATCCAGCAATTCCATTTCTGGGTATATATCCAAAAGAAATAAAAACAGATTATCAAAGAGACATCTACTCCTTTACATTCATTGCAGCATTATTCACACTAGCCAATACATGACATGGAAGACATTCAGAAGATGTGATATATATAATATATAATATATATATAAGGGAATAAATGCATACATATATAATGGAATATTATTCAGCCATAAAAAAGGAAATCCTGCCTTTTGTGACACCATGAATGGATCTTGAGGGTATTATTCTAAGAGAAATAAGTCAGACAGGGAACGATAAATACTGTATGTTCTCACTTATATGTGGATTCCTAGAAACAGACAGTAAATGGTGGTTACCAGGGCACAGCTCAATATACCCATCTGGATTTGTTGTTGGGGTAAGGAGATCTCTTGGACCAGAGTAAATTCTTCTAAGTTGTCTAAATATTTGCCTCTCTGTTTTGCTTTCTTGTTTGAACTATCTACCTTCTGAGTGATCTATTCTCCATCTAACCCTGACAATTTAATTGGTTAACTTAATTAACCAATAACCAATAAAGTCATTAACCATTAGCTTTGGTCTTTCCTTTTATGACTGAACCTCAAAAAGAAGTTGATTACTAAGTATATTTTGCATTTATCTGATTTTATCTGTTGTGTGTTGGTTTTTATTAACTTTTGTTTACTTTTGACATTTAAAGATATTTAGGGCAGTTTGCTGTTTTATATACGTAGATATGTGTGTGTTCATATACATAAATTAAACCCTCACCATTTAAAAATCTATATTAAAAGTCCTATAAAAGAAATAAGTGTATATCAAATTGTTTGCAGTGGTTTTTACTGATTAATTTATTAATACTGAGATTACCAAGTTATTATTTTATAATATAAATGCATTTCTTAAAAATAAATGGCACAAAGAGTTTTGTATGTAGGATCCTGTATTAGACATTTATAAGTAAATGTAATTTCACTAGAAGGTTATGTAACCAAGTAGAACCCTGGGGGGGTCCTCCCAGGTCAGACCCCTCAATGTCCTCTGCCTGCCTCTTGTTTGAAGAAAAATTTTAGTCTCCCAGGCCTCCCCTGAGCCACAGAAGGCTGGTTCAAGAATTAACGATTGAAGGGGGAGGGTGGAATGGGAGTTTAGCATAAATAAGGTCCTGGGTTCAATCCCTAGTTCCTTCCTTAAAATAAACCTAATTACCACCCGCCCCCCCCCCCAAAAGAATTAATGATTAGAAGAATGTGAACATGTAGTAACAACAACAACAAAACAGCAGTTGGTCCAGAACAACTGGTAACAATTTAAACAATAGATCAGCCATATAGCAGTCACAGAATCTTTAGTTCCAACTTGAAGGACAAAGATAACAGTGTCTGATACACATTCCTGAGTTGCTTTGCAGATACTAAAAGCCTCACCAGATAAAAGAAGTTAACGGCATGATGACCATCAACATGTAGCCCCTAGACCAGCTGGAACCTGAGTATTGATGTTGTTAACCCCTGGGGAACCACCCTGTTACCTCACCATTGACCAGAGAATTGTGTACAAGCTGATCATGCACCCTGTAACTCTCTCCCTCACCTTGCCTTTAAAAACCCTTCCCTGAAATCCACTGGGGAGTTCAGGTCTTTTGAGCATTAGCTGCTCATACTCCTTGCTTGGCATCTGCAAAATACTGCACATTCTTTCACCACAACCTAGTGTCAGTAGATTGACTTTACTGCATGAGGATGAGTGGACCCGAGTTTGGTTCAGTAACAGGATAAAACTAAATACATTACAGATGTGAATGTGCTTTGCAAACTGCATGGTAAGTAAAGTGTTACACTGATAATTTATAATATGAATGTGATCCTGCAAACTTATGTTAAAATTTCACACCCCACAAAGACTCTGGAGTTGCTCCTCCATTACATTGAAGGACAAAGTTGGTGGGAGCACCTGAAACCATCCTCAAAACTCACCTCCATTGTATTTGCCTTTGGCAACCCACACACTCTTCTCAAGTCCAGGATTAGAAGAGCACAACTTCTGCAAGCCTGTGAGAAGGAACAAAAGAACAAGAAAAAAAATTGCTTAGAAAATCAATAGACCAGAAAAAAGAGTGGAAAATTATCATGGAAAAAAAGATCTTTTAATGTTGACTATAGCTGCTGTAAAACTACAATCTGGTATAGGTCAAATTAGTTATGAAGAAGTGTGTAGGAAGACACAACTTTCAGTAAATTGCATTAGAAACTAAGCAGGTGGGTAGATTCTATTTGCTGTTATGCAAGCTGATTGAGCTGTCATCTTTGAAAGAATGGCTAGATTTTCCAATTACATTTTCCCTGGGTAAGTAACACACTCTTCTAATATCCTGCCCACTCAACCAATCTTTGTCGTTGCTCACTCCCTGCTCTCCTTGTTACCATGCCTAAATCACCAGAATTCCCTGAACGTGACCTCAACTTCTTTGTCTCTGGAATTTTGCTCAATATGTTATCTGTGCCTAAAAGGCCTTGTCTACCAACCAAGTCAATGGAAAGTCTACTCTTCTTTTAAGACTCAGCTCTAAGACTACTTTCAAAGGCAATTTTTTAAGTGACACCACCATTTTAGAAATAATCAGTCTTCTATTTTAATTAAGAATTTTTACAGAAATGTTTCCAAGCCTTAAAAGATACCTAATAAGATATAATGGCCAGTACATTTTCATCACTCTAGCTATATGGCATCGGAGAGATAAAGATCTTGGATCTCATTTTTTTTTCTTCTGCAAAACAGGAATAATAGCCTTGGAATGTTGTTGTAAACATTAGAGTTTGTGCATGTTAATTAGCATTTGTATGTTAGTCCCTGGCATAGGTCTAGTTCGTGGAAAGTATTCAAAAAGTGGTAGCAATCAACAGCTTCTTATGCCTATAATTGTAGCAATTCCTTTATCTGTTTATCTCTCTCATTAGATAGTTGGTTCCTTGAAGGTAGATACCACACCTTTATTCATTTCTATTCCTTATCCCCATTCCCAATCTGTTGATGTTTGTCACAGTACCTAGTACTTTGCAAGTTCCTTTTTCCAATAAAAGTTTCCTAAGCTTATTCAATTAATAGATTATGTAGGTATGATGTTGTGATTTGTAAAAAGAAATATGTATTTGGTATGCCTCCCTGTTTCTGACACAGAGCTCCTAAAACCCTTGGGATTTCCTAAGTGATAAAAGCCTAAAGGCACCTTTTGTTATGTTAATGTGACAATTTCCAGAGAGCGCCTAAGGATGGGGGCTTAAATGCCAGAAGAGCCCACCAGGTGATCAGAGGGTTGCAAGTTCTAGTCCCTTCCCCAGGCATCCTGACATCTGGGGAAGGAAGAGCGGATGGAGACTGAATTTAATCACCAATGGCCAATGATTTGCTCAATCATAGCTGTGTAATGAAACCTTCATAAACCCCACAAGGGCAGGGTTCTGAGCGTTTCTGGGTGATGACCACATGGAGATTTGGTGAAAGTGGCATGCGTGGAGAGAGCATGAAAGCTCTGTGCCCTTCCCACACACCTTGCTCTACGCATCTCTTCTATCTGGCTGTTCCTGAGTTATAACCTTTTACAATAAACTAGTGATCTAGTAAGTAAAATGTTTTTCAGAGTTCTGTGAGCTTCTCTAGCAAATTAAACCAAACCAAAGGAAAGAGGGGCTCATGGGGAGCTCTGATTTATAGCCAGTTGGTCAGAAGCACCAGTAACAACTTGGGTTTGTGACAAGTATGTGAAGTGGGGTGAAGGGGCAGTTTTGTAGGACTGAGCTTATCACCTGTGAAATCTGATGCTATCTCTGGGTAGACAGAGTCAGAACTGAGTTGAATTGTAGGATATCCAATTGTTAGAGCAGGCAGATAGCTAGATATGAACAGAGAAAGGGGGGGTGCAGGCCAAATGACAGGAATTGGGCAAAAAGAAGGGGTGGGCACAGGCAAATCTAGGAAACCCTACATCATTGTGAACAACAAGGGTCCCTGGGCAGAGAAAGAAAAGCAAGAACTTTTGGGCTGATAAGTGGTCACACATTTTGGGGTGACAAGTGGCCTGGAGGCCGACAAAGAAAGATGGGAAAAGGCAGGAATCTTCAGTGTCTGAATGTAAGTAAGCATTTGCTCATTATGCCCTCATTTCAATAAAACTATCCTTGCAGATTAGAAGTACCCATCATGAACTCATGCCATGACGCTTCTGATTCACACTAAGAACAAAAATCCCTCTTCCCTTCGGGAAGGTGGAGTTGGGGTGAAAATCAGGGAATATGACCCCAAACCCTTCCCTCCCCGGTGAATATTCTGCTCATTCATTTTTACACTCTATGTAACCAACTTACCAAAGAAATTCAGGACACTGCCGATCTGAGCCTGACTGGTCTCCCCTTAAGAAGGTACTATCTATCTCCTAATAAATCCCCACCTTATTTTCTTAACCTCTGCCCCTCATCTCTGAATTCTTCCTGAGGTAGGACAAGAACCTACGCACCAGCAACACAACTGGTGTCCCCACAGTTGCTTGTTGGTGTGGGAAACCTCCCCATGACCCACATGGGAATTAGTGTCAGAACCTCTTTAGTAGGTAATCTCACATTTTAATAGCTCAACTGAATAGAATTGGTTTTATATAGTAATAGAAATAAAGCAGCTCTCCTGTAATATGTTTATTTTGATTCTGAAGTTTGAATATTCTTATAAGGGATGGGACTTGAGAAATTTAATGATCATCAGATAAACATGTAATAAAATAGAGTCTATTCTGTAAGACTAGAATTTGTTTCATAATAGTACAGTTTATGCTATGTTATATAAAATACCTTTAAATATCAATTTATGAATCATAAACTGAAAGAGACTTGGGGACTATTTAACCCAACCTTACTTATTTCACAGATGAGCAATCTGAGACACGTGCGTGTTGTATAAGGGGCTTGTTAGGAGACATGCAGCTTGGAAGTCACAGAGCTGAGGCTTAAGCCCTAGTTTCTTCATTATTTTTTCTTATCTAGCACTTATGTGTCTTTGCAGAAGAGTTTTCCAATTTTCCAATTATGTTATCAATATGATAAAACAGATAAAGTGATTTTGGGGAGACAAAGATCCGATTTTTTTTTCAGAATGGCTGTAATTATTTTGAACTGAATAAATCAGATAATGATAGGACTTCAGCTGACCTTCAAGAGTATAAAGGATATGGATAGACTAAGGAGATTACAAAGTTACTTCAAGTGTGAGAAATAATGAGAGAAGTGTGGAAACAGAATAGACAAAGGCTCTGTGAGAGACAAGGAAGGGAAGATGGGGCTGGGAAGCATGTTCACAGAACTCCGGACCAACAAATGTGGGGAAATGATATAAGGAAGCTGAGAGACGTTTAGCCCAATCCAATCAGGTGATGGTTAACAAAATTAAAACATCTTGTCTTTTCCGTTAAATCATTAACTTCATCTAAAGGACATTGAAGAAGAGACCTTAATTATTAAAAGCAAGTTTTAGGAAGATTAATCTGGCGATTGTGTGTAGAAGATTATGGAAAAGTCATAGTATAGATCCCCACAGACCATCTGGTAATCCTTAAAGGTAGGCTGATAGCAGTAGAAAGTAAAACACATAAGAAACGTTACAAAATAAACATCAGAAAACCACAATTGGCTGGAGAGTAGATAAAGGGGAGAGATGGAAATAAAAGGGTATCATAGTTCATGCTAATATTTCAAACTCAGGAGACCCGAGTTTTCCATTGATGAAATTAGGGATGCAGGGAAGGTGGTCAGGCAGGTATGACATACGACAGGTTCAGGTTCAGACATACTAACTTTGGGTTGAGTGTGAGACAATTCAGTGCATGTGTTCACAAGCTGAGGGAGAGGTAGGAGTAGGCAACCTAGATTTGAGATGTTTTGCACATAAAGGTGAGACCTGAACCTATATGAGGATAAAGCTCTTGTAAGAAAAAAATAGAAAGAAAAAATACAGGAGGTCAAGACAGGTTCCTAGCTGATAGTTACAGCTGGTTGGCAGAAGAAAGAAAGGAAATCAATGAGGAAGTGAAGAGCTAAAGGGGAGTACTTGAAATACAAGCACAAGAACAAAAACAAAAGTAAACCAAAAACACTACAGTATTTTCAGCTCTATCTTGGGAAAATTCTGTATCCTAAGTGTATTTGGGGAGGTTGCCCACTATATATAGTCATATCAATTATAAAATGCTAGCTTCTGTGTCAAAAATGTGTATCTGGCCAAATGTTTCAAATCTCGCATGAAAATAATTATAGAAAGTTCAGTAAAGAACTTTGAAAGGAGGAGATTACATCAGACTAATTCATCCTCAGAAACAGAAATGTGAATTAAAATATCTCATTAAATTTTTGGTTTCTAAGTAAAAGTCTTTCCAGAGTACTTGTTAAATATTAGATGTCAAATTTGCTTTTGCTCTGAAAACCCCCCTTTAAACAGGATTTATGACTAAGGCACAAATTAAGTCTGTTGTCTGACTCAGTGGAAATGCCTACATTAGTCCAGTTAAATTGCTTAAATAAGTTGACAAATCTGGACATCAGTATCGCTGGAGGAGCTGCATATAATCTTAAAAGAGATGGGAGAAGGAAGGGCAGCCAGTGTCAGAAGTTGTTTAAATGAAAAAGATTTCAACCACTCACTGATCCATTGAGTAATGACCTCTAAACCAGATTGAGTCATATACTATCAGTGCTGAAACCCAACTTATCCTATGATTGCTTTTCATAATTACAAAGTTGTTGTGAGAAATACTGGTTTGTTTCTTTTCTTCTTTTCAAAGAACTAATGAATTAGTTCATGTGTGAAAGTGAGTCATGATCAGCGAAGAAGATAACCTTGGGAAGTTCACTTTCCCTTAATTTTGTCTCTGCAAAATGAGGAGATTGAACTGGAGATCTAAAGTCCTGTCTCTCTTTAAAAATAATTAAGCAGTTTCTAATTATTGAACTAGGATGGTAATATGTTTCATATCAAAGCCCCTGCAACCTGACTTTTCACGTAGCTGTAATACGGATATGGATATAGGTATGGGTTACATAATGTGATATAGGTTAAAGCATTAAATTTAAGCATTAGATTGAAGTAAAATAGAGTTTCTAAAAAAGTATATTTGGGGGAGGTTTAAAGCCAAATATAGATATGTGCCATGTGGAAAATTAGTACAAAACTTTATGAAACACAGGAAGGCAAAAGTTCCGCTTCTTAGGCAGGAAAGCTTTTAGGAGATGGGGAAAGACTACTTGGTTGTTTAGCTCAAAGACAGTAGTGTGTGTGTGTGTGTGTGTGTGTGTGTGTGTGTGCGCGCGCACGCGTGTGCGCGCACGCTCTATTCTAAAAGTAAATTTAAAATATTAAAATATTTAAAATGATGTAAATGCTAAATATATTAATTCTCACTAGAAATCACAGGAATAAAAACAAGAATATGACATCACATTATAAGAATGAAAATTTATAATATTTAATATTTGTGAGAATTTTGTGAGTATAAGTACTTTTATATACTGCTGGTGGTAACACGTTTCTTTCTGCAGAGTATCATCATAATTTCATTAATGCACAAGGCTGAAAGTAAATATTATGGATTATTAAAATTGCTAATGCCTTCATACTCATATTTTAGACTTGTTATTTTCTTCTCTGAACTAAATACATTCTAGCATTTGTAATTTGTTATCTGTATTACTTCTATAGTGATATAAATATACAAAGAATTTTGAAAGTAGTATTTGGTTAAGATCCTTAGCTTATTCATTAGAACAATCAGAGGTATTCTTACTTTTGTCATTTTTCTAAAATGAACACTTACACCCTGTCCACTTCTGTGTGAAGAAGCCTTTCTCCTCACTTCTCCAAAGATGAGAGTAAAATTCAGCCTACCTGTAAGGAGTTATATGAGACAGATCCCACATGATAACTGGCAGACTGGCTGGATCCTGGCAGGTGACTTCACAGCCTCTGCCCAGTACCTCAAGCTTAGCAGGGCTGAATCACCAGTTTCTCCCCAACTTGGCAGTTAGTGGCATTGATCACTCCCCACCACTTTTAACCATGACAATTCTTCTAACAGATACAGGTTTCTCTATATTATGGAACTTAAAAATGTGATGAGAAGGCAAAGGTCTCCATCAGTGTCACTTGGACCCTTATTTCTTTTACTTTAACACTACAGCAATGGGGGAAAAATTAAATAGCATATGGGCTATGATCTAAGGTATTTAAGGATCTTTACAAACTATAGGTGTTAAACATTTTTTTTTTGCCTGAACCCTTCATTCATCACACACACACACACACACACACACACACATCTGTAGCATAACATCATATTTTTATAAATTGATATAACCAGAAGACATGTTAGATCCTCTAAGTTTTAAATTGTGATCCTCGCAGCACCTGACTTCTGTATAGTTGTCTCAAGGAAATCTAAGAAGACTGGAAGGTACTGAAAGTGTGGTCAACTGGGCCATTCTAGCTCTGATTTATTTTTTTTAAGCTTCACTTTAATTTCTCATACAGCCTGAGGAGACTGCTACTTTAAAAACGTTTCAACCACTGATCAAGTCCATTTTACTCACTTAATAGGTTAAAAAATTCGTAGCCCAGAAAGTTCAGCTACTTAACCAAGGTTACAAATCTACAGTAGAAATAGGGACAAGAATCTGGGATTCTAGACTTTTAATTCCAAATGGAAATGAGAAAGCTAACAAAGGGGTAATCATCTGTAATTCTGGATTTTCCATGGGGTTGCTAAAGCTTATGAAACTCACAGTATGAAGATGCAATTAAGAAAATAAAGAGGTAACCAGGCAACAGTAATACCATTTTCCTAAAATAATATCAGGGTATTATGCAGGGATAGGCTACTTTTGCTTCAGCGGAGCTGCTGCATGCACACGAGAAGACAGGTTGAGCATCTGCTGGGAATTAGCATAGACCTTTTGCTACACACCTGTTCTGCAGATATCTGTAACGAAAGCACCATGCAGTTTGTTCCTAAGTGACTGCCAAAATCTGAACAAATAATACCCTTGGCCATATCGTAACATAAGGCAGAGTCTGATATGTGATATGGCTCTAAAGAAAGCAAATAAGGTACAATTTGATTTGGGAAATTCTGAGTAGAATTGCATGGAATCCTGTGTACTGTAGGCCAATCCCTCTCCCCTGGGCTTAAGTTTCCCCATCTGTAATAGGACTGATCTCTAAAATAATTTTCAATTCTTACATAGCTGGTTATGTTAGTTGGGCTATAGTGCTTTTTGTTCGTATTTTTCTCCGTTTTAAAAATAAGGTTCAATGTCTAGAGGGGAAAAAAAAAAAGAAGAAAAATATTAGCAACTATTTTAGAGACATGGTATCAAGTTTTTGCATTATTATTTTAAAAAATACCATCTCAGAGGGAGCTGTAACATGACCATGGGTATTCTTTTAAAGATACTTTTGAACAGAATAGGGGAGATACAAAGCAATTTACCTTTAAATGAGTCAGGTGTATGTATGTATGTGTGTGTGCATGTGCAAGTGTACATCACACCAACTCCATGCATACACATGGACAGTTAATCCACAACTGGAGGAAAAAATGTGTCAACATATAGGCTGATCTCCCTAAAATTTGTAACAATAACCTCAGATGGGTCCTTTATGCTGATCAGCAGTCAAAATATATTCCCCTGGTCAACTTATTTTCCCACTCTGCTAAAGACTATTTCATATTTTATTCCCTCATTTCAAATTCTGTCTTCCAAAACCTCCTCCCCAATTCACACTCTCAGCTGATGATTTTGCTTCCTGTTTCACTAGGAGGACTGAGGCAATCTGAAGAAAACTTCCACAGCTCCCACACACCTACTGGCAACTGTACTCATATATTCTGACTTCCTGCCTGATACTCTACCGAAACTAACTGCACTCCCAACTAAGCCCATCTCCTCCACTTATGCAGTAGTTTCCATCCCTCTCACCTACTTCAGCCCAATAATTCTCCCATGCTCTCTCCTTACACAGTAAAATTCAGCCTCCTTCTTCACCCCTACTCCTCAGCTCATAACTCTCATCACCATACAAGCATGCTGTTAGTCCCTAAAAATTAGGAAGAAAATAATTACCCTCTTTTGACTCCAGTTTTCCTGGTGGTTTCTTCTCAATTTTTTGTTCCCTTTTGCTCCAGAATTCCACAAAACTAGAGTCAATAGTTATTATTTGTAAACCTTCTTCTTAAATCTTCCACAATGAGCTTTCTTTGTCCCATACCACCACTAAGACTATCAAAGTCACCAATGGCTTTTCATTGCCAAAGTCAGTGGTCAGTCCTTAGTCTTCATCTTTTTTGATATTTTCCAGACATTTGACACAATTGCTTGTGCCCTCCTCGATACATTTCCTCTCTTGGCTTCCAGGGCATGACACTTTCACGATTTTTCTCCAGCCTCACTAGATGCTCCATTTCAATCTCTTTTGTGCATTCCTCTCATCTCTTGACCTTACAGGTTACAGCTCAGTCTCTGGACCCTTCTCCTTTTCATCTTTATTCCCTGTCCTTGGTTATCTCATAATGTCTCACAGTTTCAGACATTATCTATATGCTGATAACTCCTAAATGCACATCTCCAATCAGATATCTCTCCCTAACTCCAGGCATTTACATCACGTATCTGTCTTCTTCACATGTCTACTGGGTCTGAAAGAATCATGTCCAAACCCAACATTCTCAAATGAACCTTCTGATATTTACTCCCTGACCAAGTTAACCCATAGTTTTCCCATCTCAATTGATGAGAAAAATCTTGGAGACTGAAATCTTGACTCCTTTTTCTCATAACCCACATTCAACCCACTTTCAAAATATATCCAGAATCTAACTATGACTTCTCACCATCTCCACTGCTGCAAGTCTCCCAGTTGGTCTTTGTGATATCACAGTTGCCGAGCATGGAGGTGTGTTTGGGACTGAGAGTGAGCAGAAATGAGGCAGAGAGTTTAAAATGAAATCCAGCTATTATGACTCCTTTGCTTAAAACCAAAAAATTCAATGAACTCCCACTTCACTCAGAGTAAAAGCTCAAATTTTTATAATTAATATATGACAACAAGGCCTGAAATAATCATGCTTGTCATTGCAGATATAAAAATACATCTGTTTTAGGGGACAGTTTTTCCATATTCCTCTGAGAATGCATCTTCAGGAGTTCAAAGCACATCACTGACAAATGCTTACAGAGTTTACTTGTGAGTAATACGACAACTGACCTTCCTTATAATGGAACTATGGAGTATATATAATTTGATTACACAGTTTGTTATGTCTTTTGACTCTCAGCACCTTGCACTCTTCTAAAAATGCTGCTGTTATTTCGCCTTTTTTCAGCCCTAATAATTCTTTTGGCTTCTCTCTCTATTACTAGTGTCTTAATTCACTTTCCTTCCTAATTTAATTTTTTGCATATCATACAATGTAAATTTTTGTAAACATGCTACTTCACTCTTTGTAAAAGAATACTAATAGTCTTTAAAATATTTTTATTGTTATCGATAATAAACGTAAACTGAGTAAAGAAAAAAATCATGGATTCATGGCAAGAAGGAGCTAAATATTACTTTTCACTGTTTTCTGTATTTGTTAATAATAAGAATTATAAAATTGCATATAAAAAGTCCCATGTAGAGGGACTTCAATTGAGTACACTCCGGGCCTCCCTTCCACTGGGGAAAAATCTATTTTGTCTGGGTTTTGCGATTTGCAAATTTGAGAAAAAGGATCTAGGAATGCTTGGTTTGCAATTTTTTTCCTCTATTTTAATCTGTTCCCCTCTCCTCTGCCACATAATATGGGGTCTGACACTATAGAGGTTGTCTGAGGTTTCCCAGTTGTGCCGGTTACTTGATGAGAAAGTTTCAAACTGAGAAGGAAAGGAAAGTAGCCAAGCTCATTTGGCTACATAACAAAGTCCTATTCTACTAGCTTTCATCAGTTATACAGCTGACCTTTTGATGGCCATCTGTCAGATTTTAGTGCTCTATTTATCAATGGGTTTATTAAAATCCAGGCAGGGAAGAGAGAGGTGTTATCTCTGGAGTCCATTAAAATCCCAACATGTCCAAGGATTGAGATACTAGTTTCTAAGCTTCCCATTTTTTGCAGGTATAGTCTAGGGGCAGGAGGATACAGTGGAAAGAATGGGGCTCTGGAGTTCAACAGTTTTGGCTTCTAATGTTGGATGTGTTATTTACTATGTCACCTCAAGTCAAGTTACTTAATGCCTCTCAGCCTCTTTTCCTGATCTATACAATGGCATGAACAATGACTCATTCATTGCATTGTTGTGGAGTTGAAATAAATAAAACACACGGAATGACTAGCAGGAAACCTGTAATAAATGTATGCTCAGAATTATTATTGTCTCCTTTATATCAGTAATCTGTTCAATAAATGATTGAAATCAAGTCAGAAATAAGATTTACCAGTAGTCATGAGAAAGCTGTTTATACACCATAAACAACTGAATTGAAGAAACACCATTTTGAGGAAAATGATCTGTCTTTATTTTGAAGCGAAAGCAAATAAATTATCTTTTTACAAAACTAGGAAGTAGACTAGTGGAGAAGAAAAAGGCACCAGGAAACCTGTCCAGAATTTCCACAATAGCTGATGTGGGTGGAATAAGAGGACCCTTGATTCATCCAGCCCACTGCCTATGCTTTGCATAATTACAAGTATTTATGGCTTCTGCAAGGATGTTGTTGCTCATTATATGTCAACAAACCCATAAATATCCGTCTGTGTTAGAACAGTGACACTCACTGGTTATTCTGATATTGACAGCAATACTCACTACTAAAACATCCCCTTAATAAAGCAAACTTTTAGATAATCTTTATAGATGTCAGTAAGGTAAAAAAAGAGGATAACCAACTTCTAAAGTATACTTTGTAAATATTCGGACCAACATAATTTTAAGAGTTCTCCAATACGGAATGGGTCCCTACCTCTAGAGGTGCCCCAATATATTTTGAGTCATTAACTGAAGTAGCCCTAGAGAAGATTCATGAATAGTTAATTCGGAATCTTAGATGATCTTCAAAAGTGTTCCAATGTCCAGTTCCTGATACTCAAGGACTCAGAGCAAACCTAAATGTATGTGACCTGGAAGCTAATAACACTTTTCATAGTAAAATCTGTTTTTTTTTTTCTCATATGTATATTATAGAAACGTTTTTAAATTGTTAAGTCTTTATTGGTTTTGGAAATATGAGTGCTTGTCAAATCAATGCCTTTGCTACCATTCATCAGTGATATTTACTCACTGCAGTGAAATATAATAGAAGCATCTATAGCTTCTTACCCATGGGATGACTTTCTGTCACCTAACACAAAAACAGCAAGAATGACGAACCCCTTTTCTTCTCCTAAACCCTTTCTTCTCAGTAAGAACATCAAGTCTCATAGTAAAACTAATCTTAGTCTTAAGGAGGAATTCAACTTGTGTCAGTGACTGGAACGACTCTATGCTGACAGCATATTAACTTTTTTCCTCCTTTTTAGATTGGTAAAAGAGAAATGTTTTGAATTTCAATGACTTAAGACATGTTGCTTAATATTAGTCACCCTCCAAAGTATTAAAGGGAGGATCCATTAATCTAGAGCCAGGAGCAGCCTTAGAATCTCATGCATACATTTTCTCATTTCTTATTTTAGAGATGTTTACATTCATGGGCTTATAAAGAAACTGCTAACTTGTCCAAAGCAGTAGGATTTTAATAAACCCATTCATGTAATGAAAGCTTGTTTTTATTAGGTCCCAAGAATATTCTTATATATAAACTAATGCACACAAGATTAGCTACCAAGAGAAAAAAATAATAACCTTGTTACCCATAACCATTTTATTACAAAGAATATTAAACCAATTTGTTTTCTTTTCCTTATTAAAGGAATATATTTAGGTAATGAAGATCAGTGACAACACTGTGTTTAAATGTTATTTCTACATCCCCCTTTCCAGTTAGCATTGGGGTGTAATTATCACAAGAGAATTTTCAGGCTAATTAAAAACAAAAACAAAAACAAACCCCAAAAAACAGATGCATATAGAGAGGGTTGGCTCTGTAGTTTGAGAGCAGGAGGACAAACAATTCCATGAAGAATATAAAGGTGGAAGCATGGGTAAGGGCAGAAAAAGAGAGAAATTTGGCTCTCCGTGTCCATTTGGCTCTGTTTTCTCATATCAGATTATTTCTAAACAACAGCATCTGCAAGAACAAAATCCAAGATATATTAAAAGGCATTTTTGAGGAGTAGGACGACCCTGAGCTCACCTCCTCCCACAGACACACCAAAAACTACAGCTAGATACAGAACAATTCTCCCTGAGAATTTCCTGAAGACTGGTGAAACAATTAAGGATACAAAGAAGAAAACATACTGGGAGGACTAGGAGAGGAAGAGAAGCAATCTAGTCAGAACACACATGCACAGTGGGCAACCCAAAAGAGGATGGGTATATCAAAAACTGGACATCCTCCCTAAAGAGTGAGGGATTTGAGCCCCACATCAAGCACCTCAGCCCCTGTGACCAGCACCTAGAAAACAAGCCATTCAACTAGTTTTGAAAACTAGTGAGACCTATGGCCAGAAGAGTCAGAAGGCTGGAGGAAACCAAGATGCCCCTCTGAAAGGGCACATGTATGAACTGAGTCCCAGCACAGAAGTAGCAGGTTGTAAAGTGCCTGTCACTCTAGCTGGCCTGCCAAGGCTATCCCAGCACACCCACCAGCCCACACACAGCTCAAGCTCCAAGCCCCTGCCAAGGCAGCATGTCCCAGGAGAAGCCCCAACACACACTAGGCCCTAGCTCTGTCCCCTCTGTCTCACCCTGGGAGAATCCCTGGTATGTGGCAGTCTCTGGCTTTAGTCAGTAGTTAAGGGATAAACAAAAATATGTAAAATATGTCAAAAACATAAAACATGGGGGAGGAGTAAAAATGTAAAGGTTTTACAACTTAAACAACTATCAGTTTGAAAGATATACATATATACATATATCATGGTAATCACAGACCAAAAATCTACAATATGTACACAAAAAACAAAGAGAAATGATCCCAAACATAACACTAAAGAAAATCATCAAACCACATGGAAAGCAACTAAAAGAAGTGACTAAAAGAAGAAGAAAAGAACAGAGAACAACAAAAACAATCAGAAAATAACAAAATAGCAGTAAGCACATGACTAGCAACAATCATTTTATGTATTAATGTAAATGGACTAAATGCCCCAATCCAAAGACACACCTTGACTGAGTGGATTAAAAATAAATAAACAAATAAGACCTATCTAGACACTGCCTACAAGAGAGTCACTTCAGAGCTAAAGACACACATGGACTGAAAGTGAAGGGTTGGGAAAAGATCTTTTATGCCAATGAAAATGAAAGAAAGCTGGGATAGAAATATTCATATTAGAAAAAGTAGATTATAAAACAAAGCCTCTAACAAAAGCCAAAGAGGGGCATTATATAATCATAAAGGGGTCAATCCAAGAAGAATGCCACTTTTACAAACTGAAGAATAAAAATCACATAATCATCTCAATAGATGCAGAAAACAAGTTTTTGACAAAATTCAACAACTATTCATGATAAAAACTCTCAACAAAGTTGGTATAGAAGAAACATACCTCAACATAATAAAGCTCATTTATGACAAACCCCCTGCTAACATCATACTCAATGGTGAAAAGCTGAAAAAGATTTTCCTCTGTGATAGGAACAAGACAAGGATGCCCAATCTCACCATTTCTATTCAACACAGTATTGGAAGTCCAAGCCTGAGCAATCAGACAAGAAAAAGAAATAAAAAAACATCTAAATTGGAAGGGAAGAAATAAACTATCAAGACTTTTGTGTATGAATATACATGCATTTTTTTCTGGGAAGTTTATCCATAACTTTCATCAGGTTTTCAAAAGGCCTGGGGACCCCTAACAATTTCAAGCTACTGCTTTAAATTGTTTATTAGCAGAATCCTAGATGAACACATTTCCTCTAATCATTATAAAATAAACAAATCATAGATGAACCAACCTGATCTTGAAAGTATCTTTGTATGTTCACATGTAGTTTTGATTTTAGAAACCCATACAATAATTCTTAAGTACATTAAGATTTAAGTAGAACTAAAGTAAGAACAACACAAAACATGCTTTGGCTTCCAAATATTTTACTTCAGATAAGTATTAGTTCCCCAGTATTAATGAGAAGGCAACAGATTTACATACTGAATTTTAAAATTAGGCATACTATGACCTCATAGACATTTTCAGTTCAATGTACCTTCTAAAATCTCCATGTCACTTCAGCAGGGCATGTAGAAAGTTCTAAATCCACTGCATACCATCCACAGACTACAAAACACTTCCTAAAGTCCACCTACATGCATACCCCCTTTACATCCGGTACTGTATATGTAGATACAAAATTAAATTATGCATTTTCCTAGAGGTCCCTAGAATCCTTGGTCAAAGCTTGTGCATGTACAACAATAGGACAAATATTCTCAGACTCTCTGTATGTTTATAGGTACTTATGCTACCCTTCAACTTAGATTCCTGCCAGAGAAGAAGAAAGTCTGAATCCTAGTGTTATACCACCTTGTTCTTACTTGTCTCTCCTATCTCTCTCTCTCACATCACAGTAGTGGAAAGTGCTCATTTTCCTTTTATTCTTAATACTTGCAGGGACTTCCCTTATATAACATTTTAAGGTCTATCTATCCCTGGCTTATAAATTTCTATCCACTAGTTATGAGGCAAGTAAGAACTAGGGATTATAAAAAAAAAAAGTCAATAGATACATTTACTCATGTAAATTAGAGAGTGATGCAGCATGTTACATTTTTAGTGCAATGGGTATTAAGTTTTCAAGTTAATATACATCTATAGTACGATAACACTGTGATAATTATTTTTTTTCACCTAGCTACAGGAAATGTGTAACAAAGCCTGGCATCTTGGCAAAGGAAGGCATGTCAAAGGTACTAAGAGATAAACAGTGGGATAGCCCATGATGTTACAAGTATCAGTGAGAACACAGTGGCGCATATGGTAGCAAGACACAGCATCATGCCACTTGATTCCTATTATTGTGTTCCAACACATACATATTTGCTTCTGCTGAGATTCCTAAATTGCATTAAATTGGACCTGCCCTTACAAAGCTCATCATCATCATCAACATCATTTAGATCTGCTGTATCAAGCTCTATACTCACATCAACCTCACAAATGGATAACATAATTACCACTATTTTAAAGGACAGATAGATAACAGAGGCACAGTGAGGCTGAATACTCACTTCACAGACACACAACAAATAGTAACAGTAGAATAGAAGCCATATTTCTCATACTCTCAAACTCATGATTTTAAATAACTTATACTTTGTCTATGTATATATATGATTATAATGGAAGGAAAGAAGTGATAACGACCACAAGAGAAATACAGATAAAGCACTGTGATGGCATTTCAGAAAATACATTATTTTTTACAGGGGCAAGGTGAGCAAATGCTTCATGAAGATGTTTTGCTCTGGATCTCTAAGATAGGAAGTTATCAACTCTGAAAATGGGTATTGTGTCCCCCAAAGCAGAGAGAATTACATGAGCAAATTCTGTGGGGGAGGGAGGTGGGTAGAAAAGCACAGAAGTCATGTAATTTCAGTTTGGCTGGAGTTTCAGTTTATCAAAGAAAAGAGAAGGAAAATAACATTCTTAAGTGTGTTCTTCAGTGCTAGTCACCTAGCTATATATTTCACATGAAACATCTAATTTTATTTAATCATTACAAGAACTCAGTGAAGTGGGTATTATTAGAATTTAGACAAAAATAAATAATCAACAAGATGACAGAGAAAACATGTATTCTTGGGAGAAGCTGAAATCAGAGCTAATAAAGCCCATATTCTTTCAAAAATGTCATATTTTATATAATGATGAAAAATCCTAAAACAAATTTAGGATTGGAAGTAAGGACCATATTGACTAGGGCCTTGAAAGCCAAGATAAAAAATATTAGACTTTGCTTTGAAGATAATCATGAGCCATTTTTGGCATATTTATATCTATACCTTAGGAAGATTTCTCTACATGTCAAAAGCACATTTTAGTCATTAACTGATTGATTTGTCTGTCATGAAAAAACTAAGGTCAATAAATTCTAATCTGTGTTAACTGAGATTTGTTCTTTCAGCTAAACTTCAAGCTCCTGAGTCATAACTCCCATGCAACAATCAGACAATAAAAAATCAAAATACTTTAGTGGGTATAAAATTCATGATAAAAAATTGTTAAATTACCCATAAAAAGAGTAAAATAAAATGGGCAGTAGAATGGGTTTATGAAATAGAGCTCTAGAGTATTATCTGTATATATAGGACTGAATCATTTGCTTTGGTGAAGGAGGCAGCCACCCTTTTGCGAATAGTCAAAATCTACCACTAAAATGTGACTCCTTATTCATACCCTTTTAACAGGGTATGTTTTTCTGAGAATTCATCCTTTGGAAGTAATCCAATAAACACAATAGTTAGGAGCACAAAGATATACTTCTAATCACGTAATTATGCAGGAAAAATATAATGTGAAGGTATATCATAAAACATTAACAATGATTTTGAGGATGTCTGGCTTATGGTTAATTTTGATTGCTTCTTCATGATATATTTTTGTATTTTTAAAATTTTATACAATGAGCACATATTATGTTTTCATTGGGGGAAAAATACACAATAACACAAAATGGAGGGAAGGAGAGAAGCACAGAATAGCGAATTCAGGGAGGACAGAAATTCTTGCTAGTTTCTTACTCTGTTCTTCTGCTTCTGGCCAGCTCTGTGTATAGGAATTAGTGCATGCTGCACCTTATGCACAAATCACAAATCAGGACAGAGCTACTCCAGAGCTGTTTCCAATCTCTTGGTGCAAAATATCACACCACAAGACCTGTGCCTGCTTTGGGCATCTAGAAAGCAATATGACCTAAATATGTCATCAATTTATTCTCAATTTGGTATTAGCATGGTTCAATATGTAAGACATATTTCTTTTCTGCCCAAAGGCAAAATTCATTAGAGTGTTGAGTGGGGATCAGAATGTGATTCTATGTAAGTGATTTTTAGAGCTCATTTCTTAATCTCAAGATCAAGGATCCATTACTCTGACTCATATTTTTGTCAGTAAATGCTTTTGATCTTCACAGGATCAATGATCATACTTCTTGAATTTTCTGACATTCTGTCTGACAATTTTTTATTTCTGTAGATGTGTATGTAAAAAAAACTTTCAATTTTTAAAGTTCATATTAAAATTTAACTATACATTTAATGATCATTTTAAAAGAAAAAGTAAGATGCACTGTTCTTGAGAAAAGTAAGATTTTTGTCCTAGATGTCTAAACACATCACTCAAATATACCTGCCAGTATTAAAGCATGGAGAAGCCTCTGTAAGTAGTACTGTGATGGCTAAAATTTTATCTCACCATCTTTTTCTTAATTATCTTATCCAGTTTTCTATTCAGGCTATTTCTTTTGAAATTTTGAATTGTGCTATTGCTAGGGTGTGTTATTCAAGCAGGCCAAGCACAGACTACTTTATTTCATTTTGTATTTCTTTCAATGCCATGCTTCATGGCACAAGTGAAAAGCCCAAGGTAAACCATTTCAATGATAAACTTATTTTGAGAGAATTATTTATCATCAGTAAAGAAACGAGTCAATTTGTAATAATGGTTATACATACATTTGGACAGAAGTTGAAATGTAGTCATTTAATAAGGATATGAAAAAGAATCGTTAACTACTTGCTCAGTGCAGAGTACAGCTGAATATCTGAGAAAAATATGCCTTTAGGAGGGTTTACCAGTGAAGAAGAGAAGTAAATTTCTGATGTAAGTGTAAACCATCAGGTACAATTACTTTAGCAGTGACTTGGACATCATAAATATGTATCATTTATACACCTAAACACATGCAAAATGCACACACTAGGTTATAAGGTATACACAGCAAAAGCACTGACTTTTTCTCTAGCCATATGTAATTGTTCCTCTGGTTTCTATGCTGCTTCCTGGCATGCTGTTTTCCTTGCTCTATTTCCAGTGACTGTTATTACCATGCCTGCATGCCAACAACAGAGCTGATGTTAGTGTGTTAGCATGAAAATATGCCTTTATCATGTCTTGAAAGACAAGCAATTTCACTTGAGTATTAATTGTGTTTTCAGATAATGTTATAATATTTGAATCTGACATTCTTAGAGCACATAGTCTCTAAAGATCAAAGTGGTAATGCTCTGCTTTTGCCATTTTAGTACCTACTTTCCTGAATTTTGCTGCCAGTATCTGTGTGTTTCTGCCTAAAGGGTTTCTCTCACCACCTGTGTCTATTCTGTTCAAGTGAAAGGCAGGCTAGGAGTTCTAGGGAATCAGCATCCCCGGGAACAGCCTTTAAAATAATGATTATGTCTCTCAGTAGATCAGTTACCCCAGGTCCTTCACCTTTGGGGTGGGATAAATCTGAGGCACGTGTGCTGCGCCATTTCCAAATCACCTGGGATTCCAAGCAGGACTGTTACAGATAGCCACACTGATGATTTTATTACTTTACTAGCTTCTGTTCCCTGTCTTACTTTTCCACTTCCGTACTCTCATTTCCTGGAATCACTTCTCAAATGAATTGTAATAATTACATTCAATTATTTGTCTCTGATAAATACTCATCAGAGACTCATGGAACGTCAGGGCTATTCATTCTAAACTTGATTTGTAATTTCCTAGTCTGCTGACACATTGATACATTATGTCCAAAGTTAGAGTCACAGACTAGACACTTAAACCAGCTCCTCCTACTGATTTCCCTATACTTCCTATTATCTCTAGAGCCCAGTCAAAACAGCCTTCCAGAGGTCAGTGACTCCCTCTCCCTTGTCGTTCATAACCAGTAACAGCCAAATCTTGTCAGTGGTAGCCCTGATATGTGTCTAGCATGTTACCCCCTTTCCTTTCTCTCCTATTATTGTTCACTTAATTCAGGTCCCCCATTACCACACACTTCAACTGCTGCCATATTAAACGAAATTTGAATTTTTAAAATGTGCTTTATCCCTTCCATCCAAAGTTGGGTATGAATTAGTTAACTGTGCAAATAGTTGCTTGTAGTCT